>NC_141159.1:80120560-80431394 GCF_053477565.2 Lygodium microphyllum
GGTTTGCCCCACTTTGGAGTATCTTCTCTTAGACTAATTTGAGTTGTTCCCATCCTTTTTAGGCTTTTCTAAGAAGGGGGATAGATTGGTATATTAACGCCTCAAAGGAGTTCATGTTCCTCAACCTAAGTTCAATGTTCTCATTTTGTTCATCAAGGTCTATGTTTAGATTTTCAATTGATCTGATGTATCTTGCCCCATTGCTTAATTGAGTTTCTTTTTAGAAGCACCTCATCACTCTCAAACTCAAAGGTATTGTTCTCTTTCGTTTTCTTGTTTTCCGCTGATGAAATTATCCTTATTAGTTTCATTTTCTAGATTCATCAATAGTTCTGCATACCCACTAGTGTTTTACCCTTTGATATTATTGTTATTGCTAGATTTATTACTTGATTGTCCTTTATTTTTGTTGTTCCCCTTTCGATTGACAATTTGAAATCCATTATGTTGGGATTTCTTAGCTTTTTGAGGGGAGTCTCCTTCTTAGGCACAATTAAATACTAAGGTTTCAATTTTGGGTAGTTTCTTATGAAAGGTGCTATCTTTAAGCATTTAAAGAACGCGCTAGGAAGACTCTTATATATAACCACTTCGTCTTTAATAAAGTTCTCTTATGTATCTAATATTAATAGGAATTCTATTAGTTTTTCCCCTAAGTCTACCTCAACAAGGAGTTGAGCGAGCCATCCTGGGTTAATGTTAAAGTATGGCATCTAACCCAAAATTTTCCCAATGGGATCCGCAAGCATGTTAAGACATTAATATAGATTTAGGGGAAAATTTGGGAATTTGACCCATATAGGTGCACATGTTGGTTTGGGCCTAGATGGGTCAAATCTTGGAATCCATATGAATAAGAAGAGAGGGGAACTTCTCAACATCTACTAGCCATAACTCAAAAGGATTATGGATGCTTGCTAATTATCAAATATGAAGAATAAGTAATTGTTGGGAAGATAATGCATTATGTGACATCCTAGGGGCTTCCAATAATTTAAGTCCATGACCTTAAGAGAATTCAACCAACGAACAAGCTTCATGATGTAGGCCTATGAGAGCCCTTGACTAATATGAGCTATTACAATTTCCTAGTTCTAAATTAGGACAGAGAATGGAAATTCATTATTTGGAACGCCTAATTCAACGTTGCTTGGCATGCCATCTTCTTCCATCAAATTGCAGACATGGATGGAGTCTAACTAGCTCATTTGTTGTCCTTGCAGATGAAAATTTTGTCCTCATTGAGGAGTGCCCTAATAATGTTGAGTCGGATTGAGGTGAGCTCCCATGGGTTCTTTGAAGCTTTCCATTGGTCAATGCGACCTCCTCTACTACCTCTTGCCAATTGGTCTCTAGGGCCTCCTTAGTGGCTTGGTCAAGTTTCAAATGCCCATCTTTCTCCTCCTTCCAAGCGGGTTGCTATCTTCACCTATTTATGAGAGACCATGGGCTCCATGGTTAAGATACCGATCCAAAAGTCAATTGAAGAGAGGATTTCCAACAATGTTTATTTGGTAAAGAGATAGCCCTTCCAAGTTTATGATGCTACATAAAGGGGGAGCATGTGCTACATGATGGGCATTGATATGGTTTTGAACTATCGAATTTGAAAATTCGAATGAAAACATTAGTAAATTCTATGACTCATGATCAAAATGAAACTATAAATCCCATGTCTACTCAATTTCATCTACAAAAATCAGTGAATTCATATCATGCTTAAGAGGATCAACTAAGTACAGTTTTTAGCTTGAAGTCAACACATAGCCTTATAAGACATAAGAGAGAGATTGCATAAGCTCCAAACATTGGAAGGAGGATACAACTTTCATTTTTTGCAATTTATTAGCTTTTCATCATATTGCAATGTGTTTTGATTATCTGGCATGCACTAGAGTCTTTGCTTGAGTAGTATAGACCACCATTAGCAAGTAGACTGTGTATAGAAAAGCTAAGTCTTGAACAAGAATATGAAAAATTTCCTTCAAGAGACCAAAAACTAAAACATTGTATTTTTTATCATAAGATCACCAAATATTTATTATTGTTTTTAAGCTTTATAGCATGTTATGAATGTTGTACAACTAGATTGTTTATGATTGGTTGATTATTTGAGGTACCAAATCTTGTATATAATTTTTCTTCTAAGCTTAAATGGATTTTATTTTTGAGTTTTACTATCTAGCTGTACTAACTAAAATATTGAAGTTTAGATGTCATCTCTTTCATGATGTTTTTGAGCTTGATCAAAAGTGTTCATGTTAATAATGGACACATACAAAATTGTTTTTAGTGTTACCTTGCTTCCTATTGAAGTCTCGCGTGCTTTGATATCTCTAACAATATCATATGGAATTGAGATCTTGACCTTTTACACATATTTTAAGACCATAACTTGAGTGGAAAGGCAATAACTTTGTATCTTAGACCTCCTTGACAAGTGCATCACCACATAAGTGAATTGCTACACATGGCTTGGACTTTGGCAAAAGACCTTATTTCAAACTATATCCAAAAACCCGCCATGAGGTTAATTATTAGCAACCTAGCACCTAAACTTAAAGATTCAAGGCTATTTCCCTCCTAGTCTCCCAAGCAAGATAGATTTGCATTGTGCAACAACTTCAACTTTGCTTAGACTTTGAATTGCTTGCTAATAAATCCAATTCTAGGCCCCAAACATACAATCTAGACATAATCTTCGAGGATAATTTGGCATCTCTTCGAAACTTCTTTCCTTCAAATCTCATATGCCTTTGGTATTGAGCTTGTGTTAGTGACCACTTGACTATTGTGTTAGCAACCACTTGACTATTTATATTAAAATTTCATGCTTCAAAACCCTCAAAACGTAAAATTTTCAAGTAGAATGTACCATTAAGGTATTATATCTCAATGAAATTTTGTGGAAAATTTGAAATGAGGAACTTCATTATCAAGTCTAGGAAGCACTCAAACTTGTCGAATAAATCATACTTGGCCTTACCATGCATAATTTATCCTGAGCTTGAATTGGAATCACTCAAATCTTCTCAAACATTATTGCTTCTCTAGACCTTCCAAGGTCAATAGATTGACAAAGCTTGCATCCCCTTGGGTTGAGGCCTTGATCCCTAAGTGTGTCTTAAAGTTGGAACCTTTCAAGTTGCTTCAAGTACCTTTGAAAAACATCATTCTTTTGATAAAAGTATAATTAGGGTAAGATTGCATATATTTGCCATATCTCCATGAATATTTTATGGGCTTAACGATTGGAATTGGAGAATTTCCTCATGCAATGACTTAACCTTGGAGTGTTTGAGTGGTGCAAAATCCCCAATCAAGTTTGAATGTTCTTCAAAACTCAACAATAGAGTTACAATACCTCAAGTGTAAGGTTAGAATTTTCTTATCTCCTCTAGACCCCTTTGGGTCCAAGTATTCCCCAAGAACTGCCTAACTTGGACTTGAATATTTGACTTGGAATTTCTCCTTAAACACCTCAAGAACCTTCCTAACTTTCAATCTTTTTGAGACCCCACCCACAAGTTATAATAGATTGAAGGTAAGGTTTGGTAACCAATCCTCTCAATCAACTGCCACATAGTAGAGGGCCATCCTAAGACCTAGAATCCTACTCTACAGCACTGTTTGCAATAATAAACTTGACATACATGATCCTTGGGCCTCATAGAAATCATTTGATACTTCAAAAATACACTATGAATTCAAATATCGACCCTCTTAAATATTGTTTAATTCTAGATGATGCCTTTGGACACCTAGAACAATGCAACACTCCCAAGAAATTTTTCTCATAGAGATAAGTAGCTCTCGATACTTAATATTTATGTGTAAATCTTGCAAGCTTCCATTTCTACTATTTTTCCTCAGCCATACCTTCAAGGTACCCTTGTATTCATGCCTACAAATCACCTTCTACACTATGATCAGACCCATCTTTTTATCCCTATGCTAGTTGTAGGGTCCATAGGCACATGAGCAAGATTTTGCACTTCTATCCCACAAAAATGTGTCAAAAAAGTTGGCATAAATAGCATTTTCTCAACCTTGAGTTAATATACCTTGAGGATGAGTTTGTTTGGGACCTCTCCCCTTACAAAAATTTGAGCTACCTCATACAACCTAGTGCTAGAGACAACATGATTGTACATTTGAGTTTTCACCGTTATTTAGCTCCTAAGGAATTGATTTCTCATATAAAATTCCAAGAATCCACTCTCTCATGTTTTATTTTGCATTGACCTTTTTTGAATCATTAAAAATACTCTTGATACCATCTCAAAATTGGTTAAGATCAAGTGACTTTATGGATCCAATCGATGCTCGTAGACCTAGAAATTCAAGATTTATTAGGGATTTTATCCAATCCATAGAGACTAAGCTAAAATCCCTTTAGTAGCCAAACAATTAGAGCTGATGATAACCCTTACAGTTTTATAGAACAATTTGAGCAAGTCTATGAGGCAAATAACCTTGTGGGTGATGCCAAGTAGGCTCAAGCATTTGGAATTTTCCTAGGTGAAAAAGGATACACTTGGTTCAGGAGTTTTGATGCCATAGAGAAGACCTCCTTTTTGTATTGCGAAAAGACTCATTTATCAAGCACCTTATTGAAGTTGGATATGGAGACAACCTCATTGTCTCAGTTAATGAACATAGAATAGCAAGAGGGGGAGAGCATAAGAGATTTCATCTCTAAGGTTACGAGTCTACTCAAACATATACCCTTAGCATAGAGACCCATACCTAAGGTAGTAACAAAATCCTTCATCAAATACATCCACTATGAAAGGATTTATGAGACCTTAGCAGGAAATGTTGAACTAAAATAGTTTGTCATCACCGATGTCCACTTCATTGAAGAACTCAACAAAGAGGATAAATATACAAATCATTTTTTCTATTACGACAATGAAGGGCATCCCATCTTGATGCCAAGATGATATTGGGATCTCCCTAGGTCAAAATTGATGGAGTATAATTCGAAGTAAATTTTTTTGTCATGAATGGCATAGACTATGACCCATTGCTCAATTGACCTTGGATATGCAATGCACATCTCATTGAAGGTTGGGGCAATATTTTAGTCTTTCTTGGAAATAGAAAGGATGTACTATCAAAGAGCAAGGTCTCTGGTTGAGAGGACTTGGATTCCAAGCAAATTTGCTCAATGGTGTGGTCATTAGTGTCATAATCTACAGAGTTAGAATTGGATTCTTCAATGACTTGAATTGAACAACCATACTCCAAGTCACTTAGTTCTTTAGCATTGACTCCTTGGTCTCACATTAGTGAGACAAGAAGGTCATTTAGGAAGTCAAATAGAACTTGGTGCAAATTAGTTCATCGCCATGAGGGACTGGTCATGAGTTCTTCAAAGATACTTAAATTGGTGTATGTTCTATTACAAAATCATGGTAGCCACTGTGGCTAAGGATTTTATGTAATGTGATCCTATTTGTGGGGATTGGGTAGCCCTTGAAAGTGGTGATGATTGAGTTAAGGGTCATAATGAAAAGGGACACTAAAATGGACTCTACTGTAGGTTTGATGGTGCGCAATATAGGAAGTTGCGAATCTTGCTAGTTATTTGGGCCAAGAAATATTCTAATTTCTTAGTGAATGGCAATTAAAGGGTTGCAAGATGTGCATCCAATCATGCTCATCTTCAAGGGAGGGAATGTATTTGGTCACTGGGTGCACGGTCGACAGATCATTAGAGTCTCTTTGCAATATCATAGGGGAGCATCCAAGTATATGGGGGACGTTTTCCAAGACTCCATATCGATACAAAAGAAACCTTTAAGGAATCTTGTTAGGCCACATAAATCAAAAGCAGATACCTTATCATGAAGCCATGGGAAGATTGGCTAGTATAACTAGAATGGAGATACCCCATTCTAGAAAACAACAAGATGACTTGGTAGGCATTTGCCTATTCAAGCAACATTGCAAAGGTAAATCCACTCCATTGTCCCTACCCTTCTCGACATGGTGAAGAATACAAGGAAGGTGAACATGGTAGATATAACTTTTTCCAAATTCCAAATGTAAGAGCAAATGATAAGAAAAAGACGTACCTATACTTTACCATTTTTGTGAGAAGATTCATTAATTTCCCTAGTCCTTTTATCACCACCTAAAACTATCTTTGTCTTCTCATTGCATTACTTGGAAGCCAATCAAGCCATATGCGGAGTAACTTGTAGCATTGTTTTTGATGTGAACATAGGGATTGACCAATTGGCGATGATACAACTTCATTTTAGAGCCACACTATTACCTCATTATTGTATTGGTACTAAAAGATATGGTAGATAGTTGGTTTGCACTATGCATATATCCCTTCTACCTTGAGTCACACGTGTAGCTTTACAATTTACTAAAAGAATGCATGGTCAGCATGGGGTACCTTCAACATGCACTCAAGCCAAATCATGAGTTGCATGACCACTTGTCAAAATTATTCACTAAAAGAAAAGAAGAAATGAAAAGAAATGAAGCATAGTGACATGCTCACATCACCTAGCAGCCTATCCCATAGCCCATGCCACCACACCATAGCCCTTGGGCACATTAAGGGTAGGACAACTTGAGCATGCTCAATTGTCATGCCATCCTAGGTGTCACACTGCACCCAACCCTAAACCAACTGGATCCTCAAGAGTGGGACAAAATTCTGAGTATACTCAAAACTCAACCCATCTCCCAGTTGCATAGCATGCATACTCCACATGACGCTAGATAGGCAGACATGCCCCTCAAGGAGCACACAAAAATATGTCAGGTACATGGAGTATTTGAAGACCCATCAACAATCAGTAGCCTACACATTCTTCTTCCTACGAACTCCTCCACCTATGACAACCACCATCCTCCTTGTCTCCAACCTACCCACCATCCTCCTTGTCTCCACCCTACCCAACTCTCACTGTCACCATCTGAGCATCCCTTCTACTAGGACCATTACAGTGACCGTCCCAACACACTCTCCTTGTCTCCACCTATGACAACCACCATCCTCCTTGTCTCCACCCTACCCAACTCGCACTGTCACCATCTAAGCATCCCTTCTACTAGGATCATTATAGTGACCGTCCCAACACACTCTACCAACCTCATTTTGTTTTGATTGGAGTGAGCACTTGTCTAGAAGAGGGAAAAAGTTAACTGGTTGAAGAAACAATGACTTGAAAAGAAAGAAAAACATGAGAGCCACTCATTTTTTTGGAAATTACTAGACCTTGGAAAAGAAATCACCTATTGTAAATAAGGGTTGGCCACGCAAATTTTAATGAAATCCAGTAGCACTTAGTATAGGAACATGGAATTGAGTGCATGCTTAGAGTGAAGACCGGTCTTTGGCCCAAAAAGTGGCTAAATTTCCAAGAAGGTTCTTTACTAGCTTCTTTCACCCATACCATAGTTGAAGCATTTAAAGGGGACTTTGGTGTGTTTTCGTGGAACCAATCGTTCCTATTGCCGTAAAATAAGAGCACCTAGCTTTGTTCGTTTACAAGGACTTGATTTTATGTCCAAATATTACATGCTAGTTGATGTAGTCACCATTATAGGTACTTAAGATATTGTATTTGGAGAAGTAGATAGATAGAGGTGTCAAGATTGTGGGAGAGAAGGAAGGAGTCTCACTTGTAGCTTTCTTGCTTGCACAAATGGAGGAATACACACAAAGGTGGAGGCTGAAAAACAGTTTTCCTCTTCTTAGTTGTGTAAGCCAAAAGAACTCTCATACAAAAGAAATAGAAGAACCCTATATATGGGTCTCAAACCAAACTCAACTAACTAAGGTGGCATACTAACTGAGCCACGAACTAGAGTAGATAAGGATAGCTGTCATCTAGCTATTATTCATGGGCGCTGTACCAACCGCACGTGCAACTGACAAGTCGGTGACATAAATGCACAACGGTCACCCTGGCTGGTGCGCAGATCGGTCGCAGATAGCTCACGTAGTGAATCCCTGAAGGTCCCCAAGAACAATGAACTCTACCTTTTTGCACAAAAAACAATGTAAAAGCATGCACGACAAGAGGCAAGAGACAAATTGGGTTCAATCTCCCCCATGCCTTGTGTGAGCGCTTCACAAAGCATGTATTTTATGTATATTTCCAATCTTCATGCTCAATAATAGCCCAATTACAAAAATATGACAAGCTTTTAGCTTTTGAGTTTGCTTTCTACAAAAATAGGAAAATAAAGCTAATGGACGGTGCCCATAGAGTCTGGCACGCCCAATCTCAATGTCCAAATAAAAATAACATATCCGGGCGCATAAGCGCATACAAAATAATAATCAATAATCGATGTCTCAATAGACATAACAAAATATAGGCGTGGCGCCTATCAAAATATAGTCCAAAGGTCGAATACCCGCTAGACTCCAATGCTTTCCTCCGCCGCTGCTGCTATCTCTACACATCAACTGAAGCATTCACAATCGTTAGTAAAATAATACAATTAAACCGACAAAAGTGAATACCTAGCATTCTTCAGCTACATAAATAAATCAACTGGTTAGAAATAAATCCTAACCTTAATTTATTACGAGTGCGCACTCTAAACTCATAAACGTTTATTAATTTAATATGCATTTTGTGGAATCACCTGCTATGGAATCACCCATATACACACTAAATTAATGAAACGCCCGAAAAGGATAGGTGTCCCCATCAACTTCTCGCACAAAGAATCCTCTTTGTGTATGAGCCCCGGTCATCTAAGTTTTTGGAATCCACCGTAAAACCTCACGGAATCCACCGTGGAATATGCCTCCTGGCATCATACCCCCGGGGTGGGATAGCAATTGACCTCAATTGCTATTAGCTCAATGTGGAGCTAACAGAGTGGGGAAAGCATTTAAGTCTCTAGCGTGCATCCATTGTGCTTCCTCTACAGGATGGTTCTTAAATTTTACTAGATATCTAGAATACCTTCGGCCAGTTCTAGTAGTCATATAGTCAGTGTCTATGATGGCTTCTGGTTCAAGTATTTCAGTCTCTTTTTCTAGTAAAGGTGGGTTTTCATAAACAGGGTGGATAGGTAATTGGCCTCTAAATGGTCTCAATAAACTGATATGAAATGTATTATGAATTTTCCAATGAGATGGCAATTCTAACTTAAATGCATTATCATTAATCTTATGAATGATTCTAAATGGTCCATAGAATCTAGGAGCTAATTTTACAACTGGGTGTCTATCTACACTTTGTAGTCTACGCTTTTTTATTCTAAGCCAAACATAATCATCAACTTTGAAATTCATAGCTTGTCTTTTCTTGTTGGCTTGTTTGGTATATGATTGTTGGGCTTTAGCAATCATATCCTTAACCTCATCAAAAATACTGTTATGCATAGTAGCAATATCATTAGCACTTTGAATTCTATTAGACAAAGATGCAACAGGTGTAGATATTCTATATCCATAAATGACTTCAAAAGGTGCTTTCTTTGTAGATGTGTGCGGTGTATTGTTGTATGCAAACTGTAATAAATGCAAATGAGTATCCCATGTCTGAGGTTTAGAGATAGTGTATGCACGTAAAAGATCTAGAATGGTACTATTTGTGGCTTCTGTTTGTCCATTTGTTTCTGAATGAAATGCAGATGAGAAATCAATCTTTGTGCCTAGATTTGCAAACAGTGTGATCCAAAAATTATTACAAAATCTAGAATCACGATCTGAAATAATCACTTTTGGCAATCCATGGTTAGTAAAAACAGTTTTCAAAAATAACTGTGTTGCTTGTGATGCTGTTAAAGTTTTCTTACATGCAATGAAATATGCTTGCTTACTAAATCTATCTACAATTGTCCAAATCATGTCATGGTTAGATTTAGTATTTGGTAAACCAGTAATGAAATCCATAGATATATGTTCCCAAGGTTTAGATGGAATAGACAAAGGCATTAGTAATCCATACTGTTTACCATGATGTCTCTTTATTCTTTGACAAATCAAACATTCAGAAACGAAATTAGATACATCTGCATCCATATGCGACCAATAAAAATCTTCAGTTAACATACGTAATGTAGAAATGATACCTCTATGACCTTGATATGGGGGACAATGAATTTCATTCAAAACAAAAGATCGGAATGGAATAGTAACACACAGTCTCTTTTCAAAAAAACATAAATCCATCATTATATGACAATGAATCAACAGGAATGAAATTATTTTGAACTAATTTTTGCCAATCAGAATGAAAAGTAATATCCTGGTGATATGTATCTTTCATAGCAATCAAAGAATCAAAATATATGATGGAAATGTTATGAATTGCAGGTCTTCTACTCAATGCATCAGCAACTACATTTTCTTTTCCAAGGTTGGTATTGAATGATAGGATGGACACTTTGAATGAAGGAAGCCCATTTGATATGACGGTCAGAAATTTGGGGTTGGCTAAGTAGATGTCTAATGCTTTGCTGGTCTGTCTTTATCATGAATTCTGAACCCATTAAATAATGCTTCCATTGTTTTAATGCTTGTACAACTGCTAATAGTTCTTTGTCATAAGTGGAATATTTGAGCTCAGAGGGTTTCAGCTTAGAACTAGAATATGCTATTGGATGGTTGTCTTGCATTAGTACGGCTCCTATTCCTGATCCGCTAGCATCGGTCACAACTAGAAAGAATGGTCGGTTAAAGTCAGGAAATTGTAGAACAGGGGCATTAGTTAATGCACGTTTAAGTAAGTCAAAGGATTTCTGCTGGTTTTTAGTCCATTGATAAACAATTCCTTTCTTAAGAAGTTTGGTCAATGGTAAAGCAAGTAATGAAAAATTACGTACAAACTTCCTATAGAAACTAGCAAGACCAAAGAATGAGTGTAATTCGTGTACATTTTTAGGAACAGGCCAATGCATTATTGCATCAATTTTCTTAGGATCAACTTTAATTCCTTCTTTTGATAGAATATGACCTAAATATTCTATTTCCGTCTTAAAGAATTCACTCTTTTCAGGATTTGCAAACAATTGATTTTCTTTCAGTAATTGAAAAACTAATGATAAATGCTCATAATGCTCTTTTTCACTTTGACTGAACACCAAAATATCATCAAAGAAAACAATCACACAATATTGATATTTCAGGAAGATACGATTCATCATTCTACTGAAAGTAGAAGGTGCATTAGTTAATCCGAATGGCATGACTAAGAATTCGTAATGGCCAAACTGTGTCCTGAATGCAGTCTTAAATATGTCAGATCTATCTAACCTCACCTGATGATATCCAGACTTAAGGTCAATTTTACTAAATATAGAAGATCCTTGCAGTTTGTCCATAAGGTCATCAACTCTAGGTATAGGATACCTATTCTTAACAGTGATCTTATTTAATGCTCGGTAGTCAATACACATACGATAGGTATTATTCTTTTTCTTGACTAAGAGTACAGGTGCACCGAATGGGGAACTGCTAGGTCGAATTAGGCCTCTATTTAGTAATTCTTCAACTTGAGTCTGGACTTCTTTTTGCTCTATTTGATTGTGCCTATATGGTGCTTTGCAAGGTGGTTGTGTGCCAGGTATTAGATCAATCTTATGGTCTTCTGGACGTGAAGGTGTAAAACTGGTGGTAGGTCTTCTGCAAAACAGTCCTTAAAATATGCAAGAAATTCCTTATGCCTAGGGTGTATATAATTTTCCTTTGCGTGCAGTTCATTCACCCAAATGTGATATGATTTAGTATTCTTGCATAGTGCACGTTTTGCTTGAGTATGCGAAAGTAGTGGAAAAATATGAGATGCATGCATACCATATAATGTAATAGATTTTCCTTGAAAATTAATATTCATTGTGTGCATGGAATAATCTATATTTGGATTATGCTGGTGTCTCCATGGCATTCCTAGAATAATGTCGCTTGACTGTAATGGGACAACTAAGAAATTTCTGCTTTTAATGTATGGACCAATTTGAATTTCTAAATCTTGTACTTCTTGTGTGCCATTGTACCTAGTGCCTAAAAATGCAGCTTTTATGCGATAATGCGTAGGTACAGTATGCAATTTCAATTCCTTTACCAATTTTGCTGAAATAAAGTCATGGATACTACCATCATCATGTAAAATAGTTCTTTCTTTTCCATGCACCATACATTTCATAGTCAACAATGAATGTGGAGTAGGCATACCTGGTATAGTGTCGGAAGTAGTAGTAGGATCATCCTCATCTTCCGTGAAATCCGGCATATCCTCATGCTCGTCTTCGTCCATAGCTCCAAGGTAGTTGATATGTGCTGGTGGCTTCTTTGAATGACAATTTGCTGCGAGATGCCCTGGCTGGTGACACTTGTAGCATACTATTGGCTTGGCTTTGGTTATATTATTTGCAATGGCTGGAAGTCTGGGTACATTTGGATTTGCTTGTGGAATAGGCTTAGGATTTGGATTGACAGTGGATGGTAATGCAGATGGTTTAGGCCAATTCTTGCGGAAAGATGGTGATGAGAAACGACCTGGATTAATCCTTCTGAAATTGGAATTGAATTGTTTAGATCCATAATTACCGTTAACTTGGAATTGCTGTGGTCGTCTATCTCTTCCGCATAACTTATCTTCAGTGTCGTGAGCTAAGGAGATGGCGTCTTCAAGGGTAGCAGGCTTGAACATGTTCACTTCAGCATAGTAATGTCCAAGAAGTCCAGACATATACTTCCACTTATGTGTCGACTCTGATACGTCTTCAAGCATGCGTAGCTGTAGGAGTGCATTCCAAAAACGCTCTGTATATTGTGGAATAGGCTCACAATCTCGCTGTTGAAGTAAATCCCATTGCTTGATAGCCTTCTCATGAAATTGTGGTGGAAGGAAATTCTGCATGAATTTCTTCTTGAAATCTTCCCAAGTAGCAGGACATTCTATGCTCTTGCAGACTATAGTCCACCAAAGTGATGCTCTGTCTATCAGATGATTAGTAACACACTTGATTTTATCTTTTCGGGATAAGTTTCCTCATGGAAATAGTCATCGAACTGGCTAATGAATGATAAAACAGTCTTTCCTTCTCTTATGCCATTGAAAGTGCAAAACTTGAAACTTCGTTTACTTATCTTGGATTCCTTGCGAATGGTTTGTGCTTCAAGAGTGGCGTCGATGGTACGGCGAATCAAATCTTCAGCTTGAGATTCTTCTTTATCGGTGGACGCTCTTTGTAGTTTTGTCAATTGCGCTTGCAATGCTTGCCTAGCTCTTCGCTCTTCTTCCAATTGTAGTATGATTAGATCCAGCTTTTGTTCCATGGTAGGCTCAGGTAAGTCGTCTTCAGTCATAGGATCATCCATATGTGGGGTAGTCATCCTGTAAAACTCAACAAACCTTTCTCTCTCAAAATCAGGTTAGCGGGATGAGCGTAGCTCAAATTTGGGGTTACAAGGCTATGTATTTTTGGGTATTTCTTTATATATTTTCTGAAAATCTGTAATATTTATGTCTCCGTTTGCTGAAAGTACTTCAACAAACTTGTAGATAGGTATAACAGCTTGCTGCGAACAACTTTCCAGTTCAGAGTTTTTGCATACGAACAAGTCTTCTAGGAGTTTTAAGCACTAGTCAATTCTGATTTAGTCTGACTTGCAGAGTTGCAGACTTAGCAGACTTGCAGAGTTGTTGACTTGCTAAACTTAGGACGACTTGCAGAACTTGAAGAACTTGATTACCGTCGACTTGCAACTTAACTTCAGAAGTGCGAGACCTGGAGTTTGCGAACTTGTCTGCCCTGTGTGACTTGCAGAAAGCCTTAAGCCTAAGTGATTAAGCTTAAGCTTAATAAGCTTTAATGAAGGACTAGCAGGTGACGTAATTTTTCGTGAGGGGGGGGCTGTTTTTTTGGCCGCCCGACAATTTCGGAAGGATCTTTTGATATGCCGTGGTGATTTGGAGAAGCCTTAAGCTTCCTTTAAGCTTATAAGCTTTGTAATTAAGCTTTTAATTGAGAAGATTAAGAATTTTCTCACTGTTTTTTTCAATGACTTGTTGGTGGAGATGTATGCGTGGTTCTCCGCCTGCAGAGCCTGGTCCTTCGCGATCTGACAGTGGAAACAGGGGTTCTTGATCACCAGAAGTCTGCCTGTATCAACGGTTCGCGACGAGATTGACTGTAGAGTCCGTTTGTTCCTGGAGCTCCGCCTTCGCCCGAGATTGGTAGCGATTGGAAGCTCTTGATCTCTGCTCCGCTCTGATACCACTGGTGCGCAGATCGGTCGCAAATAGCTCACGTAGTGAATCCCTGAAGGTCCCTAAGAACAATAAACTCTACCTTTTTGCACAAAAAACAATGTAAAAGCATGCACGACAAGAGGTAAGAGACAAATTGGGTTCAATCTCCCCCATGCCTTGTGTGAGCGCTTCACAAAGCATGTATTTTATGTATATTTCCAATCTTCATGCTCAATAATAGCCCAATTACAAAAATATGACAAGCTTTTAGCTTTTGAGTTTGCTTTCTACAAAAATAGGAAAATAAAGCTAATGGACGGTGCCCATAGAGTCTGGCACGCCCAATCTCAATGTCCAAATAGAAATAACATATCCGGGCGCATAAGCACATACAAAATAATAATCAATAATCGATGTTTCAATAGACATAACAAAATATAGGCGTGGCGCCTATCAAAATATAGTCCAAAGGTCGAATACCCGCTAGACTCCAATGCTTTCCTCCGCCACTACTGCTATCTCTACACATCAACTGAAGCATTCACAATCGTTAGTAAAATAATACAATTAAACCGACAAAAGTGAATACCTAGCAGTCTTCAGCTACATAAATAAATCAACTGGTTAGAAATAAATCCTAACCTTAATTTATTACGAGTGCGCACTCTAAACTCATAAACGTTTATTAATTTAATATGCATTTTGCGGAATCACCCGCTATGGAATCACCCATGTACACACTAAATTAATGAAACGCCCGAAAAGGACAGGCGTCCCCATCAACTTCTCGCACAAAGAATCCTCTTTGTGTATGAGCCCGGGTCATCTAAGTTTACGAAATCCACCGTAAAACCTCACGGAATCCACCGTGGCACGGAATCCACCGTGGAATATGCCTCCTGGCATCACTGGCATATCACGAGTGGAGCTCGATATCTCAACACTCCCCCTCGAGCTCAATCCCAATTCTTGCACACCAAGCAGGTCTCTGAACTTGCGCAGCTTCTCTGTGCCCAATGCCTTTGTAAATATGTCAGCTACATGATCCTCTATGTTGACATAAACTAGATCAATAAGACCTAGTAAAACCCTCTCCCACATATACTGATAATGCACCTCAATGTGCTTTGTTCTAGCCTGATAGACTGGGTTATTTGCCAAGTGTATACTGCTCATGTTGTCACAATAAATGACAATTGGCCCATCTGTAGGCTGATGCATATCATAAAGTAGCTTATGCAACCAAGCTACCTCACATGCAGCCATTGATGCACCCCTGTACTCAGCCTCTGTGCTCGACAAGGCAACTGTAGGCTGTTTCTTGCTGCTCCAAGTGACTGCAGCTCTCCCAAAAGAGAACACATATCCAATGGTAAATCGTCTATCAGAAATACTACCAGCCCAATCAGCATCAGTGTATCCATTCAACTGTATCTGAACCCCAGTCTCATAAAATAGTCCATACTGCAATGTGGACTTCACATACCTGAGTATGCATCTAGCCGCATCCAAATGTGGTTTCCTTAGAGCCGAATCCCACTTGGTGATCTAATCACCTCAATGCCCAAGAAATAACGCAGCTCTCCCAAATCCTTCATTTCAAACTTCTGCTTCAATAGCATTTTCACATGAAGGATATCTTCATCACTATCACCTATCATAATTAAATCATCAACATAAATGACAAGTAGCATAATACCTTTCTCTGTTTTTCTCACATAAAGTGAGAAATCTCCCTCGGAAATCTGAAAGCCAATAGTGACAAGATACTGTCCTATCTTGTCAGACCATGCCTCTAGATGCTTGCTTCAAGCCATACAAGGCTTTCTTCAACCTGCAAACAAACTCAAGATGAACAGCATGTACATAACCTGGTGGCTGCTCCATATAGATCTCTTCTTGCAAATCACCATGCAAGAAGGCATTCTTTACATCCATCTGGTGTAAAGACTATCCCTTTGATGCAGCCATAGCAATGACTGCTCTTACGGTTGCCATCCCTGCAATCGGACTGAATGTTTCTTCATAATCAATGCCATATGTTTGTGCATACCCCTTGACTACTAATCTTGCCTTGTATCTGTCACAGAACCATCTGCATTGTGTTTCACCTTATAAACCCACTTACAGCCAATTGCATTCTTACCTTTAGGCAAAGATACCAATTCCCATGTAGCATTTGCTTCCAAGGCATCCATTTCTTCATCCATGGCTTTCTCCCATTTTTCTTTTCCCATTGCTTGCTCAAAAGAAGTGGATTCTGGTTCCTATATCACTTTGACCATATATGCATAGTGAATGGCTGTAAATCCATCATATTTCAGCCTATCCACAGGATACCTAACTCTGATAGACCTACGCAAAGTAGGCACACTTCCAGGTGCTCTCAAAACATCCCTGGTCTTCCTTACTCCAGGTGTAACAATAGAAGGAATACCCAACTCATCATTAATGCTCTATTCTGAGCCACTGGATTCACCATCCACATAAGAGTGACCTGCGTTCACATCAAACATGGGCTGATCTATCTTCTCTTTTCCTTTTTGTGATACCTGTATACCACTATCTGCATTTCTTTGAGAAGATTCTCCTGATCTCAATCTGCCTGTCCATGGCGAAGAATGTGGACCACTGCTAGAGGACGCTCCAGGTCCACTAATATCTTGACTGCTGCTGTGAATTCTGTGCAGCATTACCATTTTGTGCATCTACATTATCAATCACATTTACTGGTTTATACCAGCTACTCATCTCATCAAAAACAACATCTCTTCTTACTGTAAACTTATGAGTAGAAGGGTTATACCATCTATACCCTTTTTGCTGCAAAGAGTAACCAATAAAGATGCACTTCTCAGCTTTTGGATCCAACTTGGATCTCAACTCATCTGGCACATGAACATAGGCAATGCAACAAAAAATTTTCAGATGAGAAATATCTGGTTTCCTACCAGTATACCTCTCCTCTGGAGTCATCCCATGTATTGTTGCAGTGGTAGTCCTGTTCATTATGTAGACTGTTGTAGCAATTGCTTCAGCCCAGTAAAAATATGGCAAGTCTTTTTCATTGAGCATGGCATGAGATACCTCTCCAATATGCCAATTTTTCCTTTTTGCAATTCCATTTTTTTGTGGGGTATGACTGCATGAATATTGCTGCTTTATGCCATGCTCCTGCAGGAACCTTGCAAACTCATTTGAGAGATACTCTTCCCCTCCATCTAACCTTAGGCATTTTATTTGCAGGCCTATTTTTTTTTCAACCATAGCTTTAAGAGTTTTGAAATGCCCAAAAACTTCACTTTTCTTTTTCATAAAATACACCCAAACTTTTCAGCTATAGTCATCAATAAAGGTGACAAAATAATGACAGCCTCCAAGAGATGCAGCTTTAGTAGTCCACACATCAGAGTGGATTAATTCCAATGGCTTCTTACTCTCTTGAACATGTCTAGGAAATGGTTTCCTTGCCTGTTTTCCAAACTGACAGGCTTCACATACCTTATGCATTTCTGCAACCTTGAATTTAGGCAATCCTGTAATAATATTTTGGGCCTGCATTCATTTAAGTCGTTGTACATTAACATGACCAATGCGTTTATGCCAAATATCAATATCTGCAACTACACCAGTCCCATGTGCAAACATTGCTGCACTCAATTCAGACATGTCTGCATCCAACGTAAACATTATGCCCTTCTTATTTCCTTTTGCTATCAAGTGACCTTTATTTTTCATATCCTCAACAAAGCATCCATGAGGATTAAATCTGACCTGCAAGCCCTGCTCAACCATTTGACCAACAGAAACCAGATTCTTGGTGATATTCGGGACATGAAATACATCGGACAGGTTTTTTTTTTTCCCATCCTGCATAGACAATGGAATTTTTCCAATTTGCACAATAGGATGTACAGTATCATCACCAGTCTCCACAAATCCTGGTTTTTCCATTTTCCTTGCATCCTCCATCCATTCTGCATGACCTATCATGTGGTTTGATGCACCTGAGTCAACATACCATACATCGTTGCTTTCTTCTGCACTTGTCACAGAATTGTTCATGTGCTGCACCATAAACAAATGCTCATTTCTGTCATCACCCTGTCTACTAGAAGATGTATAATTCCCTTGTTGCAGTTTTCTATTCATGATGTCATTCTGCTTTTTATAGCAGTATTTAGCCATATGACCCATTTTACCATAGTAGTAGCATTCAACATTACTGTTTGCATTTTGGTCTCTTTGCCATCCACCACGACCTCTTTGGCTCCCCCTGCCTCTAGAGTTACCACATCCTCCTCCATAGGACTAGTTTTCTTGAGTTTGCTGCATATTCTGATTTCTACCACGGCCTCCAGATCGGCCTCCTCTAACTCTGCCTCTACCTCTTCCAGCATTTGAGTAGAAGACAGCTTCTTTTGAAGTTCCTCCTGAAGAAGATGCACCACCATTTCTCTGCTCCTCAGAAATTAGAAGAGCAATCAACTCCTCAAAATCAAGAAAACTTTCACGGACGGAAATGGATGTTCGAAACTGTACATAATCCTTTCCTAGACCATTCAAGGTCACAGAAACTAAATCATCATCTTCCACTGGCGACCCAATGGAAGCAAGTGCATCTGCAATCTTCTTCACCTTCATGTGGTAGTCATTGATGCTTATATTTTCTCTTTGCACTTTATGCAACTCTTGCTTGAGCTGCATTTTCTTGGCTTGCGTATTTGTGCTATACATTTTTGACAAAGTATCCCATGCCTCCTTTGGCGTACTTGCATCTTGAATATGCACAATCATAGAGTCTGAAATGCTGATAGATAGCCAGTACATAACTTTCCTGGCTCTCTCATGCCATGCTTTAAATGCCTGCATTTGCTATTGATTGGGAACATCAGGAAGAACTGGTTCTTCTTCATTTCCTGCAACAAATTCCCAATATCCTTTTCCCATAAGGAAATTCGTCATTCTAAACTTCCATGCTTGGAAGTTGTTCTTGTCAAGCTTTTCAGTGACAATCTGTGAAAGAGAATCAGATGCCATTATAGAACACTACAAAAAATTCTGTCACTGCAAATAACACAACTTCAGCCTCACAAGGGCAAATCTGCAAAACTGACGAAAGTGGTATTTGACCACACAATTACTTCCTAGTGACGATTTTGCATCAACAGGCAACAAGGATGATTTTGTAACTCCCAATGTCTCTGTGCACAAGCATACGATGCAATTTTTACAGTAACTTTTCACCGACCTGTAGAACAGTGGTCGCACAGCATAAAATAGGGTCTTTTCCCGAGTGCGTGCAGAAAACTTCTGTCTCCAAAACAGGCTCCGAAATGGCATCAAATCAAAAAAACAGGGTCACCATGGGCTAAAGCCCTCTCCCGCAGCATATACTGCCCTCTTGCTTCACCGCGAAGGGCGTCTCAACCTGAGACAATGCACTCTTGCAATTTCCGGTTGTGCTACTTGCAGAGATCTGCTCCCAAAACAGAAAATGAAAGCAACACTGCTCCTCTTACCAGAACACTGCGAACTTGGTTTGCTTTCTTGAGCTCCTCACCACGAACAAGGCTCTAATACCATATCAAGATTGTGGGAGAGAAGGAAGGAGTCTCACTTGTAGCTTTTTTGCTTGCACAAATGGGGGAATACACACAAAGGTGGAGGCTGAAAAATAGTTTTCCTCTTCTTAGTTGTGTAAGCCAAAAGAACTCTCATACAAAAGAAATAGAAGAACCCTATATATGGGTCTCAAACCAAACTCAACTAACTAAGGTGGCATACTAACTGAGCCATGAACTAGAGTAGATAAGGATAGCTGTCATCTAGCTATTATTCATAGGCGGTGTACCAACCGCACCTGCAACTGACAAGTCGGTGACATAAATGCACAACGGTCACCGTGGCATATCACGAGTGGAGCTCGATATCTCAACAAGAGGTACAAAATTTGAAACGAATCGGAGATGGGAAAACCGTAATCCTAAAAGGTTGTATAAAAGGGATGAAAGAGAATTGAAAAGCCTATTCATGTGTGTGCTCATTTCTTATTCTTACTTTCTTATTTTCCATTGTGAGTGAGTGAGTGAGTGAGAGCTTGAGAGAGGGAGAGTAAGAGACCAACGGTGAACCTCCTATCTCTTCTCTTGCATGCTCTCTCATACCTATCCTCATACTCCCTCTTTGCATGTGAAGGTTGTAGAGGGTGAGAAGGGAGAGTGGATACATGTATGTGTCATAGAGCCTTCCAAGAGCTACCTTCATTCTTGTTGAAGGAGGGCCAAGGGAGATCACTATAATGGTTTTGGATTTCTTGCAATGTGTGAGAGGCTAGGTGAGAGATAGCCAACAAATTTTATGCATCAAAACTCTTGAAATAATAGGGGTACATCCAATGGTCCCAAGATGTTGAGCATGTGTTGCTCAACATAAGGGAAAAGAGTAAAGCTAGGGTTCAGACCAAGTATAAAACTATTGATAAAAAAGTGAAATCAATTGCAAACTCGGTTGCAAAACTGCCAATTTTGAGCAATCCAAAAAATATTGGTCATAAGTTCTTGAAAAATGTACTATTTTTATACCCTCTATATCACCTGCATTCAAGCACTTCAAGATACAGGCCTTATACCGATGTTCAAAGCGATGAAAATGTTCATAAAGAAATTTGCCCTCATCGTCCCAAAAAACATCGGTATTAGCGATGCCATAGAGCAGTCACTATCAGCATCACTAAATGCAACACTAAATAGCGACGCTTGCAACGCATATTGCAATGCTAATAGTGACACGTGCATTAAATTTGAGACGCTAATAGGGATGGTAATAGGGATTTTTTTTGTGGCAGGGCAGTGCTTTATTTGGGCCATACATAAGAGTTTCGGTGATGTATATAATGCTCATCTAAATGAAGTGATGGGACCTTAAATGGGCTAGCACTGGCTATAGCACTAGCCGGGCCTCATGCATACGACAGACAACCCCACCACATGGCCTCATGGGCCAGGAGCATCTAAAACTCACTTTGCACTAAATGCTTATGACGATTTTGCGTTTGTATTCAATATGTAGTCCAACGTTCACCTTCCCTTCTCCTCAGAGGGAGATCCCATAACATATAGGCATAATGCCTCATAATACACACATAGGGTTAAGCACCTCTCGACGGATTGCCGCGGCTCCACTGCGACTCTCCTATACCTCAGGGATTGGCCCCTCGATGCGTCGCTCTAGCATATAAAACATAACGCACAAACTCCACTCTTTCATAATTCAGCGTTCCACGAGATTTTTCTTTGCCTCACAAAACTTTCCCCAACGGAAGCACCCGTCTAACCTACAGCTTGGGTTTCCTATCCTCTCAGCGTTGGTCAAAGTTTATCAAATAAGTGCAATGCATTCCAGGAGATACCACATGGCATACTTGATGCAAGGTGTATGATAATTGTACACAACCATTTTATGATTAAAAAAACCAGCCATGTGAGGTGCGAAAAACATCCCTTTCATGAATTTTAACTAAGTGTTACATGCTGCGCTGCTTTAGGGACTAACACCGGAACTTCCATGCTACTAGTCACCTATATTAAATTATGAAACGATCCCTAAATACTATGCACAAGGAGGAAAATCAAAATTTTTATCTTTTCAGCAATTAGATCATCACATGAATTTCATCGGGGCCCCCTCACCGTTTAGGTGTTGCTGTAGTGCATAGGTGTAAATGGTTGTTTTGTATCATTTTTGTATGTCAAAAGTGATAAACACACACTATAATACAAAGAAAAAGGCCAAACTGAGGCTTAACCTCATTCTTTAATCTCGCCAAACCTTCACACAAATAAATCTTATTTTTTCCTATTTTTTGAGCGTAAAAATCTCAATTTTCTCTATTTTTCACTATTTTTTCTTATTTATTATTCATGAAAAATAGGTATTTTCTGATTTATTTGTATTGACTTATCATTTTGACTGAGACTTAAAATTTTCTTCGATTTTTTTCCATTTCCATCCCTTTTCTCCAACTCAAAATCGAAAAAAACCACTAATTCCCATTAAAAATGACATTTTGCAGGTTTTAAAGAATTAATAACAGCTCTAAATCATTACGAGTTCTATATTTATATAGTTACAGCCCTCAATCATGATGCAAAAAGTTTCAAACAAAATTCATCGCATATGAACAACATTTGGACCATGAAACAACAAAAACAATCAATTTTCTTTGTAAAATTGAAGCATACCGCATGTCTTACGTGTTGCGGGTTTTTTAATAATTATTTTGGGCAGCGCACAAATTGACCAGCAACCATTCTTCAGTGATGAACCTCTTTCCTCAACCGCCTCTTCATCTTGAAGCAATCGGATCATAGCTGGACAAGCATTCTTTATCCCCTCTTCTTCTTGATTTCTTGCACAAGAATTGCCTCTATGCAGGAGAGAGAGGGAGGAGAGAGAAAGACTAAAATCAAAATTTCATTCCCTTCATCATATTGTACATGGTTACCATCAAAATCTTACACTCTCTGCATGGTTCACGGATCCTTCCTTCTCTCTCTACATGATTGAGTATCCAAGAGGCACATACATCCCCAAAAAATGGGGCATCAATAAAAAAACACCCCTCCTTGCATCACGACATATTTTTGCATGTTTTCTTTATTTAGATTCTAATTTCATTTCATTTCATTTATAAAATGTCCATTTTGAAAAAAACCAATTTTACACTACTATGGAAGGGTTTTCAGCCTGTTTGGGGATGCAAATTGACTCTGATTCGCGATCCAATTGGCCAGCTGACTCCATGGCATCGAAATCTACAAAGCTGGGCTCCTTCATGCTCTTCTCGGCTTCCAAATCTAGTACCTACTTCACAATCCCGAACGTTGCGGGGAATTAAATGGGGGATTAAACGACCTCAGAATCGAGATCCGAGACTTGCGTTGGATTCGTGACGTCGTTTTGCATCCTGAAAAACTCCAACTCCACTATCAGCCATCATTTGATTTCCATGAAAATAAGCACTAGCGCTTTTGGGACTTGCCTCTTAAAATCATCCTAATTGCCACCGCTGCCTTCGACGAAGTCCATTTTTTCCTTCATATTCATAATTTTTGGCTATTTTAAAGCACTTCTCGACATAAAAAATCATATGCCATTGGCGACCACGGGATATGGTGACTTTGGTGCACAGATCGGATGTTGTATGCTCGCATAGTGAATGCCAGAAGGTCCCCAAGAACAAAAGAACTCTACTTTTTGCACAAAACTCAAGGTAGAAAGCATGCACGACATGAACAAGAGACCAATTGGGTGCAATCTCCCCCCATGCCTTGTGTGAGCGCTCCACAAAGCATGCATTTTATGTATTAATCATCTTCAAGCTCAAATAATAGCCCAAATTACGAAATAGCCCGCTTTTGGCTTTTGAGTTTGCTTTAGCACAAAAATAAAAATAAAGCTAATGGGCGGGCACCCAAGAGTCAGGCATACCCAATACAATGTCCAAATACAAATATCATAATCATGCATCCATGCGCATACAAAATAATAAATAAATATCTAACGCCTTAATAAATAGGCGTGATAAAATATAGGCGCCATGCCTAAGGTATGCGCCCATAAAAATATAAGTGATAACTCGAATACACGCTATCCTCCAATGCTTTCTTCCGCCACTGCTGCTATCTCTACACATCAACTGAAGCATTCACAATCGTTAGTAAAATAATACAATCAAATCGACAAAAGTGAATACCTAGCAGTCTTCAACTACATAAATAAATCGACTGGTTAGAAATCAATCCTAACCTTAGTTTATCACGAGTATGCACTCTAAACTCATAAATGTTTATTAATTTAATATGTATTTTGCGAAATCACCCGCTATGGAATCACCCATGTACACACTAAATTAATGAAACGCCCGAAAAGGATAGGTGTCCGCATCAACTTCTCGCACAAAGAATCCACTTTGTGTATGAGCCCCGGTCAACAAAGTTTGCGGAATCCATCGTAAAACCTCACAGAATCCATCGTGGCACAGAATCCATCATGAAATATGCCTCCTGGCATCAATTTGATGGCAAAGCAGGTGGTTTTGTCCAGGACTTACGGAAAGATGATGAAGGAAATCAACTTTGATTGAATCTTCTAAAATTGGAATTGAATTGCTTAGAACCATAGTTACCATTTGCTTGAAATTGTTGTGGACGCTTCTCTCTTCCTCGAAGCTTGTCTTCAGTGTCATGAGTTAATGAAATTGCATCTTCAAGAGTTGCAGGCTTGAACATATTGACTTCAACAAGTAATGCTCAAGTAATCCAGACATATACTTGCACTTGTGAGTCGCTTTAGGTACGTCTTCAAGCATGCGTAATTGGAGTAAAGCATTCCAAAAGCGTTCGATGTACTGAGAAATAGGCTCAGGATCTCTTTGCTGAAGAAGGTCCCGTTGCTTTCTGGCTTTTTCATGGAATTGTGGAGGAAGGAAATTCTACATAAACTTCTTCTTGAAACTCTCCCAGGTAGTGGGACAATCTATGCTCTTACGAACCACAGTCCACCAAAGAGATGCTCTATCCACTAAATGATTAGTGACACACTTGATTTTATCTTTTTCAGTATATGTTTCCTCATGAAAGTAATCATCAAACTGATTGATGAATGCAAGAACAGTCTTTTCATCTCGAGTGCCATTGAAAGTACGGAATTTGAAATTTCTTTTACTTATCTTTGTTTCTTTGAGGATGGATTGAGCTTCGAGAGTCGCATCAATGGTTCATCGGATAAGATCTTCGGGTTGTAGTCCATCTTTCTCGGTAGTCGATCTTTGTAAATTGGCCAATTGAACTTGCAATGCTTGCCGGGCTCTTGTTCTTTATCCAACTGCATCATAATTAAATCCAACTTTTGTTTCATCGTAGGTTCAGGAAGATCACCTTCAGCCATTAAATCATCCATATTTTGTTTCGTCATCCTATAAAAATTCAAAAGACCTCACACTCTCAAAATCCAATTAGCGGGATGAGCATAGCTCAACATCAGGTGTACAAGGCTTATAGATTTTTGTTTGGCTTCCACGATCTTCAATTTTTGTGGTTGCGGGATTTGAAATCTTTGTAAAATCTGTGTATGTCCTTCTGCGTGTGCTGAAACTGGTTCATCAAGTCTGCGTATGCGAACAGAGTCTTCCAGGGAACAACTTTGCAGTTCAGTGCTTTTGCGCAGGAACAGTCCTTATGGGAGTTTTTGAAATAAGTCAGTTTTGATCTCTACTGACTTGGTGAACTTGTAGAAGTTGTAGACTTGCAGAACTTGTATGATTGAAGTTTTGTGAAACTTAATTGACTTAGGCTTAAGAAAAACTTAAGCCAACGAATAAATTGTCGAAATCTGAGGGGGGGGCGATTTTTCCGCCGCTGATCATGGCATCAGTATGCCGCAATACTGATCAATCAAATTTCTTTAAGTAAGCTTTCATAAAGCTTACAATTAACTCCCTAAGCTTTATTTTAAAGCTTATTGAACTTGTGGATATGGAGATGAGGCTTACTGTCTCTGTTTTCAAACGACTTGGAGAAGGGAATATTGAAGTGGTCCTCCGCTGTTACAGGCTGGTCCTTCGCGATCAGAGGCTATAAACAGAGGTTCTTGACCGCCAGGAATCCACTCGTATCGACCGTTCGCGATGAGACTGACCGTAGAGCTCGATCATTCCAGGAGCTCCGCCTTTGCACAAGATGGGTACCGATTGGAAGCTCTCGATATCAACTTCGCTCTGATACCACTGGTGCACAGATTGGATGTTGTATGCTCGCGTAGTGAATGCCAGAAGGTCCCCAAGAACAAAAGAACTCTACTTTTTGCACAAAACTCAAGGTAGAAAGCATGCACGACATGAACAAGAGACCAATTGGGTGCAATCTCCCCCCATGCCTTGTGTGAGCGCTCCACAAAGCATGTGTTTTATGTATTAATCATCTTCAAGCTCAAATAATAGCCGAAATTACAAAATAGCACGCTTTTGGCTTTTGAGTTTGCTTTAGCACAAAAATAGAAATAAAGCTAATGGGCGGGCGCCCAAGAGTCAGGCATACCCAATGCAATGTCCAAATACAAATATCATAATCGTGCGCCCATCTGCATACAAAATAATAAATAAATATCCAACGCCTTAATAAATAGACACGACAAAATATAGGCATCATGCCTAAGGTATGCGCCCATAAAAATATAAGTGATAACTCGAATACACGCTATCCTCCATTACTTTCCTCCGCCATTGCTGCTATCTCTACACATCAACTGAAGCATTCACAATCGTTAGTAAAATAATACAATTAAACTGACAAAAGTGAATACCTAGCAGCCTTCAGCTACATAAATAAATCGACTGGTTAGAAATCAATCCTAACCTTAATTTATCACGAGTGCGCACTCTAAACTCATAAACGTTTATTAATTTAATATGTATTTTGCAGAATCACCCGCTATAGAATCACCCATGTACACACTAAATTAATGAAACGCTCGAAAAGGATAGGCGTCCCCATCAACTTCTCGCACAAAGAATCCACTTTGTGTATGAGCCTCGGTCAACAAAGTTTACGGAATCCACCTTAAAACCTCACGGAATCCACCATGGCACAGAATCCATCGTGAAATGTGCCTCCTGGCATCAGACTTAGCCCATCGAATCCCATGAATAGATCTACACAAAAAAAAACCATAGAAAGCATCTAGCTGATACAAAAATTACACAACACAACACAGCTCATACCCTACCCCCTAACAAGACCAAGGCATGAAATCCACGAGGAGTAGGCCCAGCATAATCTGACAGAAAGTCTAAAGCCAGTCACTAACCAATTGCTGCAATACAGCCAAGCTAAAAAGAACGATCAAAGAGGTCATCCTAAGTGGTGTCTTGAACTACCTACCTAACTAAGGACAACTCAACCAGGAGCTCCTCCTAGGCGAGGACTCCTATAGCCTGATCAAGAAATATTTTCTTCGAGTATAGTTTTTCTTCTTTTAGGTTTTTATTGTCGATACTCGGGCGTATAAAAATGAGGGAGTTGAGCATAGTGACCCAAGGAGAATAGGGCATTGGTCTCAGGTCCTATATCGGTATCCAAGAACGTACCAAGCCCTCGCAAGGTGACACTTAATTCTTTTCTAACGCTCACTTTTATTTTCGCTCCAACCTTCTTTTATTTTCTTTTTGTATGGCAAGATGTCACCCCAAGGAAGGCTAGGCATCGGCCCTGGATCTTGTCTCATCCCCAAGAATCTACCAAGCCTTCGCAAGGAAATAAACAATAGCTCAAGGATTTTTCTTTCTTTCTTTTTCTATGTTTATAGGGGTTAAAACCCCTTTTTATTCATATATTGTCTTTCAAAGCTTTAGGGTTTTGTCTCTTTCCATCAGTATTTTAGTAGGCTTCTCTGATTGCCTCACAACTAACAGGAAGTCCTAGAACGGCCGCCTAGCAAGTCAGTAGAGTAGGGTCATTGGAACTCCCATCTACGGGAATTGTGTAGTCCTTGTAGCACTAGTTTGTCTTTTTTTTATAAAAAATCTCAAACAAAATAGAGTCTACACCCATTTCCCTCCCTCCCTTCATAGTCATTTCATGGAGTTTTTGTAACTTATTTTCATCTATTTCAATCTATACAAACAAATCAGCTTCAAAAACCATACAAAGGATCAAACTATTTATTTTCAGAAACAATTTTATTCTTGTAAGTCTATGTATTCCACAAGTAATAGCTTCTCATCTAGTTGCGAACTGCAAGTGGTATGCCATAAGTTTCACCCAATAAGAAGACCTCTTTCCAATTTAGTCTAGTGGGGTGATAACACATGATTAAAATCTGCAAAATTTTAGAAAATATTAGTATTATATGAGCAGCTCAAAAAGAGGTACATATTAATGTCTTGAATTGTCTTTGCACTTTGCACATTTATGAATGCTATTATTAAGCATTACAAAGGACATGGACATGTGTAATGCTTCTTTCAACCCACTTTACCACTAGCTTGTTAGCCAAAACTTCTAGGTTGGGGAGTCCTAATCCACCCAGTCTCTTTGAGGTAGTATAGATAGTGCAAGACACCTTAGGTACTCTAAATTTATCCCCATCTCTACTCCAAAGGAAGTTCCTACCAAGTGTCTCTAACTATTTCATCCAACTAGAGGGAATGATGATGTGTTGAAGTACTAAACATATTGTAGCCAAATTTAGCTATAGTCCTTTTGATTTTTCAAATTTTTTTCTAAACAAGCCAACGTCTTTGCTAATGTCTACCAAACCATAGAATGTCCCAAGGGGTGTACCTATATGAAATCATCTATATAACATGCATTCAAAAGGGTATTAAGAAATACCCTTTTTGGCATACTATAAGGCCATAAGATGACCTCTTTTATTTTACTAAACTTGTGTGCTTTTTTTCACATTATAATTAAACAATCCCTTTTGTAAATATAATCCTGTAAATTTTACTAAATAAAAGACCCTCTCCTTTAAGCTCACACGGTATCTTACATTTTCTATAAGGTCGACTTCTAGAGGGAAATTTACTTTATTGTTAAACCATTTGTCTTTCTCTTTACCCAATATATATTAACCCTTTTCCTATAGCTTTCCCCATTACCAAGTACGCATGAACCTCTGCTTAATAGGAGGTCATTAATTGAATTATGGCAATTGTTCTTATTGATTATCCCTCTGTCCTCCTGCTGACTGTCGTGCTGGAGGAGAAAGGAATAGCATGAGCCCTCAAGCTCCTTGCTAGAGCTCGCTAGAAGGGAGAGGGCATGCACGATGCTGCGTAGGGGAGGGAGGATCCCCTCCCCTCACCTATATAAACCATGCGGGGGGGCCTCCCAGACACAAACAAAAGGAGACTCTACGTCCGATTTTCGCAACATTGACAATTTGCAGCCAACGCGAGACTGTTGAGGGCTCTTGCCAAGCTTGGGGAAGGGGGCCACGTCGTCACTGCCATAGGCTAGAGAGGGGAAAGGATGGAGGAAGGAGCCGAGTCTCTGCTGGTCGTCGCCGGGGAGATCAGGAAGAGGAGGGCCGTGAGGTTGCGGACATTGCCACCGTGCTGCCGTGGAGAAAAAGAAGAGTCGTGAAGCCGTCTGTCAGTTTGATCTCGCCTTCTCTTTCGCCACGTGGGGCTTCCACGATTTTACAAGGAGCATCAGAAGCTTCTTAGGAAGCTTATATAGCCTCCTAAGAAGCCCCCCTTCATGTAGTATCCTTAAGCCCTTTTTCCCCCCCACACAAAATTCCTCCTAAGGGCCCTTTCATACCCTTTTCCCCCCCCACACAAAAAAAATTCTCCTCCCAAGCATCTTTTACACCCTTTTTCTCCCCCACATAAAGCCCTCTTCAATGTCTTATACCCCCTTCCTTTCCCCCTTCTTCCACCTAGTGCATCCTAAGACTACCCCCCCCCCCCCCCCCCGGATCAAAATAAAAAAACTCCATGCCCGCGGCTTTAATAAGCCTTACTTTAAAGAGGTTTTCCTACCCTCTTCCCGAGAATTGAACTCCATTCTCGTGGGTTTTCCCCTCCCCCACGAAAAATCCCTCTAAGGCCTTTTATGCCCTTGCCCTTCTTTTCAATCCCTCAAAAATCCATTTGGTACCCCTTTTTCCATGGAATCCTATCCGAGGCCTTTAAAAAGGCTCATCAAGCTTTTCCCTTGGAATTCCTTCAATCTCCCAATTAGCCCGAGTGATAAACCCCTTTCTGTGTATACAATTTGCATCGGAGCTTCTACGAAAGGAAGGAAAAAAATTCATAAAGGACGGTGGAATTACAAAAGGGAGTTCGCAAAGCCGCATCCAAGACGGAAAGGCCGCATTCACGATGGCTGCTAAGAAAGCACAAGGCACAGCCGCAGGAGGATCGTCTCCTAACATCCACGTGGACATCTCACTACAAGTCGAGGTTTTTCTTCCTAATTTTTATTTATGTCGTTATAATTCAATCATGCATGGATGGTTTTTGGAGATAGGATGCATTTTTCGTCTTAAATACTTTGGTTAATTTAAAAGAGTTAGCTCACAACAGAAGTGTTCGGTCATTAGAAGTTTTCAGTAAAACGAACAAAATAAAGAGAGCATAAATGCATTTCTAGCAAGTAGTTTTTATGCATTGCAATGAATTGAAATTAGATTAATGTCCATTTTTACAAAGTGGAATTATGATAGTACACGTCGATTAAGCATGGAAGAAATAAACAGCATATTGCATTATTGAACATGTTTTTCGAAATAATTCCTAAAGACAGTTGCTAGCAAACCGTAGGAAATTGCTAGGGTTGCATGAAGAAGATTTAACTCTAGGCAAGTGGCCTAAAAACTTAAATCAACAAAAGAGTATGTAAGTTCTGCATACAACAAATTCATTCAGAAATGAAAGTAGAAAAAGGCTGCATGTTTTAGCATGAATCTTTTACGCATGTTATAGGATGATTAATTGGAATTAGGCTATAACCTAACCTATGCTTGATCTTAAACTGAAAAGTTAGGGTTTGAAAATCAACTTACGCGTAGATAATGAGTCATGTGGTTATGGAAATGATAGCGTAATTATCTTCAAGAATAGACAGGTTAAATTGGCATAAACCTAAACACCTAAAACCGCGGAGTAGTCGTTTAGAAAATGGTTAATTAAATGCAACGTATCCCAAAGAACTAACTAGGGTTAGCATGGTGAAGACATTTACCTAGTTGCACGTATTGCCAAAACTGAAACTCCTATACCCTAAATACTTGCCCACATTCACGAAATGTAGGGACAGTAGGACATACTTGCGAGAAAAGATCTAGGTTTTTTTCCTAAGAATTTCTCGCTAAAAAGATAAAACTCGGAACCCTAGGACCGACAATGTTGGCCTAATGCAATCAGGAACGGATTGTTATATCTAATCATGACACCGTGATTAGAAGACACCGTTGTTGGATAGAATAGTCCCATAGTTTGATGCGACACTTGTGCAATAAGTTGCAGAGTCGCATGATCTTGTCATTGGATCACAAGGGAATGGCCAATTCCTCGGAATGAGGCTGGCAGTTTCTTACGCAAGTTATCTTGCAAGAGGATGAGTAATCGTCCTAATATAGTATCTTTTTTAGGTAAAGATGATTGCTTGGAAGCAAAAGACCAACCAATAAATTGGAATAACATATGAACTTAAGGTATTGATCAAGTCGGGTTAATACGGTACACCCTAACCTAGGATATAGGGGATCTTGCCAAGTCGGAAGTAATCCCGGATCGAGTGCTGGATGCATTTGGTGCACAGATCGGATGATGTAAGTGCACGTAGTGAGCATCAGAAGGTCCCCAAGAACAAAAGAACTCTACTTTTTGCACACAAATCAATGTAAAAAGTATGCACGACATGAACAAGAGACCAATTGGGTGCAATCTCCCCCCATGCCTTGTGTGAGCGCTCCACAAAGCATGTATTTTATGTATTAATCATCTTCAAGCTCAAATAATAGTCCAAATTACAAAATAGCATGCTTTAGCTTTTGAGTTTGCTTTTGTGCCAAATAGAAATAAAGCTAATGGGCGCCTAAGAAGTCAGGCGTACCCAAATACAAGTATCTAAATCGTGCGTCCATGCGCATATAAAAATAATAAATAAATATCAAGCGCTTTGATAAATAACTGCGATAAAATATAGGTGCCATGCTTAAGATATGCGCCCATCAAAATATTGACAATAATTTGAATACACGCTATCCTCCAGTGCTTTTCATCCCCACTGCTACTATCCCTACACATCAACTGAAGCATTCACAATCGTTAGTAAAATAATACAATTAAACCGAAAAAAGTGAATACCTAGCAGTCTTCAGCTACATAAATAAATAAATTGATTAGAATTTCTTTTTGTTCAATTTGGTTATGCCTATATGGTGCTTTACATGGTGGTTGTGTACCAGGAATTAAATCTATTTTGTGATCTTCAGGTTGTGAAGGTGGTAGTCCAGGTAGTAAATCATCAGCAAAACAATCTTTAAATTGAGCAAGAATTTGTTTATGCCTAAGATGCATATGTTTTTCTTTAGCTTGAAGTTCATTTACCTATATTAAATAAGATTTGCTACTTTTACGTAATGCATGTTTAGCTTGGGTATGAGTAAGTAGTGAAAAATTATTAGAAGCGTGCATACCATGCAATGTGATTTGTTTTCCTTGAAAATGAATTTTAATTGAATGCGTAGAAAATCTATGCCAGGATTATACTGATGATGCCAAGGCATATCTAAGATAATATCACTAGACTGTAAAGGTACAACTAGAAAATTTCTTCGTTAAGTGTATTCACCAATTTTAATCTCTAAGTTATGCACTTCTTGTGTTCCATTATATCTTGTGCCTAGGAATGCTGGCAATAATGTGTGGAAACAGTTTGTAAATTCAATTATTTCACTAACTTTGCAGAAATGAAGTCATGTGTGCTACCATCATCATGCAAAATAATATTTTCTTTACCATGCACTAAATATTTCATTGTCAACAAAGAATGTGGAGTTGGCATACCTGGCAAAGTATCTGAAGGAGTACCAATATCATCATCATCTTCCGTAAAATCAAGCATTTCCTCACGTTCTTCATCTTCCATTGCTCCAAGATAATTGATATGGACAGGTGGCTTTTTCGATTGGCAATTGGCTACTACATGTCCAAGTTGATGGCATTTGTAATAAACTATGGGTTTGCCTTTAGATACATTTTTTGTAATGGCAAAAAGTTTAGGAATATTGGGATTTGGCTGTGAGGATGGCTTAGGGTTTGGATTGGTATTTGATAGCAAAGCAGGTGGTTGTATCCAAGACTTACGGAATGAAGATGGAAGAAAACAACTTTGATTGAATCCTCGAAAATTTGAATTGAATTGCTTGGAACCATAGTTACCATTAGTTTGAAATTGTTGTGGACGCTTGTCTCTTCCTCGAATCTTGTCTTCAGTGTCATGAGCCAAGGAAATTGCATCTTCAAGGGTTGTTGGCTTGAACATATTGACTTCAGCATAGTAATGTCCAAGTAGGCCAGACATAAACTTGCGTTTGTGAGTCGCTTCAGGTACGTCTTCGAGCATGCATAGTTGCAGTAGGGCATTCCAAAAACATTTAGTGTATTGGGAAATAGGTTCACGATCTCTTTACTGTAGAAGATACCGTTTCTTTATGGCTTTTTCATGGAATTGAGGAAGGAAATTCTGCAAAAACTTCTTTTGGAAACTCTCCCAGGTAGTGGGACAATCAATGCTCTTGCGAACCACAGTCCACCATAGAGATGCTTGATCGACTAAATGATTAGTGACACATTTAATTTTGTTTTTCTCAGCATATGTCTCTTCATGAAAGTAATCACCAAACTAACTGATAAATGCAAGTACAATCTTTCCATCTCGAGATCCATTGAAAGTATGAAATTTGAAGTTTCTTTTACTTATCTTTGTTTCTTTATGGATGGATTGGGCTTCGAGTTTTGCATCAATGGTACGTCGTATAAGATCTTCGAGTTGCGATCCATCTTTGTCAGTGGTAGTTCATTGCAAATTAGCCAATTGAACTTGCAAAGCTTGTCGGACTCTTCGTTCTTCATCAAGCTGCATCATAATCAAATCTAACTTTTGATCCATCGTTGGTTCGCGTAAATCACCTTTAGCTATTAAATCGTCCATGTTTTGTTCCGTCATCCTATAAAATTCAAAAGACCTCACACTCTTGAAATCTGATTAGCGGGATGAGCGTAGCTCAAAGTGTGGTATACAAGGCTTATAAATTTTTTGTTTGGCTTTTGTAATCTTTGTCTTTTGCAGTTGCGGTATTCGTTATCTTCGTAAAAATGGCGTATAATCTTCGCATGACCTTCTGCGTTTGCTGAAACTTATTCAGCAAGTCTGCAAATAGGAATAGGATCTTCCAGAGAGCAATAAACGAACTCTGTGCTTCTGCGTATGAACTGTCTTTATGGAAATAGTTGAAGTAAGTCTGTTTTGATCCTCTGTGACTTACAAAACTTGCAGGAGTAATAAAACTTGCAGAGCTTAGATGATTGAGAAGCTTAAGTAACTAAGCTTAATTGAATGTAAACTGTTGACAATTTAGGAGGGGGGACCGTTTTTCACGCCGCCGTTACTGACATCGATATGCCGCTGCCGCCCAGTGACGAATTTTTGTGTTGAAGCTTTTTTTTAAAGCTTCTTATAAGCTTATCACTTAAGCTTTAATTCAACGCTTTAAAACTTCTGGAGATATGGAGCTTACTGTTCTCTGTTCAAAAGGACTTGAAGAAGGAGATGTTTACGTGGTCCTCCGCTTTCTCAAGCCGGTCCTTCACGATCAGAGGATGCAGATAGAGGTTCTTGACCACCAAGAACACACTCGTATTGACTGTTCGCGACAAAACTGACTGTAGAGCTCGATCGTTCCAGGAGCTCTGCCTTCACGCAAGATGGTAAGCGATTGGAAGCTCTCGATCTCAACTTTGCTTTGATACCATTGGTGCAGAGATCGGATGTCATAAGCGCGCGTAGTGAGCATCAGAAGGTCCCCAAGAACAAAAGAACTCTACTTTTTGCACACAAATCAATGTAGAAAGCATGCATGACATGAACAAGAGACCAATTGGATGCAATCTCCCCCCATGCCTTGTGTGAGCACTCCACAAAGCATGCATTTTATGTATTAATCATCTTCAAGCTCAAATAATAGCCCAAATTATAAAATAGGACGCTTTAGCTTTTGAGTTTGCTTTTGTGCCAAATAGAAATAAAGCTAATGGGTGCCCAAGAAGTCATACGTACCCAAATACAATGTCTAAATACAAATATCTAAATCGTACGCCCATGCGTATACAAAAATAATAAAGAAATATCAAGCGCTTTGATAAATAAACGCGACAAAATATAGGTGTCATGCCTAAGATATGCGCCCATCAAAATATTGGCGATAAATTGAATACACGCTATCCTCCAATGCTTTCCATCGCCACTACTTCAACTGAAGCATTCAAAATCGTTAGTAAAATAATAGAATTAAACCGACAAAAGTGAATACCTAGCAGTCTTCAGCTACATAAATAAATTAATTGGTTAGAAATCAATCCTAACCTTAATTTATCACGAGTGCGCACTCTAAACTCATAAATTTTTATTAATTTAAATATGTATTTTGCAGAATCACCCGCTATGGAATCACCCATGTACACACTAAATTAACAAAATGCTTGAAAAGGATAGGCGTTCCCATCGACTTCTCACACAAAGAATCCACTTTGTGTATGAGCCCCGGTAATAAAAGTTTACGGAATCCACCATAACACCTCATAGAATCCACCGTGAAATATGCATCCTGGCATTAGTATTCAGAAAGAAGGATTCACTCCTTAGCAATTGGCCAACAATAACGACCAATGGAAATGATTGTGCTTGTTACAGATTTAAGAGCACTGTATTGCTTTGTTTGATCAAAGAATTAAAGGATAAATTGATATCTAATGCTTCAGGATGAAGGCCTGAAGGGAGAGGCAACTTTAGTTACCCTCGACTGCCTGCCTGACCCTAACCAAGGGGGTTGTTAACCGCACCGAGAAGGTGGACCCAACCCATCGCGAGAGGTCTCTCCATTGAGCGCTACTTGGAGCAGGAGGATGCTTGGGTGCCAGGGGGCTTTGGCCATAAATCCCTCGCCTTCCGGGCCCTGCACAAGAGGCTAACGTGACTCGGGATTGGATCTCGAGGCCCGCATACTAGTCTACGGGCAGAATCTTGGATTAGTGATCCCTGTGGATTGCTGGAAGGCCTTCGGGCGGATTATGGATAAGCCTACGGGCTGGACTTTATGTATTTCAAAGATAAATATGATAACTTGTTAAAAAGGAACTTATTTGACATTGCTTTTCTATGTCAAGTGCTATGATTACATGAAGGAACCAGTGCCTAACGGGTTAATTAAGGAAGCTAATTGACAGATGTCTAACTAAATGTATTAGATAATTAAATAACTAAAATAACCTGAGGAATGTGCGGAGGATGTGGCCATAGGTCCATCCTACGAATGGGTGGTCCCGGTTGGCTGAGAACTTTTCTCAAATCACGATGGATAGCAGGAAGATCGTTCAAAGAACATGGACAACAAGAGCGTTGACTTAGAGTTATAACTGATCCCGATTTACGCTGTTTTAGGGGAACGGAATGGGACTATGCCTTCTGGCAGAGAGGTTGAGCTTCGCATCCCTCTCGTTTCCCATTCTCCTTGAACCAAGTGCAGAGTGAATCCGCTTCGGACTTGGCGTTTCTGTGTAAAGTAGCTCACTGGGTTCCACGCTAGTTGCCGTTAGGAAATGACCAACAGGGAAAACCCTAATTCAAGTCAGTCCTAAGTGGGAACGGCCGGAATACTTCTGCTACGTGGCAGACGTAGAAATTCCTATATAGCAAACCCTGTAACATTCCATGGGAGTGTCGGGCACAGCTTTCTAGACATCCTTTCTGATGGACTGCTAAGACGTGTCCTGAAGATAACAGGTGGACACATTACAGTTGGTATCAGAGTGAACTAACGAAGGAATTGTTTTCATGAAATCTTAATAATATGAAGTGAAGCAAATGTTTCTGTTCCAAACCATTTCCTTACTTTCGATGCTATCTTGCAGAATTATGAAGCATGGAACAGGTTCTTAGTGTTCCGCGTCATGTTTATGGTTGCGATGCATTCCTCAAATTATCAACAAAGGGTTGGGATGATGAACATTCGAGAGCGTATCTATAATCCATCACCTTTGTACATGGAACGAAGATGGACGGGTACCTCAGGAATCTACTATATAGCTACCCATCGGTTTGCATACCTACAAATCAACCTAAAGAGGATTAAGTGGTTGAAAGACCTCAAAGTCGTGAAGCTGTTCGTTTTTGTAGAGGCTCATGTAAACTCAACTTTACATATTCAAGGTTGGAGGGTTGAGCTGAACTCATATGTATATGAGGAAGTGACCCGTGTAATCCCCGCCAATAGGATCAAAGTATTGGGGTGCCATGAGAAGAATGGATTCCAAAGGAAAGGATATCCTAATTTTCTAATGACTTACCGATTCCTGAAGATCCATGACCCGAAACCATACTATTACCCAGTTCCTGTAGATAAATGTAATACAACATTATTCTCCCCAAACTAAATGTAAACAGTTGGCTTATCATCCCAAGATATGTTGTATTCCGAAAGGGCTCTGCCCATATAAATACAATAAGACTTCTTTTTATCAATGTATGATTGTGCATGAGAATTGATAAAAAGTTAAGTGGTTAGATTGCTTGGTTGATAGCGAAAATGGAGATGAAATATAAATCATAACGATTCACGAGTAATAACGTTAAGAAATCTTTATTCAGGCACAACCCCAGGTACAGAATCCCAGTTCGCCTCCTACATCAAGTACTCCTATAATCCAGGAGAAGAAGTTTCTTCTCAAGCAAGTTAAGCTGCCCGAATTTGACGGGAGAGGCACGCCTGTCCAAGAAAATGCTGAAATTTGGATTGAATCCATAGAGGATTACTTTGAAGCAACCAGTACTGCATCCGCCAACCAGGCTATGCTCGCTAAGCTGAAGCTCACCGGCGAAGCCAGGCTTTGGTGGAAGCAATGGTGCAGAGATCAAGGAATCGCGAAAGAATCCGTTACGTGGGAGAAGCTGAAGAAGGCCGTGCAGGGAAGATACTTACCACTTGCGTATCACACGCAAAAAATGAATGAGTTCTACGAGCTAAAACAGCTAGGAATCACTTTTGACGCATACTATTTCAAATTTGTCTCACTTCTTAAGTATGTGCCACAGATGGACATGGCACAGCAGGTGTCAAAATTTTGTGCTGGGTTAAACCCGCCAATAAATACCCGTCTCGAATCTATGGGTCCATCAGATCTTCAAGACGCTCTCATTCGAGCTGCACCTATAATTCAGGAGGTGCAGGCTAGACCAAGAGGTAACAAAACTTGGTCTTATAATGACTCGAACAGAGGAGCATTCAAGCCTCAAATGAAGAGATTTCAAGGTCAAAATTAGGGACAAAGAAAGAAAGCAAGAACTAACAATGTCAACAACTTTGTTCCTACTCAAAGCACTGGCCAAAACCTCCGTTGTTTCCACTGCAACGAGCCCAGTCATTTCAAGAGGCAATGTCCCAAGCTTGGAGGAGGACATAGCCAAGCACCTTTCCATGGAATGGGCCATGGTCAAGGAGCCGATACCTCAGGCAGAGAAAGAACCGCGTGCGTTGTCAATAGGCAAATGTGCGAAGAAGAAGAAGATCCGACCATGGAAGCAGAGTTTGAAAGAGCGAGAGTCCATGGCACTCTACACAAGAAAGGGCCGAATCGCTAGTTCTCGGTGATTCATACACCGTCAGACTATCAACGTAAAAGTTTTAGGACCTTGATTGATTGTGGCAGTACACACTCCTTTATCTCACTAGCTTGTGCAAAAAGATTAGGAATAGCCACAGTAGAAGCACCTACCTTGCTTATGGAATTGGCAAATGGTCGTGAGGTTACTTGTACCATGCAAACTACTAAGGTCATCGTATCAGCAGAAGGAATCTCAGTGGACCCAGCCAAGGTCAAGGATGTGCTAGAACAGCCAATACCAACAACTGTCAAAGAAATACGCAGCTTTCTTGGATTGGCAGGATGATATAGGGTCTTCATAAAAAACTATGCTTTGATTGCAGCACCTCTGACAGACTTACTAAAGAAGCAAACTTCCATTGCATGGTCAACTCCCGAACAAACTAGCTTCGATAGATTGAAGCAGAGTTTGGTATCAGCACCTATCCTAAAACTTCCAGACCTCAATAAGGAGTTCGAGGTAGTAACTGATGCTAGCACACTTGCCTTAGGATGTGTGCTCATGCAGGAAAGTCATCCTGTAGCATACTCTTCAAGGAAGCTGAAGAGTCATGAGAAGAATTATGCTACCCATGATCTAGAATTGTTAGCTGTCATCCATGCTCTAAAGCTTTGGAGACACTACTTGTTGGGTAACAAGTTTACTCTAGTGACTGATCATAAGAGTCTCAAGTGGATCTTTACCTAGAATGAGCTCAACATGAGGCAACGTCGGTGGATTGAAGTGCTAGAGGAGTATGACTTTGAAATCAAGTACCGACCTGGGAAGGAGAATGTAGTTACTGATGCACTCAATCGCAAGGCATTCTTGAATTCCCTAATCTTGCAGAACCCATCAACGGCTAGATGTCTAGCTACAAAAGTATCTATGCCAAACAATCCAATACTTGAGTTAGCGAGAGAGGAAGCATGCCATGATCCAGCCTATCAAAAGATGTTAAGGGAGATCTCTATCAAGGATCAGGACCAAAAGCTGCAGGCTAAGTATCATGAATTCTCTATCAATAGTAGACTTGTCTACTATAGAACGAGAGTATGTATACCGGAAAGCCAGTCACTTAAGCAGAAGATAGTGTGGGAAGCTCATGATTCCCCTTTCTCAGGACATCTTGGCTATGCCAAGACCCTCAATGTAGTTAGGAAGAGCTACTATTGGGAGAGGCTTAAAGGTGACATTCTCAAATATGTCACTGAGTGTTTGTCTTGTCAACGTATCAAAGCCGAACATGTCAAGATGCCAGGGAAGTTACAACCACTTGACATTCCCCAAATGAAATGGGAATTCATCAGTATGGATTTTGTTGTTGGCCTACCCCAAGTTCAGGGGGGATACAACTCCATCATGGTTGTGGTTAACATGCTTACCAAGGTTGCACACCTTATTCCAGTAAAGACAAACTATAAAGCCTCAGACATTACAAGATTGTTTATCAAGGAGATATTCAAGCTACATGGGTTACCCAGAAGAATCATTAGTGATCGTGATTCTCTCTTCACATCACACTTCTGGAGAGCTATCTTTGAAGCTATTGAGTCTCAACTCTGTTTTAGCACAGCTTACCATCCCCAAACCGATGGTCAAACAGAGCGAGTCAATCAAGTCATCGAGGATATGCTTAGGGCACACTATTGTCGTGAGCCAAAAAGGTGGATTTAATACTTGCCTTTGGTTGAATTTGCCTACAATTCTTCTTACCAACAAAGCATTCAGATGACCCCTTTTCAAGCATTGTATGGTCATGATTGTGGAAGTCCCCTAAGCTTCTCATATCCAACCTTGAGGGTTGAATGTTCAAGGCAGATGTTGGAAGAGATGGATGACCAAATGAAGTCAATAAGACAGGACATCCAAAGCCGCCAAGGATACACAGAAGGCATACGCGGATTTGAAGCGTCAAGATAGAATCTTCAAGGAAGGAGACATGGTCTTCATTCGCGTACGCCCAAAGACGAGTTCTCTATCCTTAGGAGATTGCAAAAATCTAAGTCCAAGGTATTGTGGACCATACAAGATCCTCAAGTCCCTAGGACCTAATGCTTATAGACTGCAACTCCCTGAGAACCTAAAAGGTCATAATGTATTCCATATCAGGCTATTGAAGAAGTATGTACCTAATCCTAACCATGTACTCGATGACCATCAAGTTGTAATGCCTAGTCAAGGAGTCCTTGAACTAAGGCCTGACAGGATCTTAGATGTTAGGGAGAGACAACTGAGATCCAGAACGTTGAGAGAATGCCTCGTCCAGTGGAAGGATTATCCCGAGGAGGATGCCACTTGGATAGATGAAAGCACTCTCAACCTCCAATATCCCTAGTTTATCTCTAGATGAGGACATCTCAATTCCTCCAAGGGGGAGATAACATAACATTCCCGATTACCAAGTGCACATGAACCTCTGCTTAATAGGAGGTCATTAATTGAATTATGGTAAAAAAATTTATTGATTATCCCTCTCTCCTCCAGCCGACTGTCGTGCTGGAGGAGAAAGGAATAGCATGAGCCCTCAAGCTCCTTGCTGGAGCTCGCTAGAAGGGAGAGGGCATGCACAATGCCACATAGGGGAGGGAGGATCCCCTCCCCTCACCTACATAAACCATGCAGGGGGCATCCCAGATAGAGACAAAAGGAGACTCTGTGTTTGATTTTCGCAACGTTGACAATTTGCAGCCAACATGAGACTGTTGAGGGCTCTTGCCAAGCTTGGGGAAGGGGGCTGCGTCATCAGTGTCATAGGCTAGAGAGCGAAAAGGCTGGAGGAAGGAGCCGAGTCTCCTCTGGTCCCCGTCGAGGAGATCAGGAAGAGGAGGGCCGTGAGGCTGCAGACATTGCCACCGTGTTGCCGTGGAGAAGAAGAAGAGTCGTGAAGCCGTCTGTCAATTCGCCGTCGCCTTAATCCTCACCCTTTGCTTGCCCCAAAGTCACTCAAGTACTTGGCTACAAGTCGCTTCATTGGACCAAGAATAAGGTAGACCAAATGAGAGAAGTCGTGCATAAGAGCAGGCTGAATACTTTTCTCTCAAATTTTCCCCTTTTATAGACTGTCATAACATGCATTTTTGTTAGACCAAATAGACAGATAAGTGGAGCTCTCACCGTGTTTACATCTTCATCTTCTGGTCCTGTTGATCTCCAGTTTGCATGCTCCAAAGCATACACCATAGCTCCAGCTCTTCCCTAGTTGCAGTAAGGCTGTGCAGCCCGTATTTTGCACCAAAAAATGCGGGCTGCTCCCTGCTTAGACCTAGGTCACTTTTTGACCTATTCAGGTCACTTGCTGGTAACATTAGTCTATTACTTCAGGTCCCTTGTGAACCTAGTGGACTTTTGGCAACTTTTGGCATTTTTCTTGAGTTCTGACCATATTTTTGCACTTGAATCAATGTGATTTATCCTGTTGACTGTCAATTACTTCCAGCTAACCAAGTTGTAGATTCCCATAGACTTATTTTTCACCAATATACATGGTACAATTAAAAATTATATGCTAAATACAAAAGAACTTATGTAACTAAGTTGGTTATTGGGTAACAATGTCTGAATTTTGTATGCAAATTCCTCATATAATTCCCAATGAAGTTCTTCTATGTTCATAAGAATCCCATGATTTATATTATGAACAATAAATTCTTTGACATTCACCCCCTCCTAACCTGCACATCCTCTGGCATGTGCCATTTCATAAGATTACAGGTTAAGGAGGGTCTTCTTCTGATGTATCTTCATCTTCATCCTCTAAGTCTTTTTCTTCCTGCTTGTCTTCAAGTAGAGGGCTCATATCTAAGTCATCAAGCTCATAAGTTGAAGATTCTCTTCGTTTGAAGAGCTTGATTCGTTTCCCAGCCATTGGTATTTTTATCATGGTCCCATCCATTTCAGCCAAAGAGTAAGTAGCATTATTATGTACTACTTTTACAACATATGGTCCAAACCATCACTTGCCTAACTTTCTATGAGCACTATATTGATTGTCCAGGCTGCTATCATAGACAAGTACCCAATCATTCTCTTGAATAGCTCTTGGACGGAGTCGATGATGCTTGTCAAACCTCTTCTTATTCTTTAATCTTGCTGTTTTCAGCCTTTCAATGGTTGTCTTGACATCTTCTAGCCTTCTTTCAAGTTGCCTTATGCGTAGAGTCAGCAATTCTTCTCTATTCATGCCTTCATCCCAAGGTAAGATACTCCATGTGACAATGGACTCCTCAATAGGCATGATAGGTGGCTGTCCATATATTAGTTTAGCCGGCATATAACCTATTACTGCACTATGGGTAGTTCTATCAGCCCATAATGCAAATGGTAGCATTCTAGGCCATTCCCTCATCTTTCCTTTGCAAGATTTTGCTAAAGCTTTAAGAATTGGTTGGTGTCAACCTCTTTCACTCTTACCATTGCCTTCAAGGTTGTAGGCTGAAGTAAGAGATAGCTTAATTCCCAATTGAGCAAAGAAATGGCGAGCCTCATCAGCATCCAATTCTCCTCTATCAACAGTTACTTTGGCAACACATCCATACCTACAAAATACTTCTTCAAGTAAAAATCTACAAACAGCATGAGTAGACTTTGTTGTCAAGGCTTTTCCTTCCACTTGATTTGTGAGATCTTCTCTAGCAAGTACTAGATATCTCATGTTCCAAATCCCTGTAGGCATGGTTACTAAATCAATAACCCATCTATAGTGAATGGATAAAGGATAGGTAGGCTGAAGCCCATCTCTATGCTTTACCATAGAGTACATTTGACAAACATGACAAGACTCAACAAATGCTCAATGTCTTTATACATGTTTTGCCACCAAAATTTCTCTTTATTTTGGCAAAAGTGCCCCATATGCCTCTATGACCAGCCAATAGGCTTTCATGAAATTCTTGCATGACCTGTCTTTGAGTCTTTTTGTCTCCTAAGACACGAACAGGTGCCCTTCCTTTCTTTTTCGCATGCCTCCAAAGGTAACCATCTTTAAGAAAAAAACCATACGCTTTTCTCTTAATTATCTTGAACTCTTCATTAGTCCAATCTTCCTTCTTTGTCATAGTACTCAAACATTGACCAATTTTTAGCCAATCATCTACATAATATTCTTCTTTAAAGTGTGAACAAACCATAACAAAACATTGAGCATGCTGTCTACTAGCTGCGTACTGTCCTCCTTTGGTTGTTTTATCCTTCCTTGCTGATGTAAAATTTGTTTTAGTAGCTGAACCTATTGTACTTGCTATAATTATTGTTGTACCTGCATTTTTGACTGTTGAATCAACATTAGATTCAACTGTACTTGCTGTTTCCAGATTTGTACTTGTATTTACAGCATCATTTATAGACTCTGACTCTTCTTCATCCATCATTTCTTCTTCATCCTTATATTTGGCATGAGAAAGCATGTCAGCAACTGGATTATCTCTTCCTGCAATATGTTTTAAATCAGGATTTAAGGATTTAATATAGGCTATCCATCTTAGCATGGCTACGTCAGGCAATCATGCCCAAGAGTGGAAGGCAATCTGTTTCAACTATTACATGTGCGCCCATGAAGTACTCCTTGTCACATTTCAATACAGTTACTACTCCCCAAAGTTCTCTTTTAATTTGAGCATAACTTCTTTGTCGTTTATTAAGAACCTTCGCTCCAAAGCGGATTACATATGTGTTGCCTTCAAGGTCGTGTTGACCAACTACCCATCCTATTCCAATAGGACTTGCGTCTACTGTGAGTATAATGGGCTGTCCATTAGAATAATTAGCCCTCTTTAAAGTGGGGGCTGAAATCAGCATTTTCTTCAGTTTCTGAATAGCGTGAGTATGTTCTTTTTTCCATATAAACCTTTGGCCTTTTCTTAGGAGTTGATAAAGACTTTCAGCAACATGAGCAAAATGTGGTATCCAAATAAGGTAGAAGACACATGCACCAATAAATCTTCTCACCTCTGAAACATTTGTACATATTTCTTGCATTTTTCTGATAGCATCTATTTTGGATGGAGAAGGCTTTCAGCCATATGGACCACACATATGTCCGACCACAAGAACTTATTCGACTCCAAAAATAGATTTAGCACTTGAAAGAGTAAGATGGACTTCTTCTAATTTAGACAAGATTTGAGCACAATCATTAATATGATAAGAAACAAACTTGCAACATCCAAGTTCATTGAGTTCTTCATTTTTCTCATGAACTTCACATCCTTTGATTGGAACATCATCAAGGAAAGGAAGAGTTAATTGAGGAATATAATCCCTCAATACTTTATGCATGGCATTCATCATGTGAGCTACTAAATTGGTAGCCCCTTGAGGTAGAGTACACATGCAGAATAAACCAAGAGGCATCTTCATTGTGGTAATGTCTCGGCTTTCCAAAGAAAGCTGAAATTGGTCATAGCCTGAATATAAATCTCCCATGGAATAGATTGCTCTTCCTGCAAAAGCTTCAGCAAATTCATCAACAATTGGCCCTGATCCAACATTTCTAATAGTGACTTTATTGACAGGTTGTAAATCTTGAATGAATCGCAAAGATCCATTCTTCTTAGGCACAGTAAACCATCGGTTGGAATATGGAGCTGAGGATGGCTCCAATATTCGCATTTTTATCTTTTCATTTAGAAGTTCCAATAACTTAGGAGAATAAGCCCTTGGTACCGGAATTGGTTTAAGATTCCAAGGAACGTGTGGGATCGTAAAAATCACCATTGGTGCCACAATGCTTGGATTCTCACAGCCAATTTTATGTGGCTGAAATGAAAAAGCTTTGCCATGATTCTTTAACATTTGCATGAAGATTTGCTTTTCAGCTGGCAAGAGGAAAGAGTCTTCACCAATTTTCAGCTTTTGTAAACTTTCTGCTGTAAATTGGTGACCAATATCTTTAGGATCACGAAGGCTTGGCTGTTTGGATACCCTTTCTGCCAATCCTTCGCTTTCAGGTGGTAGAGGAGTAGCCACCGGCTTGACCTTTTTATCAAATGTTTTATACTTTGTTTCTACTCTTACTTCATCCTTATTTGGCTATCCAAAAGCTTCATAATCTGCAAATTCTTGAATTATGTCATACATATCCAATGTACATGTCTGTATGGACTGATTTTCAGCTTGATTTTCTACATGAACGGCTGTATAAATTTCAGCCATTGTATCATTATAATTCAGCCCATAAAATAGCCCTAAAATTTCTTCATCTTTAGGTAAAACATCAATGTGCTTCAGCTCTTGCCGGCCATAGAGACAGGAGGTCGAGAAACTGGAACAGGCTCCTTCATGGATTCAATTGTTGCAAGGGTTGATCCCCATCTTAGGCGCAACCGCTCTCTTCGAGCAATCATATTAACTGCTTCAGCGACATCACTCCAAGCAGTCTTCAATCCCGTCTAAGAGCCAGGGTCTTCAAGTCGATCAGTTAACTTCTCCTGAAGAGAAGAATCTGCAGCCTTTAGAAATAATTCAATCTTCTGACTTTCCATACCTTGTTGGTTGTTAGGATCTAGTTGGGCAAATTTGCTTTCAAATTCTTGATGAAGAGCAGTGGGTGGTTAGACCCTTATTGGGCCTTTCGACCCATTCAATGAAGACTTTCTTTGTCATAAGGCCAGAATCTTCAAGAAAAAATTATTCTCGAAGAGCCTTCTTGAACACGGACCATCCCGCGTCTTTTTGGAAAAGACCATGAATTCCGTCCTAGAGACCATGCACAGCCAGACGGACAAAATAACGGTTCCAAGCATGTTGAGGAACTCCAAAGAAGACCATCTTGTCAGTATAGAGGCGGATAAAAGAGGACACATTTTGCCCATCAAATTGCTTGAGCTCTTGCCCAACTGCTTCTAAGGCTTTAATGGCAGCAGCATCAATCCGCTCTTCTTCTTGTCATTGTTGTTGTTGCAATTGCAACTACTACTGAAATTGCAATTGTTGTTGTTGTCTTTCTTGCATTAGATGAATCAACTGTTGCAAGGCATCTCCTCCCGAACTTGATGACTCTCCCATTGGACTTCTTCTTCCACAACGGACCTTCACGTCGGGTTCACCACTGTCGTTGTGTTAAGGGCTGAAGGTCTACCACCGGGGCTTAGTGCAGAAGAGGAGTATGAGATTTAAAGTTCAGGAAGGGGAAATAGATTGGGGTTTAATAAGATCCGGGATTTAGAAATGATTTAGATATGGAAGAATAATTCAAGCTTTTTCTCTATGTATTTAGCATACATGAATGGAATAAGTAACTCTATCTTGATTACATCAAATGCCTCTGGATACATACACCATAACATAAAGGATATTTTCAGATTCTCAATCCAAATATGAATATCAAATGCAAGCTCTAATGACTTTGATTTCAAGTACATAAATGGATTTCAACTCTAGGGAACAAGTATTATGTTGGTAGACTTCAAATACATTCAAGATTTGGGCAAATGGTACATGAAATGCATTCAAGGAGCATAATTTTAGCTTCAGCCCTGTTTTAAAATAGAAAATTCCAGCCCATAATCAAGCTCAAAATGAGTGCATAAACTCATGAAGAAGCTCCTCTAATCATTAATCAGCAAAGTCCTGATGAAATGAGGTCATTTTCTTCCATTACAACCACATAAATCTCTTGTTTTCTCATAAAAATGGACAAGAATAGTGGGCTGCCCTGTTTATGACTGGTTATTTCAGCCCATAACAGCCCATACACCTTCAAAATCCTCACCCTTTGCTTGCCCCAAAGTCACTCAAGTACTTGGGTACAAGTCGGGCTTCATTGGACCAAGAATAAGGTAGACAAAATGAGAGAAGTCGTGCATAAGAGCAGGCTGAATACTTTTCTCTCAAATTTTTCCCTTTTATACACTGTCATAACATGCATTTTCGTTAGACCAAATAGACAGATAAGTGGAGCTCTCACCGTGTTTACATCTTCATCTTCTGGTCCTGTTGATCTCCAGTTTGCATGCTCCAAAGCATGCACCATAGCTCCAGCTCTTCCCCAGTTGTAGTCAGACTGTGCATCCCGCATTTTGCGCCAAAAAATGCGGGCTGCTCCCTGCTCAGGCCCAGATCACTTTTTGACCTACTCAGGTCACTTGCTGGTCACATTAGTCTATTACTTCAGGTCCCTTGTGAGCCTAGTGGACTTTTGGCAACTTTTGCCATTTTTCTTTTGAGTTCTGACCATATTTTTGCACTTGAATCAATGTGATTTATCCTGCTGACTATCAATTACTTCCAGCTAACCAAGTTGTAGATTCCCATAGACTTATTTTTCATCAATATACATGGTAGAATTAAAAATTATATGCTAAATACAAAAGAACTTATGTAACTAAGTTGGTTATTGGGTAACAATGTCTGAATTTTGTATGCAAATTCCTCATATAACTCCCAGCGAAGTTCTTCTATGTTCATAATAATCCCATGATTTATATTATGAATAATAAATTCTTTGACAACATGGACATCTCACCACAAGTCCAGGTTTTTCTTCCTAATTTTTATTTACGTCGTTGTCGAAGGGTTTGTGAAAGCAATGTCGCAACCACAGGGGACCTTGATTAATTTCAGGATAGAAGATCAATCATACAAATAAGCAAGATGAGTGGATTTGTGAGCAATAATAGATTTGCCAAGCTTCCAATGAGACTGCCACAATGGTTTAACTTTAAAGATGCAACACAGACGGAAATAGCTACACTTGAGTTAGATCATGTGCCAATCAAGATGCCTGCACGTAATCATCTGAAGGTCCATGTGCATTGAGCTCAAGAAGAAGATAAAACTTTTTATCTCACAGGAGTCCGAAATCCACTTTGATAGACTCACAGTGGTGGTTTGACCAATTTGTTTATTAACATGTGATCATGTCATCACCTTCACCTTTTTCATGAAGACGGATCATGCAACTTGTGTTTCCGACGAGTTGCAGCCTGTAGTCACTAGCAATACGAACAAAGAAGTTTGTGGGACTGAACTGTTTTAACTATCCACTTCCATAGATTTGAGTTTTTGTTACTTCACTTCCTTATGAACCACCACCGGTCCTTGCGAATGTTCTATGCAGCAAAGTGGTCCTTCCTTTAATGCAGAATGCCTCAGACACCGTGACAGTGCTCTTCATCATCATCATCCTTTGCTACAATTACAAAAGAGAAGCTATCCAGAGAGTTGGATTTCTACATAATCAATGGTCACATAGAAAACCAATTCGACTCCGTGGAATCGTTTTCATTTAAGCATCAATGTTCATGTAGGCGGGGCAGCTTCTGAGAGGCAAGAGTGATGTAACAATAGCTACGAAGTCGAAGATGTTGGTGACAGCTTAGAACTCCATCCTAGATTGCAACAATACGCTGGTGAGCTATCAAAAGCAGCGTGGATAGCACTTGTTGAAGATGCAATCAATGGTGGAGTCAACAATGGAGTCGATCTATCTGCATCTTCATAGCAACACTCCTTTGACTCTCTTGTCATCACAACAAGTTCTTCTCAGCTTAAAATCTTCAGTGCTTCTTTAGTCGTCTTCGCATTCCTGTAGTTGATGCAAACCTGTCCGAATTCTGGCGTAGGCACACCTGCTCCCACACAAGGGACCATCACAAACTTTGTCCACTGCTCGTTGTTCTACTAAAATGAAATGCTTTCAGCTTCCACCTGTGGAGGATCTTACTTTCAACCGAACGTTGTCGTTTGCAAGGCTGAATCCATATTGATATCATTTAGGCTAACAGGTCATTGCTTTCAAGATTTTGGGGCGAGGGGGGGGGGAATAACCAAAACAATAAGAAATCCGTCATGGATTTCTCAGTCCATGGGATGTGCCACCGTATCTCAACTAGCTGTCTGACGCAAGAAGTGTCGATACAGAAGGTGAGAAGGAAATTGTACCGCTATCATTGACAGCCTGCTTGCATAAACATTCTTCAAGAAACTCCAGGATTGATGATAATATGTGAGTCAGACAGAACCTTTGAAGGAGAGCCTGCTGGTCTGCAAATCATTCACGGCAAAGCACTTCAGCTGTTCGCAGTTTTCATGTTACTAGCACCTGCACTCGCGATTGTACCATGCATCCCCAGACTTATCAAACTCGATGGCAGAAATTATATCTACTTCTTGTACTTCCTCTCCTTCTGCGTGTCGTCGTTCTGGCTTCGTCATCATTCTATAAGTCCCAGAACTACTCAAAATTTAACTTCTTTGCATCACCTCGTCCCTGTCTGCCAGCTTTGCCGGTCCATCTTCTCCATCGTTCGTCTTCTGCTAGTCATGATTCGATGTCTTCCCCTCTCTCTACTCTGCGCATCCTGTGTCAGATCCATACCTCCCTTTTCGTCCCGTACTCTCCTCCCCTGTTTCTGCCTGTTCGTCCCGCCTTGGATTTAGAGCATTCTCCCTCAAAGCGCGGCTCTCCTGTTCCCAGATTAGCGTCCTCCTTTCTCTCCCTCCAAAAAACACCTTTCAAAAACAAAAGATTCTCTTTTTCCCCCTTCAAAAGCACGACTCCTCTCATGAGCTTGAATATGCCTCCACTAAATCTGAAACACTAGAACCCCCCAAAAAAAAACATGTCCCAACAAGTGCCTTAGATGTTGTACAAAACAAGAGCTTCATATCCTACTCACAAGGTCAAATGTCCATTCCCAGTTCCAATCTGTAAATTTGTGTGATTCCTTGGCTCATCACTATTCTCCCCTGTAATTTCCTCCAAAGATCTTCCCTTTGTTTCAGGGGCAAGAAAAGTGAAAAAGAAACCCAGCTCATTGCAGTATTTGCTATTCACAGCAATAAGATTGATTGTGTACAGATTTGAGAAAATGCACTCCTCTTACATCCCTGAAAGCAACCCTTCCATACGTTGAAAATAAATGTAATCACAACAACTAAATATGTACAAAGTACCAAATCCCATGCACAACTTTTGGGTGGTTTACACACCTCAAATGCGCAGCAATACGACATCCACCCCCTCTAATCCTGCGCATCCTCCGGATGGGCCAACTACCCATGATCATTATCATCAAGATCCACAAACAAATCAATCTCTTCGTTATGCATTTCCGGTAGATCAACAAGGTCTTCAGCCATATCATCTGTCCCTTCCATTGGAGTTTCTTGTCGTTGCTCTTCTCTTGAAAATTCTTCCAATGCATAATCCTCATCATCTCTTTTCTTGAAAATCTTAATTCTTTTTCCAGCAATAGGCACTCTAAGCACTGTTCCATCCAATTCTGTCAGCTCATATGTTGCATTATCAAAGACATGTCTGACTATGTATGGCCCAAACCATCTTTTCACCATCTTCCAAAAAATCTGCAATAACTTCCTCATTTTCCGCATGGTTCTAGTGTGGCTCTCATCCCAAAATAGTTTCTGCCCCTTTCGAAACAGCTGATAAAAACAATCTGCTATGTGTGCAAAATGAGGTATCCAAATCATATAAAACACACAAGCTCCAATGAATCTCTGTATCTTTGAAGTGGTAGAACAATACTCCATAATCTTGCCTATAAAATCCACCTTCTTATCCACAGTCTTGTATTTAGTGTCAACCCTGGCTTCATTATGCCCTTCTGCATTACATAAATCTTGCTGTAAATCAGCAATTCTGCACTCCAATGGCTGAATATTCTCAGCCCTCTGCTCTATGGACTGCATAGAAACAGCCCCAAACTCTGAATGCTGAAATATTTCAGCAGTAAACTCTGTTGGCTGAAATTTTTCAGCCCTCTGTCTCTCTGAAAGCTGATCATAATCAGCTGGAAACTCTGTTTGCTGAATTTCTTCAGCACTCAACACTCTTTGCTGAGTTTCCTCAGCCTCCGACTTAATTTGTGACACAAAATCTGCAATTTCATGAAACATGTCCAGGGATTGCACTAATACATTACCATGACAATTCAGCATATCAGTTTTCAGCATATCTCCCATCTCTGCCATCGTATCTGCACAAATCACACTGTCATACATACCATCTATGTGCTCATCATCCTCCAAAATTCCTGCATCTTTCAAATTTTTCTCCTTCCTGCATATATACTGCCTGGCAGCTCTAGGCAACCTAGAAGTATTCTGATAACTCATTGAACTGTTTGCTGAAATCCCAACATAACCGGAGGAGAAAACACTGCTGCTGCCAGGAGGCGAGAACTCCAATCTCCTCTCCTCTGTACCACCGTCGTCTCGCGAAACGGCGGTACCTAGTGAAAACCCGAATCCCTCACAGTGGGTAAGGGTGCATCTCTAAGAGTATCCCTGTTTCTAACATGGTTCACACATATAGTCATAAACTGAACTGCTCTCATACCATCTTTACTGCGAATCCGTGCATAAGTAGATCCATCATCCATGACCTTTGTCTCCATGCGCATCTCTGTAATGAATGGCTGTCCAAGAATTATGGGATAAGAGCATGAATCCTGCACAAAGAAATGAAAATCCTCCTCTACATCACCAATAGAAACCCTGACACTAGGGCAAGCAGCATATAAATCACCTGCAGTGTTATTGGCGGCTCTCATACGCCACCCATGCTCTACATCCATAGGCCATCTGTTACTCTCATAAACTCCACGAACAATGAGATTAATCTCTGAACCATGATCAACCAATGCAACATAAGGCACCTGTTTCTCTCCAATCTTTACCATCGTCTCTGTAGTTGCCCTCGCCCAATGGCTCCGCGAAAAGTGACTACGCGGTATCATGACAGGCTCATCAATTTCAGCATAATGCATAGGCTGAACCCTCTTCTCTACCTGCGGCAAAACAGAAGCATTATCAACCATAACCTCATCATCATCATCATCCAACTCTCCAATCAAAATTCCCTGTGTATCAGTGGTAGACAATGCATGTCTTTTCCTCTTCAGGACCTCCTGAAACTGATCCTGAAACTCTCTTTTTGAGATGCCCAAAATCTCAGAAATAGTAAAAGTCACCTCACTGCCAAGTATCTTATCATTAAAGATTTTCTTCATGTCTGTAGATGTCTCAATATCGGACATCAATCTGAATCCTGGCTGCTTTCTCTCTCTAGGCTCTTGCCTCTTTTCCTTCTTTTGAGCATCCTCCATCTGTCGATCTGCTGGTCTTGAAGACGGTCCTGCAATAGGTGGAGTAACAAACTCACCCCCTCTAGTCTTCTTAGCTGCACTTGGATTGTCTTCATCCCTCTTACGCTTCTCCTCAACAAATACATCTGCACCATGAGATTTAGCCAAATAAGCATAAATAGAATACCTGTCAACAGGCGAGTCCCAACCTGTCTTTGATCTGATGCTAGAGCCTGCACTAGTCAAAACAGTTTGCTGAAATTTTCCCTTGTTTGCAGTCTCCATAGCATAAGTCCATAGTGCGGACTGAGTCTCCGATCCCTTCTCAATCTGTACTCCATATGCAGAAGCATCACCTCTAGCCGTCACATAAGAAGTACGCACAGCCATGTCCTCCACTAACTTCTTCATTCCACCTTTACCAAAGTTGGTAGCAAGTGGAGCTCCTGTCTCAGTCAACCAAATCTTACCATCTTGCCCCCAATATACCAAATTTTGCCTCCTTGCATCCTGGAAAGAGTCACAATCCCTACAATACTGATGCTCCGTACTATCACACCAAATACATCTCCGATCTCTCCTACGTGCACTAGGAGCACTCCTAGGTGCAATAGGAGCACTAGAAGAAGTAGCAGGCGCAGTTGAAACAAACCGCTCCTTCAACTTACCCACCAACTCCGCTTTGACTGACTCAAGTGTCAAATCTGTGATACCTTTGATTATGTCATCAAGAGAAGTAGGCATCGATGGAGCGGATGGTTTTGGAGCAGAAGGTGTAGGCATCGGTCATGGAACAGGAGGAATAGGTGGAGTAGAAACAGTAGGCACTGGCATAGGCCAAGAAACTGGCTGAGGAGGAGAAGAAATAACAGGGATAGAAGTAGGCATAGGAGCAGATGATGGTGTAGGTGTCATGGAACCATTCTGTAGGCGTCTTCCATATTCTCCTCTTGGTCAATGTCGAGACTGCATCCTGAGCATCCTGCCAATCAGTTTTAAGACCCATAGGCTTCGTGCGATCTTCAAGAAGCTCACCCAATTCTTCTTGAAGAGCAGGATCTGCAGCTTGCAAGAAAAGCTCAACTTTTTCAACATGCAATGCTATTTGTTCAATGGCATCAAGCTGACTATACCTTTCCTCAAATTCTCGAATCAACTCCGAAGCAGCAAGTCCTTTGTTTGGCATGTAGACCCACTCTCGGAATGACTGCCGAGTAGCCATACCAAAGTCCTCAAGGAAGTATTCTTCTTTTAGAGCCTTCTTAAAATCTTGCCAATGTGTGTTTTGAATAAAAAGATCAGTCACTTTTGTCCTCAAAGCAGGTGTGACAAGACGAAGGAAGTACTTACTCATAAGTCCAGCAGGAACTCCAAAAAATCCCATCTTGATCTCATATGTCTTCAAATATGCTGAAACATTACGCCCATCAAATAGCTTCTTCTCACTCTCAACTGCTTCAATAGCCTTAGTCGCGCTGTTTGCATTCTCCTGCTCCGAATAGAGTTGCCTTTGCTGAGACAACTGCTATTGATGCAATTGTTGTTGCTGCTGCATATACATTTGTGTTTGCTGATTTTGGAGCTGCATATACATGGACATATTCTGTAAAATCTGTTTTAGATCCTCCGTTGAAGTACTTGACGCAGCAGTCATTGATGGAGCTGAAGTAGACGCAGCTGGAGTTGTAGAGGAAGCTGAAATAGAGGCTGAAGTATCTCCCATCCTGAAATTTCTGCGACGCTTCCACGTCGGGTTTCACCAAAGATGTCGAAGGGTTTGTGAAAGCAATGTCGCAACCACAGGGGACCTTGATTAATTTCAGGATAGAAGATCAATCATACAAATAAGCAAGATGAGTGGATTTGTGAGCAATAATAGATTTGCCAAGCTTCCAATGAGACTGCCACAATGGTTTAACTTTAAAGATGCAACACAGACGGAAATAGCTACACTTGAGTTAGATCATGTGCCAATCAAGATGCCTGCACATAATCATATGAAGGTCCATGTGCATTGAGCTCAAGAAGAAGATAAAACTTTTTATCTCACAGGAGTTCGAAATCCACTTTGATAGACTCACAGTGGTGGTTCGACCAATTTGTTTATTAACATGTGATCATGTCATCACCTTCACCTTTTTCATGAAGACGGATCATGCAACTTGTGTTTCCGACGAGTTGCAGCCTGTAGTCACTAGCAATACGAACAAAGAAGTTTGTGGGACTGAACTGTTTTAACTATCCACTTCCATAGATTTGAGTTTTTGTTACTTCACTTCCTTATGAACCACCACCGGTCCTTGCGAATGTTCTATGCAGCAAAGTGGTCCTTCCTTTAATGCAGAATGCCTCAGACACCGTGATAGTGCTCTTCATCATCATCATCCTTTGCTACAATTACAAAAGAGAAGCTATCCAGAGAGTTGGATTTCTACATAATCAATGGTCACATAGAAAACCAATTCGACTCCGTGGAATCGTTTTCATTTAAGCATCAATGTTCATGTAGGCGGGGCAGCTTCTGAGAGGCAAGAGTGATGTAACAATAGCTACGAAGTCGAAGATGTTGGTGACAGCTTAGAACTCCATCCTAGATTGCAACAATACGCTGGTGAGCTATCGGAAGCAGCGTGGATAGCACTTGTTGAAGATGCAATCAATGGTGGAGTCAACAATGGAGTCGATCTATCTGCATCTTCATAGCAACGCTCCTTTGACTCTCTTGTCATCACAACAAGTTCTTCTCAGCTTAAAATCTTCAGTGCTTCTTTAGTCATCTTCGCATTCCTGTAGTTGATGCAAACCTGTCCGAATTCTGGCGCAGGCACACCTGCTCCCACACAAGGGACCATCACAAACTTTGTCCACTGCTCGTTGTTCTACTAAAATGAAATGCTTTTAGCTTCCACCTGTGGAGGATCTTACTTTCAACCGAACGTTGTCGTTTGCAAGGCTGAATCCATATTGATATCATTTAGGCTAACAGGTCATTGCTTTCAAGATTTTGGGGCGAGGGGGGGGGGAATAACCAAAACAATAAGAAATCCATCATGGATTTCTCAGTCCATGGGATGTGCCACCGTATCTCAACTAGCTGTCTGACGCAAGAAGTGTCGATACAGAAGGTGAGAAGGAAATTGTACCGCTATCATTGACAGCCTGCTTGCATAAACATTCTTTGAGAAACTCCAGGATTGATGATAATATGTGAGTCAGACAGAACCTTTGAAGGAGAGCCTGCTGGTCTGCAAATCATTCACGGCAAAGCACTTCAGCTGTTCGCAGTTTTCATGTTACTAGCACCTACACTCGCGATTGTACCATGCATCCCCAGACTTATCAAACTCGATGGCAGAAATTATATCTACTTCTTGTACTTCCTCTCCTTCTGCGTGTCGTCGTTCTGGCTTCGTCATCATTCTACAAGTCCCAGAACTACTCAGAATTTAACTTCTTTGCATCACCTCGTTCCTGTCTGCCAGCTTTGCCAGTCCATCTTCTCCATCGTTCGTCTTCTGCCAGTCATGATTCGATGTCTTCCCCTCTCTCTACTCTGCGCATCCTGTGTCAGATCCATACCTCCCTTTTCGTCCCATACTCTCCTCCCCTGTTTCTGCCTGTTCGTCCTGCCCTGGATTTAGAGCATTCTCCCTCAAAGCGCGGCTCTCCTGTTCCCAGATTAGCGTCCTCCTTTCTCTCCCTCCAAAAAAACACCTTTCAAAAACAAAAGCTTCTCTTTTTCCCCCTTCAAAAGCACGACTCCTCTCATGAGCTTGAATATGCCTCCACTAAATCAGAAACACTAGAACCCCCAAAAAAAAAACATGTCCCAACAAGTGCCTTAGATGTTGTACAAAACAAGAGCTTCATATCCTACTCACAAGGTCAAATGTCCATTCCCAGTTCCAATCTGTAAATTTGTGTGATTCCTTGGCTCATCACTATTCTCCCCTGTAATTTCCTCCAAAGATCTTCCCTTTGTTTCAGGGGCAAGAAAAGTGAAAAAGAAACCCAGCTCATTGCAGTATTTGCTATTCACAGCAATAAGATTGATTGTGTACAGATTTGAGAAAATGCACTCCTCTTACATCCCTGAAAGCAACCCTTCCATACGTTGAAAATAAATGTAATCACAACAACTAAATATGTACAAAGTACCAAATCCCATGCACAACTTTTGGGTGGTTTACACACCTCAAATGCGCAGCAATACGACATCGTTATAATTCAATCGTGCGTGGATAATTTTTGGAGATAGGATGCATTGTTTGTCTTAAATACTTTGGTTAATTTAAAAGAATTAGCTCACAATGGAAGAGTTTGGTCATTATAATTTTTCAGTAAAACGAACAAAATAAAGGGCGCATAAATGCATTTCTAGCAAGTAGTTTTTATGCATTGCAATGAATTGAAATTAGATTAATGTCCATTTTTACAAAACAGAATTATGATAGTACATGTCGATTAAGCATGGAAGAAATAAACCGCATATTGCATTATTGAACACCTTTTTCAAAATAATTCCTAAAGAATGTTGCTAGCAAACCGTAGGAAATTGCTAGGGTTGTATGAAGAAGATTTAACTCTAGGTAAGTGTCCTAAAAACTTAAATCAACGAAAGAGTGTGTAAGTTCTGCATACGACAAATTCATTCGGAAATGAAAGTAGAAAAAGGCTGCATGTTTTAGCATGAATCTTGTACGCATGTTATAGGATGATTAATTGGAATTAGGCTATAATCTAATCTATGCTTGATCTTAAACCGAAAAGTTAGGGTTTGAAAATCAACTCACGCGTGGATAATGAGTCATGTGGTTATGGAAATGATAGCGTAATTATCTTCAAGAATAGACAGGTTAAATTGGCATAAACCTAAACACCTAAAACCACGGAGTACTCGTTTAGAAAAGGGTTAATTCAATGCAATGTATCCCAAGGAACTGACTAGGGTTAGCATGGTGAAGACATTTACCTAGTCGCACGTATTGCCAAAACTGAAACTCCTATACCCTAAATACTTGCCCACATTCATAGAATGTAGGGACAGTAAGACATACTTGTGAGAAAAGATCTAGGGTTTTTTCCTAGGAATCTCTCGCTAAAAAGATGAAACTCAGAACCCTAGGACCGACAATGTTGGCCTAATGCAATTAGGAACAGATTGTTATATCTAATCATGACACCGTGATTAGAAGACACCGTTGTTGGATAGAATAGTCCCATAGTTTGATGAGATACTTGTGCAACAAGTTGCAGAGTCGCATGATCTTGTGATTGGATTACAAGGGAATGGCCAATTCCTCAGAATGAGGTTGGCAGATTCTTACACAAGTTATATTGCAAGAGGATGAGTAATTGTCCTAATATAGTATCTTTCTTAGGTAAAGATAATTTCTTGGAAGCAAAAGACCAACCAATAAATTGGAATAACATATGAACTTAAGGTATTGATCAAGTTGGGTTAATAGGGTTCACCCTAACCGAGGATATAGGGGAACTTGCCAAGTTGGAAGTAATCCCAGATCCAGTGCTAGATGCATTTGGAAAGAAGGATTCACTCCTTAGCAGTTGGCCAACAATAACGACCAATGGAAATGATTGTGCTTGTTTCAGATTTAAGAGCAGTGTTTTGCTTTGTTTGATCAAAGAATTAAAGGATAAATGGATATCTAATGCTTTAGCGTAAAGGTTTGAAGGGAGAGGCAGCTTTAGTTACCACCGACTGCCTACCTGACCCTAACCAAGGGTGTTGTTAACTGCATCGGGAAGGTAGACCGAACCCGCCACAAGAGATCTCTCCATTGAGCACTACTTGGAGCAAGAGGACGCTTGGGTGCCAGGGGGGCTCTGGCCGTAAATCCCTCACCTTCCGGGCCTTGCACAAGAGGCTAATGTGACTCGGGATTGGATCTCGAGGCCCACATACTAGTCTACGGGCGGAATCTTGGATTAGTGATCCCTGTGGATTGTTGGATAGCCTTCGAGCAGATTATGGATAAGCCTACGGGCTGGACTTTATGTATTTCAAAGATAAATATGATAACCTGTTAAAAAGAAACTTGTTTGACATTACTTTTCTATGTCAAGTGCTATGATTACGTGAAGGAACCAGGGCCTAACGGGTTAATTAAGGAAGCTGTTTGCAACTAAATGTGTTAGGTAATTAAATAACTAAAACAACCTGAGGAAAGTGCAGAGGATGTGGCCATAGGTCTGTCCTACGAATGGGTGGTCCCGGTTGGTCGAAAACTTTTCTCAAAATCACAATAGACAACAGGAAGATCGTTCCAAGAACACGGACACCAAGAGCATTGACCTAGAGTTATAACTGATCCCGATTTATGCTGTTTTAGGGGAATGGAATGGGACTATGCCTATTGGCAAAGAGGTTGAGCTTCACATCCCTCTCGTTTCCCATTCTCCTTGAAACAAGTGTAGCGTGAATCTGCTTCGAACCTAGCGTTTCTGCGTAAAGTAGTTCGCTCGGGTTTGATGCTAGTTGTTATTAGGAAATGACCAATAGGAAAACCCTAATTCAAGTCGGTCCTAAGTGGGAACGGCCAGAATACTTCCGCTACGTGGCCGACGCAGAAAGTCCTAGACAACAAACCCCGTAACATTCCATGGGAGTGCCGGGCGGAGCTTTCTAGACATCCTTTCTAATGGACTGCTAAGACGTGTCCTAAAGATAACAGGTGGACACATTACAGTAGGTATTAGAGCGAATCAACAAAGGAATTGATTTTATGAAATCTTAATAATATGAAGTGAAGCAAATGTTGCTATTCCAAACCATTTCCTTACTGTTCCGCAGAATTACGAAGCATGGAACAGGTTCTTAGTCTTCCGCATCATGTTTATGACTGCGATGCATTCCCCAGATTATCAACAAAGGGTTGGGATGATGAACATTCGAGAGCGTATCTATAATCCATCACCTTTGTACATGGAACGAAGATGGACGAGTACCTCAGAAATCTACTATATAGCTGCCCACCCGTTTGCATACCTACAAACCAACCTAAAGAGGATCAAGTGGTTGGAAGACCTGAAAATCATGAAGCTGTTAATTTTTGTGGAGGCTCACGTAAACTCAACTTTACATATTCGAGGTCAGAGGGTTGAGCTGAACTCATATGTATATGAGGAAGTGACCCATGTAATCCTCGCCAACAGGATCAAAGTATTGGGGCGCCATGCGAAGAATGGATTCCAAAGGAAAGGATATCCTGATCTTCCAATGACTTACTGATTCCTGAAGATCCATGACCCGAAACCATACTATTATCTAGTTCCTGTAGATAAATGTAATACAACATTATTCTCCCCAAACTAAATGTAAACAGTTGGCTTATCATCCCAAGACATGTTGTATTCCGAAAGGGCTCTGCCCATATAAATACAATAAGACATATTTTTATCAATGTCTGATTGTACATGAGAATTGATAAAAAGTTAAGTGGTTAGATTGCTTGGTTGATAGCGGACATGGAGATGAAATATAAATCATAACGATTAACGAGTAATAACGTTAAGAAATCTTTATTCAGGCACAACCCCAAGTATAGAATCCTAGTTCGCCTTCTACATCAAGTACTACTGTAATCCAGGAGAAGAAGTTTCTTCTCAAGCAGAATAAGCCGCCCGAATTTGATGGGAGAGGCAGGTTTGTCCAAGTAGATGCTGAAATTTGGATTGAATCCATGGAGGATTACTTTGAAGCAGTTGGTACTGCACCCGCCAACTAGGCTATGCTCGCCAAGCTAAAGCTCACTAACGAAGCCAGGCTTTGGTGGAAGCAATGGTGCAGAGATCAAGGAATCACAAAAGGATCCGTTACCTGGGAGAAGCTGAAGAAATCCATACAGGGAAGATACTTACCACTTGCGTATCGCACATAGAAAATGAATGAGTTCTATGAGCTAAAACTGGGACTCACTCTTGACGCATACTATTCCAAATTTGTCTCACTTCTTAAGTATGCGCCACAGATGGGCATGACACAGCAGGTGTCAAAATTTTGTGCTTGGTTAAACCCGCCAATAAATACCCGTCTAAAATCTATGTGTCCATCAGATCTTCAAGACGCTCTCATTCGAGCTGCGCCTATAATTCAAGAGGTGCATGCTAGACCAAGGGGTAACAAAACTTGGTCTTATAATGACCCAAACAGAGGAGAATTTAGGCCTCAAATGAAGAGAGTTCAAGGTCAGAATCAGGGACAAATAAAGAAAGCAAGAACTAACAATGTCAACAACTTTGTTCCTACTCAAAGCACTGGCCGAAACCTCCATTCTTTCCACTGCAACGAGCCCAGTCATTTCAAGAGGCAATGTCCCAAGCTTGGAGGAGGACATCGCCAAGCACCTTTCCATGGAACGGGTTATGGTCAAGGAGCCGCTACCCAAGACAGAGGAAGAACCGCCTGCATTGCCAATAGGCAAATGTGCGAAGAAGAAGAAGATCTGACCATGGAAGCAGAGTTTGAAAGGGCGAGAGTCCATGCCGCTCTACATAAGAAAGGGCCGAATCGCTAGTCCTCAGTGATTCATACACTGTCGGACTATCAAGGTAAAAGCTTCAAGACCTTGATTGATTGTGGCAATACACATTCCTTTATCTCACCAGCTTGTGCAAAAAGATTAGGAATAGCGACAGTAGAAGCACCTACCTTGCTTGTGGAATTGGCAAATGGTCATGAGGTTACTTGTACCAGGCAAACTGCTAAGGTGGAATTCTTTCTCGGAGGAAAGACGACCTCGATCAAATTTAGAGTCATGAATTTAGGTATCCATGAGTGTCTACTCGGAATGGATTGGCTTAAGCCTAATGACTCCCACATTCATTATGGGAAGGGCCAAATTTCCTTTCGAAACTTTGAAGGGGAATTGGTCACAACTCAAGGAGAAGTAGGGAATCCAAAAATTCAATTGGCCAAGTCATCTCAAATTATAAAGGGAGTCAGAAAAGGACTACCTATCTACTTGATTAAGCTCAATAAGTTTAATCAGAAATAGGAGTCTAGTGAAGGACGTTCTTGGCTAAAGGAATAGGCGGACGTATTTCCTGAAGAGTTGAGAAAACTCCCGCCTCAAAGAGAAGTGGATCATGAGATCAAGCTAGTACTAGGAGCTACACCAATTGCAAAGAGACCTTATAGAATGTCTATCCCGGAAGCAATCGAGCTAAAGGAACAACTCAAGCAACTACTAGATCAAGGCTACATCCATCCTAGCAGTTCACCATGGGGAGCTCCCGTACTATTTCAGAAAAAGAAAGATGGAATGCTTCGACTATTTATTGATTACCGAGGGTTGAATCAATCAACTGTCAAAAACAAGTACCCTATTCCTAGAATAGATGAGCTTCTTGATCGTCTTCAGGGTGCGAAGATCTTCTCCAAGATTGATCTCAGGTCTGGTTACTATCAGATAAGGATCAAGGAAGAGGATATCCCAAAGACGGCCTTCAATACAAGATATGGACACTTTGAGTTCCTAGTTATGTCATTCGGGCTTACAAATGCGCCTGCCACCTTCAACAGGTTAATGCAGGATATCTTTAGGCCATATCTTGATGACTTTGTGCTCTTCTTCTTTGACGATACTTTAGTCTATTCTAAACAGGAAGAAGATCATGAACCCCAACTTTGGATTGTCCTTGAGACAATGAGGTCACATAAGCTATATGCTAAAATGAAGAAGTGTGCATTCTTCAAATGTTAGATTGAATATCTGGGATTCATCGTATTAGCAGAAGGAATCTCAGTGGACCCAGCCAAGGTCAAGGATGTGCTAGAATGGCCAATACCAACAACTGTCAAAGAAATACACAGCTTTCTTGGATTGACAGGATGGTATAGGGTCTTCATAAAAAACTATGCTTTGATTGCAGCACCTATGGCAGACTTACTGAAGAAGCAAACTTCCATTGCATGGTCAACTCGCGAACAAACTAGCTTCAATAGATTAAAGCAGAGTTTGGTATCAGCACCTATCCTGAAACTTCCAGACCTCAATAAGGAGTTCGAGGTAGTAACTGATGCTAGCGCACTTGCCTTAGGATGTATGCTCATGCACGAAAGTCATCCTATAGCATACTCTTCAAGGAAGCTGAAGAGTCATGAGAAGAATTATGTTACCCATGATCTAGAATTGTTAGATATCATCCATGCTCTAAAGCTTTGGAGACACTACCTGTTGGGTAGCAAGTTTACTCTAGTGACTGATCATAAGAGTCTCAAGTAGATCTTTACCCAGAACGAGCTGAACATGAGGCAATGTTGGTGGATTGAAGTGCTGGAGGAGTATGACTTTGAAATCAAGTACCGACCTGGGAAGGGGAATGTATTTGCTGATGCACTCAATCGCAAGGCATTCCTTAATTCCCTAATCTTGCAGAACCCATCAACGGCTAGATGTCTAGCTACAAAAGTATCTATGCCAAACAATCCAATACTTGAGTTAGCGAGAGAGGAAGCATGCCATGATCCAGCCTATCAAAAAATGCTAAGGGAGATCTCTATCAAGGATCAGGACCAAAAGCTGCAGGCTAAGTATCATGAATTCTCTATCAATAGTAGACTTGTCTACTATAGAACGAGAGTATGTATATCGGCAAGCCAGTCACTTAAGCAGAAGATATTGTGGGAAGCTCATGATTCCCCTTTCTCAGGACATCCTGGCTATGCCAAGACCCTCAATGTAGTTAGGAAGAGCTACTATTGGGAGAGGCTTAAAGTTGACGTTCTCAAATATGTCACTGAGTGTTTGTCTTGTCAATGTATGAAAGCCGAACATGTCAAGATGCCAGAGAAGTTACAACCACTTGACATTCCCCAAATGAAATGGGAATTCATCAGTATGGATTTTGTTGTTGGCCTACCCCAAGTTCAGGGGGGATACAACTCCATCATGGTTGTGGTTGACATGCTTACCAAGGTTGCACACCTTATTCCAGTAAATACAAACTATAAAGCCTCAGACATTGCAAGATTGTTTATCAAGGAGATATTCAAGCTACATGGGTTACCCAGAAGAATCATTAGTGATCGTGATTCTCTCTTCACATTACACTTCTGGAGAGCTATCTTTGAAGCTATTGGGACTCAGGTTTGTTTTATCACAGCTTGCCATCCCCAAACCGATGGTCAAACAAAGCAAGTCAATCAAATCATCGAGGATATGCTTAGGGCACACTGCTGTCATGAGCCAAAAAGGTGGATTCAATACTTGCCTTTGTTGAATTTTCCTACGATGCTTCTAACCAACAAAGCATTCAGATGACCCCTTTTCAAGCATTGTATGGTCATGACTATCGAAGTTCCCTAAACTTCTGAGATCCAACCTTGAGGGTTGAAGCTTCAAGGCAGATGTTGGAAGAGATGGATGACCAAGTGAAGTCAATAAGACAGGACATTCAAAGTCGCCAAGGATAGACAAAAGGCATATGCGGATTTGAAGCATCAAGATAGAATCTTCAAGGAAGAAGACATGGTCTTCATTCGCGTACGCCCAAAGAAGAGTTCTCTATCCTTAGGAGATTGCAAAAAGCTAAGTCCAAGGTATTGTGAACCATACAAGATCCTCAAGTGCCTAGGACCTAATGCTTATAGACTACAACTCCTTGAGAACCTAAAAGTTCATAATGTATTCCATATCAGCCTATTGAAGAAGTATGTACCTTATCCTAACCATGTACTTGATGACCATCAAGTTGTAATGCCTAGTTAAGGAGTCCTTGAACTAAGGCCTGACAGGATCTTAGATGTTAGGGAGAGACAATTGAGATCCAGAACCTTGAGAGAATGCCTCGTCCAGTGGAAAGATTATCCCGAGGAGGATGCCTCTTGGATAGATGAAAGCACTCTCAACCTCCAATATCCCCATTTTATCTCGAGATGAGGACATCTCGATTCCTCCAAGGGGGAGAGAATGTAACATTCCTGATTACCAAGTACGCATGAACCTCCGCTTAATAGGAGGTCATTAATTGAATTATGGCAAAAAAATTTATTGATTATCCCTCTCTCCTCCAGCCGACTATCGTGCTGAAGGAGAAAGGAATAGCATGAGCCCTCAAGCTCCTTGCTGGAGCTCGCTATCTAGAAGGGAGAGGGCATCCACGATGCCGCGTAGGGGAGGGGGGATCCCCTCCCCTCACCTACATAAACCATGCGGGGGGGCATCCGAGACACAGACAAAAGGAGACTCTGCGTCCGATTTTTGCAATGTCAACAATTTGCAGCCAACACGAGACTCTTGAGGGCTTTTGCCAAGCTTGGGGAAGAGGGCCGCATCGTCATTGCCCTAGACTAGAGAGGGGAAAGGCTGGAGGAAGGAGCCGAGTCTCTGCTGGTCACCGCTGGGGAGATCAGGAAGAGGAGGGCCGTGAGGCTGCGGACATTGCCACCGTGCTGCCGTGGAGAACAAGAAGAGTCATGAAGCCATCTGTCAGTTCGCCGTCGCCTTCTCTTTCGCCACGTGGGGCTTCCACAGTTTTACAAGGAGCATCAAAAGCTTCTAAGGAAGCTTCTATAGCCTCCTAAGAAGTCCCCCCTTCATGTGGTATCCTTAAGCCCTTTCCTTCCCCCCCCCCCCCCCCCCCCTCCCACACAAAATTCCTCCTAAGGGCCCTTTCATACCCTTTCCCCCCCCATACAAAAAAAAATCTCCTCCCAAGCGTCTTTTACACCCTTTTTCTCCCCCACATAAAGCCCCTCTTCAACGTCTTATACCCCCTTCCTTTCCCCCTTTTCCCCCCTTTTTTCCCCTTTTTCCACCTAGTGCATCCTAAGACTACCCCCCCCCCTCGAGATTAAAATAAAAAAACTCCATGCCTGCGGCTTTAATAAGCCTTACTTTAAAGAGGTTTTCCTACCCCCTTTCCAGGAATTGAACTTCATTCCCAAGGGTTTCCCCCTCCCCCACGAAAAATCCCTCTAAGGCCTTTTACGCCCTTGCCCTTCTTTTCAATCCCTCAAAAATCCATTTAGTACCCCTTTTTCCGTGGAATCCTATTCAAGGCCTTTAAAAAGGCTCATCAAGATTTTCCCTTGGAATTCCTTCAATCTCCCAATTAGCCTGAGTGCTAAACCCCTTTCCGTGTATACAATTTGCACCAGAGCTTCTATGAAAGGAAGGAAAAAAACTCATAAAGGACGGTGGAATTACAAAAGGGAGTTCGCAAAGCCACATCCAAGACGGAAAGGCCGCATTCGCGATGGCTCCTATGAAAGCACAAGGCACAGCCGCAGGAGGATCGTCTCCTAACATCCACATGGACATCTCACTACAAGTCTAGGTTTTTCTTCCTAATTTTTATTTATATCATTATAATTCAACCGTGCATGGATGGTTTTTGGAGATAGGATGCATTTTTCGTCTTAAATACTTTGGTTAATTTAAAAGAATTAGCTCACAACAGAAGAGTTCGGTCATTAGAATTTTTCAGTAAAACGAACAAAATAAAGAGAGCATAAATACATTTTTGGCAAGTAGTTTTTATGCATTACAATGAATTAAAATTAGATTAATGTCCATTTTTGCAAAATGGAATTATGATAGTACATGTCGATTAAGCATGGAAGAAATAAACTGCATATTGCATTATTGAGCATCTTTTTCGAAATAATTCCTAAAGAAAGTTACTAGCAAACCATAGGAAATTGCTAGGGTTGCATGAAGAAGATTTAACTCTAGGCAAGTGTCCTAAAAACTTAAATCAACGAAAGAGTATGTAAGTTCTGCATACGACAAATTCATTCGGAAATGAAAGTAGAAAAAGGCTGCATGTTTTACCATGAATCTTGTACGCATGTTATAGGATGATTAATTGGAATTAGGCTATAACCTAACCTATGCTTGATCTTAAACTGAAAAGTTAGGGTTTGAAAATCAACTTAGGCATAGATAATGAGTCATGTGGTTATGGAAATGATAGAGTAATTATCTTCAAGAATAGACAAGTTAAATTGGCATAAACCTAAACACCTAAAACCGTGGAGTACTCGTTTAGAAAAGGGTTAATTCAATGCAACGTATCCCAAGGAAATGACTAGGGTTAGCATGGTGAAGACATTTACCTAGTTGCACGTATTGCCAAAACTGAAACTCCTATACCCTAAATACTTGCCCACATTCATGGAATCTAGGGGTAGTAGGACATACTTGCGAGAAAAGATCTAGGTTTTTTTCCTAAGAATCTCTCGCTAAAAAGATGAAACTCAGAATTAGAAGACACCTTTGTTGGATAGAATAGTCCCATAGTTTGATGCGACACTTGTGCAACATGTTGCAGAGTCACATAATCTTGTGATTGGATCACAAGGGAATGGCCAATTCCTCGGAATGACGTTGGTAGATTCTTACACAAGTTATCTTGCAAGAGGATGAGTAATCGTCTTAATATGGTATCTTTCTTAGGTAAAGATAATTGCTTGGAAGCAAAAGACCAACCAATAAATTGGAATGACATATGAACTTAAGGTATTAATCAACTCGGGTTAATAGGGTACGCCCTAACCCACAATATAGGGGAACTTGCCAAGTCGGAAGTAATCCCAGATCGAGTGATGGATGCATTCAGAAAGAAGGATTCACTCCTTAGCAGTTGGCCAACAATAACGACCAATGGAAATGATTGTGATTGTGTTCGATCAAAGAATTAAAGGATAAATGGATATCTAATGCTTCAGGATGAAGGCCTAAAGGGAGAGGCAGCTTCAATTACCCCCAACTGCCTACTTGACCCTAACCAAGGGGGTTGTTAACCGCGCCGGGAAGCTGGACCGAAACCGCCGAAATAGGTCTCTCCGTTGAGCGCTACTTGGAGCAAGAGGACGCTTGGGTGCTAGGGGGGCTCTGGCCGTAAATCCCTCACATTCCGAGCCCTCCACAAGAGGCTAAGGTGACTCGAGATTGGATCCCGAGGCCTGCATACTAGTCTACAGGCAGAATCTTGGATTAGTGATCCCTGTGGATTGCTGGATAGCCTTCGGGCGGATTATGGATAAGCCTACGGGCAGGAATTTATATATTTCAAAGATAAATATGATAACCTGTTAAAAATGAACTTGTTTGACATTACTTTTCTATGTTAAGTGCTATGATTACGTGAAGGAACCAGTGCCTAACGGGTTAATTAAGGAAGCTGACACATGTCCAACTAAATGTGTTAGGTAATTAAATAACTAAAATAACCTAAGGAAAGTGCAGAGGATGTGGCCATAGGTCCGTCCTACGGATGGGTGGTCCCGGTTGGCCGGGAACTTTTCTCAAATCACGATGGACAACAAGAAGATCGTTCAAAGAATACAGACAACAAGAGCGTTGACCTAGAGTTATAACTGATCTTGATTTACGCTATTTTAGGGGAACAGAATGGGACTATGCCTTATGGCAGAGAGGTTGAGCTTCGCATCCCTCACGTTTCCCATTCTCCTTGAACTAAGTGCAGCCTAAATCCGCTTCGGACCTGGCGTTTCTGCGTAAAGTAGTTCGCTCGGGTTTGACACTAGTTGCCGTTAGGAAATGACCAATAGGAAAAACCCTAATTTAGGTCGGTCTCAAGTGGGAACGACCAGAATACTTCCACTACGTGGCAGACGCGGAAAGTCCTAGATAGCAAACCCCATAACATTCCCTGGGAGTTCCAGGCGGAGCTTTCTAGACATCCTTTTCGATAGTTTGCTAAGACGTGTTTTGAAGATAACAGGTGGACACATTACATTTCCCTATAGCTTTCGTAAGGGGACTCAATCTTGTTAAAATGCCCATCCAAAATAAAAGGGCAATGTATCATTTGCAATGCCTCCCAAAATCTTTCCCTTTCAAAGGGATTATTAGGAGCAATGTATCACTTGCAATGAGTCCCAAACTCTTTCCCTTAGAGGAATTCACTATATGTATACCCTCTATATCACATGCATTCAAGGCCTATTTATAAATATCATTATCAGTAAAATTTCCTTTAATAAAATATAATCCTTTTCTATTCAATCTATAAGTTATCCCTTTATATAAGATCCTTCTATATGTAAAAAATATGTAAAAATGGTATTTAAAATATCCCTTATGTTAAACCCATGTGATACATATACATATTTATGATTGAACTCCATGGGCTCTTCCCCTTTCAAAGGGGTTATTAGGATCATATAGCGAGATGATTGCAAATTCATCAACACATTTTAAATTAGGACTATCCCAATTATTTTCTTTATCCACATATATTCTTGTTAATTGATCCTTGAGACTTAGAGTAATACCAATGCAAGCTTTCCTCCCCCCCTTCTATTGATGTGTTTGGTCATATACCATTCATGATCTTTTGAGATTATGTGTAGATTCTTATGAAGAAGATCATATGTTGACTTAACTTCTTGTAGGCAAATGAGAAGATGGGATCAGATTTAAGCCATTCCTTATTGTCACCACCCTTCTTGGGTCAATTAGACCTTTTTTATTGTACAAAATTATTTTGAACTTATTTGTTTAAGATAAAAAGAATTTCTACTTTCCCTTTCTTATGTAAATCTTTCCCTTGCCCAAAATGGGTTGCTCTTGCTTTGCCCCGCTTTGGAGTATCTTATCTTAGACTAATTTGAGTTGTTCCCATCCTTTTTAGGGTTTTCTAAGAAGGGGTCAAATTGGTCTATTAACCCCTCAAAGGAGTTCATGTTCCTCAACCTAAGTTCAATGTTCTCATTTTGTTCATCCATGTCTATGTTTAGATTTTCAATTGATCTTATGTATCTTTCCCCATTGCTTAATTGAGTTTCTTTTTAGAAGCACCTCATCATTCTCAAACTCTGTGGTTTTGTTCTCTTTCATTTTTCTTGTTTCCCCTTGATGGAATTAGCCTTATTAGTTTCATTATCTAGATTCATCAATAGTTCTGCATACCTGCTAGTGTTTTACCCTGTTATTATTGTTATTGCTAGATTTATTACCTGATTGTCCTTTATTTTTGTTGTTCCCATTTCGATTGACTATTTGAAATCCATTATGTTGGGACTTCTTAGATTTTTGAGGGAGTCTCCTTCTTAGGCACAGTCAAATACTAAGGTTTCAATTTTGGGTAGTTTCTTATGAAACGTGCTATCTTTAAGCATTTAAAGAAAGCACTAGGAAGACTCTTACATATAACTAGTTCATCTTTAATAGAATTCCCTTATGTATCTAATATTAATAGGAACTCTATTAGTTTTGCACCTAAGTCTACCTCAACAAGGAGTTGAGGGAGCCATCCTGGGTTAACGTTAAAGTATGGACTCTAACCCAAATTTTTCCCTGTGGGAGCCGCAAGCATGTTAAGACATTGATATAGATTTAGGGGAAATTTTGGGAAATTGACTCATATAGATGCACATGTTGGTTTGGGCCTAGATGGATCAAATCTTGGGGTGATCCATTTGAATAAGAAGACATGGGAACTTCTCAACATCTACTAGCAATAACTCAAAAGGATTATGGATGCTTGCTAATTATCAAGTAGGAAGAATAAGTAATTGTGGGGAAGATAATGCATTATGTGAGGTCTACATACCAGGGGTTTCTAATAATTTAAGTCCATGACCTTAAGAGAATTCAACCAACAAACAAGCTTCATGATGTAGGCCTATGAGAACCCTTGACTAATATGAGCTATTACAATTTCTTAGTTCTAAATTAGGGAAAGAGAATGGAAATTCATTACTTGGAATGCATGATTCAATGTTGCCTAGCATGCCATCTTCTTGCATCCGATTGGAGATAGGGATGGAGTCTAATTAGCTCATTTTGTCCTTGCAGAGAGGAAAATTTTGTCCTCATTGAGGAGTGCCCTAATAATGTTGAGTCGTATTGTGGTGAGATCCCATAGGTTCTTTGAAGATTTCCCATTGTTCAATTCGACCATAGGTTCTTTGAAGCTTTCCCATAGGTTCTTTGAAGCTTTCCCATTGAAGCCAATTGGTCTCTAGGGCCTCCCTAATGGCTTGGTCAAGTTTCAAATGCCCATCTTTCTCCTCCTTCCAAACTGGTTGCTATTTTCACCTATTTTTGAGAGACCATGGGTTCCATGGTTAAGATACCAAGCCAAAAGTCAATTGAAGAGAGGATTTCCAACAATGTTTCTTTGGTAAAGAGATAGCCCTTACAAGTTTATGATGCTGCACAAAGGGGGAGCATGTGCTACATGATGGGCATTGATATGGTTCCAAACTATTGAATTTGCAAATTATAATGAAAACATTACTAAATTCTATGACTCATGATCAAGATGAAACTATGCATCCCGTGTCTACTCGATTTCATCTACAAAAATCATTGAGTTCATATCATGCTTAAGAGGATAAACTAAGTACAATTTTTAGCTTGAAGTCAACAATGAGCCTTATAAGACATAGGAGAGAGATTGCATAAGCTCCAAACATTGGAAGGAGGAAAAGCTTTTCATTTTTTGCAATTTATTAGCTTTTCATCATATTGTAATGTGTTTTGATTATCTGGCATGCACTAGAGTCTTTGCTTGAGTAGTATAGGCCACCATTAGCAAGACTATGTATAGAAAAGCTAAGTCCTGAATGAGAACATGAAAATTTGCCTTCAAGAGACCAAAAACTAAAACTTTGTATTTTTTATCATAAGATCACCAAATATTTATTATTATTTTTAAGCTTTATAGCATGTTATGAATGATGTACAACTACATTGTTTATGATTGGTTGATTATTTGAGGTAGCAAAATCTTGTATATAATTTTTCTTCTAAGCTTAAATGGATTTTATTTTGGACTTTTACTATCTAACTATACTAACTAAAATATTGAAGTTTAGATATCATATCTTCCATGATGTTTTTGAGCTTGATCAAAAGTGTTCATGTTAATAGTGGACACATACAAAAAAAAAATTAGTGTTACCTTGCTTCCCATTGAAGTCTCGTGTGCTTTGATATCTCTAGTAATAGCATATGGAATTGAGATTTTGGCCTTTTACACGTATTTTAAGACCATAACTTGAGTGAAAATGCAATAAGTTTGTATCTTAGACCTCCTTGACAAGTGCATCACCACATAAGTGAACTGTTAAACATGGCATGGACTTTGGCTTGAGACCTTGTTTCCAACCATATCCAAAAACCCACCATGAGGTTAATTATTAGCAACCTAGGCCCTAGGCTTAAAGATTCAAGGCTATTTCCCTCCTAGTCTCCCGAGCAAGATAGATTTGAATTGTGCAACAACTTCAACTTTGCTTAGACTTTGAATTGCTTGCTAATAAATCCAATTCTAGGTCCCAAACATACAATCTAGACATAATCTTCGAGGATGATTTGGCATCTCTTCAAAACTTCTTTCCTTCAAATCTCATATGCCTTTGGTATTGAGCTTGTGTTAGTGACCACTTGAATATTGTGTTAGCAACCACTTGACTATTGATATTAACCCTTCATGCTTCAAAACCCTCAAAACGTAAAATTTTCAACCAGAATATATTATTAAGGTATTATATCTCAATAAAATTTTGTGGGAAATTTGAAACTAGGAACTTCATTATCAAGTCTAGCAAGCACTCAAACTTCTCCAATCCAATAAATCATACTTGGCCTTAGCATGCATGATTTATCCTAAGCTTGAATTGGAATCACTTAGATCTTGTCAAACATTATTGCTTTTCTAGAGCTTCAAAGGTCAATAGATTCACAAAGCTTGCATCCCCTTGGGTTGAGGCCTTCATCCCTAAGTGTGTCTTAAAGTTGGAACCTTTCAAGTTGCTTCAAGTACCTTCGAAAAACATCATTCTTTTGATAAAAGTATCATTAGGGTAAGATACTATAGGGTAAGATTTCATATATTTGCCATATCTCCATGAATATTTTATGGTCTTAGCGATCGGAATTGGAGAATTTCCTCATGCAATGACTTAACCCTTTGAGTATTTGAGTGGTGCAAAATCCCCAATCAAGCTTGAATGTTCTTCAAAACTCAACACTAGAGTTACAAAACCTCCAGTGTAAGGTTAGAATTTTCTTATCTCCTCTAGACCCCTTTGGATCCAAGTGTTCCCCAAGAAGTGCCTAACTTGTACTTGGATATTTGACTTGGAATTTCTCCTTAAGCACCTCAAAAACCTTCCTAACTTTCAATCTTTTTGAGATCCCACCCACAAGTTATAATAGCTTGAAGGTAAGGTTTGGTAACCAATCCTCTTAATCAACTTCCACATAGTAAAGGGCCATCCTAAGAGCCTAGAATCCTACTCTACAGCACTATTTGCAATAATTAACTTGACATACATTATCCTTGTGGTGCATAGATCTGATGTTGTATGCGTGCGTAGTGAGCGCCGGAAGGTCCCCAAGAACAAAAGAGCTCTACTTTTGCACAAAAAACAAGAGAGAAAACTTGCACGACATGAAGCAAAAGACCAATTGGGTACAATCTCTCCCATGCCTTGTGTGAGTGCTCCACAAAGCATGTATTTGATATATTATTCCTCTCCAAGCTCAAAAAATAGCCTAATTTACAATTAGAACGCTTTAGCTTTTGTGTTTGCTTTTGTCCCACTAAAGAATTAAAGCTATTGGATGCACAAAGAGTGGAGCGGTGCCCAAATATAATGTCCAATAACAAATATTTACATCGTGCACCCATGCACATATAAAATAATAAATAAACGTCATATGCTTCAATAAATAAGCGCGTCAAAAGAAATATTGGCGCCATGCCTAAGATGTGCGCCCATCAAAAATGATAATTTCTTCTAAATAACTTGAATACACGCTATCGCCCAGTGCTTCCCAATGTCACTGCTGCCTGCTCTACACATCAACTGAAGCATTCACAATTGTTAGAAAATAATAAAATTAAACTGACAAAAGTGAATACCTAGTAGTCTTCAGCTACAAAATAAATAAATTGGTTAGAACTCAATCCTAACCTTAATTTATTACGAGTGCGCACTCTAAACTCATAAATGTCTATTAATTTAAATATATATTTTGTGAAATCACCCGCTATGGAATCACCCACTTGCACATTAAATTAACAAGATGTCCGAAAAGGACAGGTTTGCACAAGAAATCCACCCTCGGCAATAAATATAAATTTACAGAATCCGTCACAAAACCTCATGAAATCCACCATGGAATATGCCTCCTAGCATCATACCCCTGGGGGGGGATAGCAATTGTCTTCAATTGCTATGAGCTCAATGTGGAGCCAGTAGTGAGGGGTAAGCACTTAGTTCTCGAGCGTGCATCCATTGGGCCTCTTCAATAGGATGATTTTAAACTTAACCAAATATCTAGAATATCTACGGCCAGTTCTAGTGGTCATAAAGTCTGTATCTAGAATAGTTTCAGGCTCAAGGATTTCAGTTTCTTTGTCTAGCAAAGGAGGGTTTTCATAAACACGATGTACAGGTAATTGACCTCTAAAGGGTCGTAATAAACTGATATGAAAAGTGTTGTGGATTTTCCACTGTTGTGGTAAATCTAGTTTAAATGCATTGTCATTGATTTTGTGAATGATCTTGAAAGGTCCATAAAATCTAAGAGCTAACTTTACAACAGGGTGTTTTTCAACACTTTGTAATTTTCGCTTTTCAATACGTAACCAAACATAATCATCAACTTTGAAACTCATAGCTTTTCTTTTCTTGTTGGCTTGTTTTGTATATGATTGCTGGGCTTTCGCAATTATATCTTTAACTTCATCAAACTGAAGTAAATGTAAATGTGTATCCCATGTTTGTGGTTTTGAAATTATGTATGCACGCAAAATATCTAAAATGGTATTGTTAGTAGCTTCTGTTTGCCCATTTGTTTCAGGATGAAATGCAGATGAAAAATCAATCTTTGTTCCTAAATTAGCAAACAAAGTAATCCAAAAATTGTTGCAGAATCTAGAATTACGATAAAAAATAGTAGCTTTTGGCAAACCATGATTAGTGAAAACACTTTTCAAGAACAATTGAGCAGCTTGAGATGCAGTTAATGTTTTCTTGCATGGAATGAAATATGCTTTTTTGCTAAACCTATCGACAAAAGCCCAAATCATGTCATGATTAGCTTTAGTGTTAGGAAAACCAATGATAAAATCCATTGAGATTTGTTCCCATGGTCGTTCTGGGATTGGTAAAGGCATTAATAAACCATATTGTTTACCATGGTGTCGTTTAACTCTTTGGCAAATTAAGCATTCAGATACAAAGTTAGATACATCAGATTTCATGTGTGGCCGATAAAAATCTTCAATCAGTGTACGTAAAGTAGAAATAATTCCTCTATGGCCTTGGTATGGGGGACAATGAATTTCATGCAAAACAAATGATCGAAATGAAACAGTTAAACATAATCTTTTTTCATAAAACATAAATCCACCAGTGTAAGACAATGAATCAATGGGAATCCAATTATTTGCAACTAATTTATTCCAATCAGTTTGAAAACTAGGGTCTTAATCATAAGTATCTTTCATAGGGAGAAGAGAGTCAAAAGATATCACATAAATATTATGTATAGTCGGTCTTCTACTTAAAGCATCGGCAACAACATTTTATTTTCCAGGTTGATATTGTATGAGTGGATGAAAACTTTGAATAAAAGTAGTCCATTGAATGTGTCAGTCAGATATTTGTGGTTGACTAAGGATATATTTTATGCTTTGTTGGTCAGTTTTGATCATGAATTCAGATCCCATTAAATAGTTTTTTCATTGACGTAAAGCTTGTACTACAGCTAGCAATTCCTTATTATAAGTAGATTACTTAAGTTCGGAAGGTTTGAGTTTGCAGAGCTAGAGTAGGCAATGGGATGAGAATCTTGCATAACGACTGCTCCTATTCCAGATCCACTAGCATGAGTGACTACTAGGAAAAATGGTATATTGAAGTCAGGTAATTGCCATACAGGAGCATGAGTTAAAACATATTTCAGTAAATCAAAGGACTTTTGTTGATTGTCGGACCAATAATACATAATGCCTTTCTTTAATAATTGTGTCAAAGGTAATGCAAGCAATGAAAAATTTCTCAAAAAATTTCTGTAAAAGCTAGCAAGACCTAAGAAAGAACGTAATTCGTGCACATTTTTAGGTATCGGCCACTTCAAAATTGCTTCTGTCCTTTTAGGGTCAACTTTAATACCTTTAGATGAAACAATATGTCCTAATATTCAATTTGTGTTTGGAAAAATTCACTCTTTTCAAGATTAGCATATAATTGACTCTCTTTCAATAATTTGAAAACCAAAGATAAATTTTCATAATGCTCGTTCTCATTCTTACTGAAAACCAATATGTCATCAAAGAAAACAATGACACAATGCTGATGCTTCAAAAATATGCGATTCATCATACGACTGAATGTGGTTGGTGGATTAGTTAAACCAAAAGGTATAACAAGGAATTCATAGTGTCCAAATTGTGTTCTAAATGTCGTTCTATCTTGCTAAATATTGCAGATCCTTGTAGTTTGTCCATAAGATCATCTACCCTAGGAATCAGATATCTATTCTTAACAGTGATCTTATTTAGGGCACGATAATCAATGAACATGAGATAGGTATTTTTTTCTTCTTCACTAATAGGACAGGTGCACCAAATGGAGAACTACTAGGTCTACGGAGTCCTCCAGTTAACAATTCTTCAACTTAGACTTGAATTTCTTTGTGTTCAATTTGGTTATGTCTATATGGTGCTTTACATGGAGGTTGTGATCCAGGAATTAGGTCTATTTTGTGATCTTTGGGACGTATAGGTGGTAAGCCAGGTGATAAGTCAACAACAAAACAATCTTGAAATTGTAAAAGAAATTGTGTGTGCTTAGGATGCATCTGATTTTCTTTAGCTTCAATTTCATTCACCCATATTAAATAAGATTTGCTACCTTTTCTTAATGCACGTTTAACCTGTGTATGACTAAGCAATGGAAAATTATCGAAAGTGCGCATACCATGCAATGTGATTTGTTTCCCATTAGAATGAATCTTCATTGAATGCGTGGAATAATCTATATCGAGATTGTACTGATGACGCAAAGGCATTCCTAAGATAATGTCACTAGATTGCAAAGGCACAACTAAGAAATTTCTACGTTCAACATAATCACCAATTTTAATTTCTAAGTCATGCACTTCTTGTGGTCCATTGTATCTAGTGCCTAAGAATGTAGCCTTGATGCGATAATGAGTAAAAACAATATGTAAATTCAATTCTTTGACCAATTTTGCAAAAATAAAGTCGTGTATGCTCCCATCATCATGTAAAACAGTCTTTTCTTTACCATGTACAATACATTTCATTGTTAATAAAGAATGGGGATTTGGCATACCTGGTAAAGTATCTGAAGTAGTACCGATATCGTCATTGTCTTCCGTGAAATTTGGAATTTCTTCATGTTCTTCATATTCTGTCACTCCCAAATAATTGATATGTACAGTTGGATTTTTGGATTGACAATTCGCCATTAGATATCCAGGTTGATGACATTTGTAACAGACTATAGGTTTGGCTTTAGATACATTATTGGTAATAGCATGAAGTTTAGGAATGTTGGGATTTTGCTGGAACGGTGGCTTAGGATTTGGATTTGTGTTTGATGGTAAAGTAGGTGGTCCTGTCCAAGATTTACGGAATGAAGACGGAAGGAAACGGTTTCGATTGAATCTCCGAAAATTTGAATTGAATTGTTTTGAACCAAAGTTACCATTAGTTTGAAATTGTTGTGGTCACTTCTCTCGTCCTCGAATTTTGTCTTCAGTGTCATGGGCCAAGAAAATTGCATCTTCGAGAGTTGTTGGCTTGAACATGTTGACCTCCACATAAAAATGTCCAAGTAAGCCAGACATAAACTTGCATTTATGGGTTGCCTCAGGTACATCTTCGAGCATTTGAAGTTGCAATAAAGCATTTCAAAAACACTTGATATATTGTGAAATAGGCTCATGATCCCATTGTTGCAGAAGATCCCATTGTTTGATTGCTTTTTCGTGGAATTTGGGTGGAAGAAAATTCTGCAAAAATTTCTTTTGGAAAGTCTCCCAAGTAGTAGGACAATCAATGCTCTTGTGGACAACAATCCACCATAGAGATGCTCTGTCCACTAGATGATTAGTGACACACATAATTTTGCCTTTCTCAGCATATTGTTCTTCATGGAAATAATCATCAAATTGACTGATAAAAGCAAGTACAGCCTTTCCATCACGTGACCCATTGAAAGTACAAAATTTGAAATTTATTTTACTTATCTTTGTTTCTTTTCGAGTAAATTGTGTTTCAAGTGTTGCATCGATCATACGTCGTATAAGATCTTCAGATTGCGGTCCATCTTGGTCGGCGGTAGATTGTTGCAGATTGGCCAATTGAGCTTGCAAAGTTTGATGTGCTCTTCATTCCTCTTGAAGCTGCATCATAATCAAATCCAGTTTTTTCTCCATCATTGGTTCGGGTAGGTCACTTTCAGCCATAAAATCTTCCATGGTTTGATTGGACATCCTGCAAAATTTCAAAAGACCTCACACACTCAAAATCTTGTTAGCAGGATGAGCGTAGCTCGAAGTCGGGTTTACAAGGCTTATTTCTTTTTTTTAAAAATTTTTGATTTTTGTAGTAGTTCTTCTTTGCGGATGCGAAATTTGATGTCACGGTTGTCTTCCAAGAAGATAATTCGTGCATATAGACTACGTGTTGCAAATTGTTTGCTAGAATTTGGCTCTGTCAGTCCACAGGTGGGAATAGGGACTTGCAGAAGGTTGAAGACGAGTTCATGTTTAATCCAGTGGGAACTGTCGCTATGGAAGAAAGGTGAAATTGAAACTTGAAACTTTAGAAAGCTTGGGACTTTGAAGCTTTAGGATATAAAGCTTATTAAATTTTTGTAAATCATCTAGGCAAAAAGGACGTCAATGGCAGATTCGGCGAAGTGCAATACATGCTGCCATCGTAGACGGAAAAATTATGGGCTTTAAGCTTTTTATAAAGCTTAATAAGCTTGCTAATCCAAACTTAATAATGAATTGCTTATCTGATTTTGAGAGAAAAAACGTCTTGTTGAAGAAGTTTCCCTCGTGGTCCTCCGCCTATAGAGCCGGTCCTTCACGATCCAACACCATAGCAGGGGGTTCTTCACTGCCATGAACATGCTGGTATTGACAGATTGCCACGAGACTCACTATAGAGCTCGATCGTTCTAGGAGCTCCGTCTTCACGCGAGATGGTAAGCGATTGGAAGCTCTCAATTTCAGCTTTGCTCTAATACCACTAGTGCACATATCATATGCTATATGCATACGTAATGAGCACCGGAAGGTCCCCAAGAACAAACGAACTCTACTTTTGTACAAAAAACAAGAGAGAAAACTTACACGACATGAACCAAAAGACCCATTGGGTACAATCTCCCCCCATGCCTTGTGTGAGCACTCCATAAAGCATGTACTTGATATATTATTCCTCTCCAAACTCAAAAAATAGCCGAATTTACAATTAGCATGCTTTAGCTTTTGTGTTTGCTTTTGTTCCACTAAAGAATTAAAGCTATTGGGTGCCCAAAGAGTCGGGCAGTGCCCAAATACAATGTCCAATAACAAATATTTACATCGTGCGCCCATGCGCATACAAAATAATAAATAAATATGATGCGCTTCAAAATAATAAATAAATATGAGGCGCTTCAATAAATAAGCACGTCAAAATAAATATTGGCACCACGCCTAAGATGCGTGCCCATAAAAAATGATAATTTCTTCTAAATAACTTGAATACACGCTATCGCCCAATGCTTCCCAATGCCACCGCTGCCTGCTCTACACATCAACTGAAGCATTTACAATTGTTAGAAAATAATAAAATTTAACCGACAAAAGTGAATACCCAGTAGTCTTTAGCTACAAAATAAATAAATTTGTTACAACTCAATCCTAACCTTAATTTATTACGAGTACGCACTCTAAACTCATAAACATCTATTAATTTAAGTATGTATTTTTTGGAATCACCCGCTATGGAATCACCCACTTGCACATTAAATTAACAAGATGCTTGAAAAGGACAGGTGTCCCCATCGACTTTTCGCACAAGGAATCCACCTTGTATATGAGCCTCGACAATAAATATAATTTTACGAAATTCACCGCAAAACCTCACGGAATCCATCATGGAATATGCCTCCTGGCATCACCTTGGGCCTTATAGAATTCATTTTCTACTTCAAAAATACACTATGAATTCAAATATTGACTCTCTTAAATATTCTTTAATTCTAGATGATGCCTTTGAACACCTAGAACAATGCAACACTCCCAAGAATTTTTTCTCATTGAGATAAAGTAGCTCTTGATACTTAATATTTATGTGTAAATCTTGCAAGGCCTTTAGAGGCATCCATTTCTACTATTTTTCCTCAACCATACCTTCAAGGTACCCTTGTATTCATGCCTAGAAATCACCTTCTACACTATGATTGGGCCCATCTTTTTATCCCTATGCTAATTGTAGGGTCCATAGGCACATGACCAAGATTTTGCACTTCTATCCCACACAAATGAGTAAAAAAAAATTGGCATAAATAGTATTTTCTCAACCTTGAGTTAATATACATTGAGGATGAGTTTGTTTGGCACCTCTCCTCTTTCAAAAATTTGAGCTACCTCATACAACCTAGTGCTAGAGAAAACACCATCTAGTCGCAGGAGTAATGGCGGTTTCCTTAATCAACACAAACTGTATGACCACTGTCAAGCACAAATCTAGATAGATTGATGAATTCCTATAATGCTGCTCAAGCAAGCGACCAATGTCCACCTGTGATGTGATAGGAACATGTGCAAGGAGTCATGGAAGAGATCCCTAGAAGGATGATAGTGAAGATATCGCATAGTTTGTTCTCCCTGAGTCCTCTTGTAGAGATTAATACATGCTAGCTATGGCAAACCAAAGGAATAGAGTGAAAAAAGGGAGTAAGAGATGAAGTTAGGTGTTTGAACTAAGTTTGCTAGAGGTTGTGAGAGACTAAGAGAGGAGTGAGGAGAGTTAGCCTATGCTCACCATGGCTCTAATACCATGTGAGAATGCATGGATCTTAAGCACGGATGCACCTATGGAGGTTGGAAAGTTGTGACTAGAATCGTTGCAACATGGACAAATGAGACTAACTATTAGATTGAATGCTTGGACTCATAAATACAATCTCAATTAGGATGTGACAATGGCATAAAGTGTAGTACAAAGTATGATAGCATTGCATTAAAGATGAACCAAGTACATGCTTTTATAGCTTCTCCAGCTCGGGCAAGTTACTCATGAATATATTTGTGCATCACCTAGGTTGAAAATAAGGTATTTTTAAAATACCATTTTTATACTTTTTTTACATATAGAAAGGTGTAATATAAAGGGGTTATTTACAAATTGAATAGAAAAGGGTTATGTTTTATTCAAGAAAAAATTATAGATAAGGATATTTAGAAATAGGCTTTGAACGTTTTCGCATCGCATAGGGTTGAAGGTCACCATAGGGGTTTGGCAAGAGAAGAATGTATGGGGGTTCAAGAGCTTTTACTCCGGAGATAGTAGAGATAAGAGAAGGTTTGAAGGTTCAAGCCAAGTTCTTAAAGATAAGAGACACCAGGGTGAAGGTAAATTTAGGGAGAGGAGTAGGCGGAAGAGAAGGGGTTTGAAGAGATTGAAGATGTAGAAGAATACTCCCAAAAAGAATTAGAAATATAGAAGAATACTAATAGAGATGAAGCCTGCCAGTTTCTTTCAGCATTATGAGAAAATATAACTCTAATAGACAAAAATGTGTACAAAATAATACCTTCATCTATGCTGCTCAAGATCGCCAATATGATGCCTCCATTAACTCTAAAGGGGGGTTAAATACCAGGACACCTAGCCAAAATTCAGCCAGATCACTCCTTCATCTCCCACTTCGAAATGTTGTTCACTGCTTGAAAATAGCAATCATGCATCAAGTGATTTTTTCAATCTCTCTTTTATATAAAATCCTCTCAAATTGGCTAAAAGCTACATGCTTTCTTTTACATCTCATCCTAATCTAAAAGTTTTCTATAGTTTTATGGATTTTTTTACAAGAGATAATATCTAGAATATCAAAAATTGACTAAAAACTTGTCCAATAAAATCTAACATTTTGAACCATGGACACTAACACTAATGCCTAATGTGGCATTGGCTCTCTAAATCTAAAAGGAAGCCACACTTTAGATTTTTTTACATGGTGTGCGCGTAGCGACATGACATCCACCCCCTCCTAACCTGCACATCCTCTGGCATGTGCCAACATCTTACGGATTTGCAGTATTAGAAGAAGTATCTTCTACCATGTCAATGTCTTCATCTTTTGCCTCTTCTTCTTCCTCTATGTCTTCATGCTCCTGAATTATATTCAAGTCTTCTAGCTCATATGTTGAAATTTCTCTTCATTTAAAGAGGTTGATTCTTTTTCTAGCTATGGGTATTTTCATGCTTGTTCCATCCAATTCAGCCAATGAATATGTGGCATTGTCATGAATGACCTTTACCACATATGGGCCAAACCAACGCTTTACCATCTTCCTAGAAGCATTGTATTGATTGTCTAGGCTACTATCATAAACAAGCACCCAGTCATTTTCTTGAATTGCACTTGGTCGAAGTCGATGTCGCTTATCAAATCTTCTTTTGTTCTTTAGTCTTGCTGTCTTTAGCTTCTCAATAGTTGCTTGAACATCTTCATGCCTTCTTTCTAGCTGCCATATACGCAAAGTCAGCAACTCTTCTCTATTGATGCCTTCCTCCCAAGGTAGAAGACTCCATGTGAGAATAGATTCTTCAATTGGCATAATTATTTGTTGTCCATGCATAAGTTTAGCTGGCATATAGCCAGTCATTGAATTGTGAGTAGTCCGGCCAGTCCATAATGCAAAAGGTAGCATTTTAGGCCATTCTTTGATCTTTCCTCTATAAGACTTTGCTAGAGCTTTGAGAATAGGTTGATGACCTCTCTCACTCTTTCCATTGCCTTCAGGGTTGTAGGCTGATGTTAAAGCCAACTTAATACCCAATTGAGCAAAGAAGTTGTGTGCCTCATCAGCATCCAACTCTCCTCTATCTGCAGTTACTTTACCCACACAACCATATCTACAAAACACTTCTTCAAGCAAAAAACAACAAATAACTTGAGTGGATTTGGTTGTTAAGGCTTTGGATTCAACTTGATTGGTTAGATCCTCTCTTGCAAGCACTAAATACCGCATATTCCATATTCCTGTAGGCATGGTTACAAGATCAATAACCCATCTATAATGTAAAGACAAGGGCTAAGTCGATTGTAATCCATCTCGATGCTTGACCATAGAATACATCTGACACACATAACAGGTTTCAACAAAATGTGCTATGTCCCGATAAATGTTTTGCCACCAATAGTTTTCTTTGACTTTACTAAAGGTTCCCCATATGCCTTTATGGCCAGCCCATTTGCTTTCATGAAATTCCTTCATTACCTGTTGTTGCAATCTTTTGTTAACTAAAACTTGAACAGGTGCTCATTTCTTCTTCTTTGCATGCTTCCATAGATATCCTTCTTTAAGAAAACAACCATAAGCTTTCCTCTTGATATGCTTGAACTCCTCATCAATTCAAGTCTCCTTCTTCTTCATTGTGCTCAAATATTGGCTGATCTTCAGCCAATCTACTTCATAAACTTCTTCAAGGAAATGAACTAGAACTTGAGCAATGCAATGTGCATGTTGGCTTCTAGTTGACCACCCTGTTGTTTTCAACTTACCAGTATATGCTGTAACTGAAAACGTATTTTCAGCAGCCATGGAATGAAATTCAGAAAGTATAGATTCTTCAGCTTCATCTTCTTTCATCATCTCTTCTTCGTTGTTATATCTTGCACATGATAGCATGTCAAAAACTGGATTTGCCTTTCTTGCAATATGCTTTAATTAGGGGTTGAGAGATTTAATATATGAAATCCATCTTAGCATAGCAATGTTGGGTGTAGAGCAGTTGGCAATCATGCCCAAGAGTGGAAGACAATCAGTTTCTACCACTACAGAAGGACCTATAAAGTATTCACGATCAAACTTTAATGCTATAACAACTCCCTACAATTCTCTTTTTACTTGTGCATACCTTCTTTGATGTTCATTGAGAGCTTTTGCTCCAAAAGGAATTGCATACATGTTACCTTCAAGATCCTCTTGGCCAACAGCCCATCCTATCCCAATGGGACTTGTATCCACAATAAGGATGATGGGTTGACCATTTGAATAATCAACCCTTTTGAGAGTGGAGACTAAAATTAACAGCTTCTTTAATTTACGCATAGTGAGAGTATGCTCATGACCCCAAGAGAATATTTGGCCTTTTCTTAATAATTGATAAAGATTTTTGACTACATGAGCAAAATGTGGTATCCATATGAGATAGAATATGCATGCGCCAAAAAATTTTCTTACTTCTGAAGCATTTGTGCATTTTTATTGCATTCTGCTAATGGCATCTATCTTGATTGGCAAAGGTTTGTGTCCATAGGGGCCACATAGATGACCGACCACTAGGGCTTCTTCTACTCCAAAAATCGGCTTAGCTCCAGAAAGGGTAAGATGTACCTCTTCTAGCCTTGTCAAAATTGTGTCACAATCATGAATATGGTTAACTACAAAGTCTTGCAACCATCTTCATCAATCTCCTCATTCTTTTCATTGACTTCACATCCCTTGATAGGTACATCATCAAGAAATGGAAGAGTAATTTGTGGAATAAAGTCCCTTAAGACTTTCTGCATGGCATTCATCATATGGGCTACAGGGTTTGTTGCACCTTGTCATAGAGTGCACATGCGAACCAATCCAAGAGGTGTCTTCATTGTGGTAATGTCTCAGCTTTCTAATGAAATCTAAAATTGGTCATATCCTGAATATAGGTTGCCCATAGAATAAATTGCTCTACCTACAAAAGCTTCAACAAACTCATCAACAATTGGACCCAAACCAACATTTCATGTTGTGGCACAATTGACAGGGAGATTACATCTTGAATGAATTGTAAAGACCCATTTTTCTTAGGCATAGTAAACCATCAGTTTGAGTAAGGTGCTAAAGAAGGTTCCAAAATCTTCATTCTAATTTTTTCATTTAGAAGTTCTAGTAATTTGGGCAAATGCGCTCTTGGAACAGGAATAGGTTTGAGGTCCCAAGGTACATGTGGAACTATAAAAACGACCATAGGAGCCACAATATTTGGATCCACATAGTCTACTTCACTTGGCTGAAATGCAAAAGCTTTTCCATATTTCATTAGCATTTGCATGAAAGAGTGTTTTTCAATCGGTGAAAGGAAAGAATTTTCATCTATTTTTAGCTCTTTTATACTTTCAGATGTGAACTTGTGACCAATGTTGGAAGGATTAGAAGACTTGCCTGACTTGCTGCCCTATCAGCCAACCCTTCACTTTCAGCACAGGCAGTGGGACTGCCACAGGCTTGTCTTTCTTATCCACCATCTTGTATTTTGTCTCCACTTGTGCTTCAACCTTGTTGAGTAAACCAATGTCTTCCTGCTCAACAAATTCTTGAATTGTTGGATAAAAATCCAATGTACATACTTCTATGGACTGATTTTCAACTTGATTTTCTATATGAGCAGCTGCATATATTTTAGCCAATGTGTCAGTAGTAATGTCCAAAAAAAATGCCCAAAATATCTTCATTTTCAGCCCCATCAAGTCATAAGTTTTTAGCTCCCTTTTTACAAGACATAAGTATTTTCTTTTAGCTTTAGTCGTGGCTAGAAGAGACTTATAATAGCCTATAGTATTGGCTATACATACATACAGATTTGCTAGAGACACAGTTTCTGTAGCATAAGGAGGTTCAATCTTTTTACATGACACACTAGCATAGCCTCGTTTTATAGCAGTGCAGCCCAAAAACCCTTGAATTCTCGGGCATTAGAAGGCACAAGATAATCACGTAGTCGATCTTTGTTTTGATGATGGTTAACACACAGACTAAGAAATTGGAAAGCTCGTTCATTATCCTTGCTTCGGATTCAAGCATAGGAAGAACCATCATCAAGAGCTTTTGTTTCCAAGCGGGCTTCAAAAATGTAAGGTTGCCCAAGAATGATAGGGTAACTACAAAAGTCTTGAACAAAAAAGTGAAAATTGTCTTTTATGTCTCCAATAGTTACCTGCACATTAGGACATGCAGCATATAACTCTCTAAAAGATTTGTTTGCAACTCTCATTCGCCATCCTGGATCAACATCTATCGGCCATCCGCCACTTTCATAGAGACTCCTTGCCATGACGTTTATCTCCGAGCCATGGTCTAAGAGTACAATACATGGTGTTTCTTTTTCTCCAATTTTGATGACTGTCTCCGTTATTGCTCTTGCCCAATACGTACTAGAGTAATGACTGCTCGAAATGAATGGAGCCTCTTCCTCCTTATGCATGTGCTGTAGACGGCCTTCTTTTTGAGAGTTGGGCTGCCCAACTAGTTTGGACCAGCCGACCATTACATTTTCAGCTTTCACTTCTTTAATTTTTGCATTCATGCTTTTTTTATCTTCAACTTCAATTGCTGCAATTAATTCTTTAACTACTTCAAGATGAATTCCTTGTGAAGTCAACTTCTCTTCATCCTGCACAAAAACTCGATGAACTTGCAAAAAATCATGCACTATTTCTTCAGCTTCATCACCAACATATTGTCTTTTCCTTTTGATTACATTAATAATTACATCATGGAATTCACGCTTGGCTATTCCAAGATTTTTTCCTAAGGTGAATTCAATTTTTCTTCCTAGAATTCGTTCTTCTAGGACTCATTTGAGATCGGATGCACATTCTATGTAAGATTGCAATTTTTAGCTTGGCTGCTTGCCTTTCTTCTTTCCCTTGATCTTCTTTGTTTGTGGCGCATCTTCCATCTCTTGATCTCGGGTTATACTTTCAGCAAGCTTTGGTTGTTCATGCATTCTTCTAGTTACCTGTTATGTAGGGCTAGAAGAGGAAGGCCCTGGTTCATCTTCTCTTCTTCTCTTTTCTTCAATCGAAACTTCTTTATGATTGATGTCAACCAAATGTGCAAAGGCAGAAAAAGAATCTACCAGTTCTTTCCAACTAGTTATTTCTCGAATGCATTGACTAGCGTTAGCCAAATCTTCTTTGTTTGCTTTACCACATTCCATTTGATCTAGTGCCTGCATCCATACTTTAGATTGCACGTTAGCTTTATATGCTTTCAAACTTGATTTAGTTGGCTCAATTTGCAGTCCATAGGTAGCTGCATTAATTGCTGCATAGGCATTCATTACAACTAAATCTTATAATATTTTCTTCATTCCACCATTGCCAAAATTTGGCTCCAGTGGAAGACCAGTTTCAGTTGCATGAATTTTTCCATCTTTCCAAAAGACGAGCTTCTATGCTTCAGCCTCATAGAAGGCAAAACACTCCCTCTTATCATGTTGTTGGTTGTCGCACCAAATACATTGCCTCTTAAAGCCTTCTCTCGTGGGTCTTTGAGTTGATGATCATCCTCATTCTTCAACTTTGACATCCAGCTTCTCCACCTTGGAACTAATTTCTATAAGACTCAGATAAAGGTCGCGCACACTTTTAATGAGTTCATCCATTACATCGTTTTAGAAGGAATAGAAGAAGAAAGAGTTGGTTGATTAGTCAAAGGAATAGGGGATTTTGAAGGTGGAACAAGCTCCATCAATGGAGTTGTTGAAGTTGAAGTAGAGCCTATTAAAATATGCAGGATCTAGAGCATGGCTATGGCGGCTTGTAAGCATAGTCTAAACTCATGATGACATTGACTGAAGACCACAACTGTTACACAAGTGAATTAGGTTCCAAGATGGAAGCTTGGACTCATAAACACAATCTTGTGTAGGACTGACAAGTACAAGACTGACACTAACAGATAAGGAAAAGCATCATCATGTATTCATTCATCTATCAAAAGTGGTAGTCAAGTACAATGCTTTATAGTTGTTGGATGGGTATAGTTTTCCCTTTCTGTGAATATGGGATTCCTGCAGCCTGCATATCTTCATCCCAAACTATCTCATACAAAGAGGCTACATATCTCAACACCCCTACTCAATCACAACCAGAAAGTACAAAGTTTGTAGAGCCTTTAGTGAAAGGAACACCTGCAAAGTGTGGGAACACCATAAACATGGAAAAACACCAAAGGTTGTCGCAGAAAAGGCTAAGTGTGGATACCACAAACATGATGGACATCCAAAGGCTGTAGGAGGGGCCTTACAGAGGCTGTAGTACAAGGCTACATGAGGAGTTTTACAAGCTTATGATAAAGACATTTTGGCTAGACATTATAAGGCTTAAAAAGTAAACTGAGAGGCCTTGGCATTGGATATGATCGCTGGTGTTGGTGGGTTTTTGACGGGCGGGTCCATCTTTGAAATTGAAAATGATGCTAGATGTATCCACCCCTTGGTTGGCTGTGCTTTGCCTGATGGCACATGGGGTAGGATGGGAAGGGCATTGCCTAGATGATGGGGCCTTTGAAGCTGTTGGTGGGGCCCTCAACTTGTACCTGGAAAGAGAAGAAAGGTGCATTACTTGTGCGTGTGTGCCATTGTCATGTGGTGCATTGTGTGCATGCTAGTGGGATGAAGCTTAGGGTGACAGGTCTAACCACAGGCAAGTGTTACCTCTCTAGGCATGTCCTGCCCTTGATGTGCCCTAAGCAGAAATTGGGGGCTCAAAGTGAGGCTAGGGGCTTAGGAATGGAGCTAGCCAACCGGGGTCACCAATTGCGCCTATCTTGAGGACCCCTAGGTATAGTGGATGGGGTGGATGTGCAACTTGCAGTGGTGATTTTTTTTTTTGGGAGGGGTGCTCTCAGACTGTACCCTGATCTTACTCGGATGACCAAGTCGTGGGGTGGTCTTAGGGATTTGGTTAAGAAGTCACAACTCTACAGGTATTTCTTGATGTTAGCCCTCTCATTGAGAGGTGTGGTTGACAAAAAAGGGTAGCTACACCTCGTAAAGTGGCTATCATTCATGTCGTCAAGGATCCTCATGCAAAACGTGGGAAGCAAGGTTGCCCTTATCATGATCCTAGCCATAGCACAACTATCTATTCCTAGATTAATGTAAAAAAAGAGTGGGGGAAGGTGGACTTTCTTAGCCACTGGCTTTTGTTTCAATAGAAACCTAATGATCCTTAAGTAATTACAAGTGGTTATGAAGGCTGGGTCTGGGCAGGAAGAGATATCTTCGAGGAAGCGGTTAATAGATGGGTGCAAGCCCCCTACTCTAAAAGTCATGCATTCCTTGGGAGTTGCTACATTGACATTGTCGATCTTTGAAAAGTCATACCTGCCATGTGCCTCTGGATTGTAATCCACCCCGTGTCTGTGAGGGTTGGGCATGTAGGTGGAATCATTCCATTCTTCCTATAGAGTGCCGCAAAAAGCCATCCATGTATCAAAATTGGTATCCCAAATCCTCCTCCGCCACTTTGGCTGCGCCTCGTAGCCTTGGACGGTTTTGGGGATCTGATGGACCTTGTCCTACTAGTAGTCCATGGGCTCTCACCTCCATTGTGTGATGATGATGCTCTACTCCTCGACCCATCTATTGGCTAGAGTATTTCCCAAACAAATGATTCCTTCCACTACTTCTAAGGGTAAGACTTGGTTTAAGGACCATGGATAGAGGAAGAAGAACTCAAAGGGTTGGGACTGGAGCTCTTGGTGTTGCCAGATAGTCAGTTTTTGTGGCCAATTGACGCGGGTGGTGATCCTTGCATGGCGGCATGGGCTTGACAGGAAGCTGCTGTGGCGGTGTTGCATGCGCCCTCTGTTGGGCTTGTTCCACAAGTTCCCATCTTCTTCTTCTTGCAACAATAATGCACTTGCAGACCTGGATGCCCTCCGACTCTTCTAGGGGCTGATTAGGTAAGGGCAGACTGGACTCCCTGATTTGTGGTTCTTCTTCAAATGCTTACTCAAGGTCAAGCCCTTTGTTGATGTCTTGCTCCATAGAGAGATGGATTGAGGATGGGTGGGGCTACTCCTGTTCCTCGAATCCATGTTCCCTGAGCTCGTTGATGGAGAGGCCGTCTTGTTGCAAATAGCTACATTGCTACTCCTTGGTTATGCCTGTGCCGATTGGAAGTGTGTGCTCCTGCACACTATATCTTAAAGCTCTGGTTGTCAATTCCAGCTTCCTCCTCATTCTCTCCACCGAGTCCTCACCTTCAACTTGTGTGAGATGAAGCATAGTGCTACAAAAAGCTTGCCTCTGCATCTTGGAGCATGCTTCAGCGGCCTCAACTCTGGACTCTGTGAGCAACCTCTCGTATTCTAATACTGTCGGGCGCTCTGTTAGTCCTTGCACTCTTTCAAGGTTGTGTTCCTTCCACTGTTGTGCCTTTTGTTCCATGTTTTCCTTACCCCTCTCCATCTCCTAAGACAACATCATTACTACCTGTTGCTGCTCGCTCCAGATTTCCAACATCTAGATCTTCTCTTCATCTCAGCGGTTCAGCTGCTCTTCGGCTATCCTCCTACCTTGCTCAGCCACCACAGAGCACTGTTGGTAGGCTTCTACAATCCACTCTGATAGATCTTTAAAGATTGCACACAACTTTCAAGCTCTGCCTGGTCCAGCTTCCTTTTAGTCATGGCCATGACCATCAATGCCTCCACCTCCTCCTGGGCGTTCTGCAGGTCGTCCTATAGGCTTCCCGTGGCTTTATCGACGGCCTTGTCCCTCATTTCTGACGCAACTTCTATTTCTCTCTCTAGCCGTCCTTGCTCTTCCATTGCCGTCCACCACAGCTATAGTATCAGGGCATCCTCATATTCTTGGCATCATTCTTTTGATGCTTGGTCTCCTTCTTGTGAGCTTTCCTGTAGTTTTGCATGGATAGCTTCCACCTGTGACATCCATTGCTGGAGTTCCAGATATTGCTGGAGGAGCCACTTGTGGCCCTGCTTCTCCACCACCAAATCTTGGGCCTCATCTTCTAATCTTCGCCTTAGACGATCTTCATTTTCTTGAGGCTTCTTTTCTTGGGCACTAAGTTGCTCCTTGAGGATCCAAATTTATTTTTGATTCTCAGATGCTTGCCATGTCATCTCTAGTCGTAGGGTTGTGGCAACCTCTCTTTCAGCTTCTAGCTCCATAGCAGTGGCCTTCTTCTCTTCCTTGGCCCTCTCTAGTTGGGCTAGGAGCTCTGCCATGTAGGAGTCATAGTCCATCGTGGATGCTTCCAACTTTAGCTGCTTTGGGTCCTGCTTGGATTCGGTGTTTGCTACAAGAAACCTTTTGGGTCTTGTCCGTGGTGCCATCTCTCGTACTTTTGTGACCAAGAATCGCATCATGGACATGAGCTGAGTGGTATCCATGGCAGATGCTGGCTCTTGTGTGGTGGAGGTGGCGGTGGTGGTTTGAGGTGTGAGATTCAAAGAGATGGGGTGCAACAAGTCCTTGCCCTTTCAAGTGACAACTGGGGCTACTTCAACGAGGTTACTTGGCTCACCTTCGTGTCATGGGCTCAAGGTAGCCATTTCTCTGGAACCGTAGGCCTCCTCTACAGGCCTGTGCATGGCCTCCACCATGGCTTCATCTTTCTTCCTTTTTAGCTCTTCTACCTCTCTCTCAGCTATTCTCCTTCTCTCATCTTCGACCATCTTGGACTCTTTTTGGGCCTTCCTCAACTCGGCCCCTTCTTCCCTTGTCATCATTTCTTTTGTCTCCTTCTTCCACTTTGATGGGGTTTCCTTCGTCTATGCCTTCGGCTCTCCATGGCCAGGGACTGTGTCTCCTGCTCTTCCTTGTCACTTCTAGTCATTTCACTTGACTGCACTTATTCATGGCGAGGTAGCTGATCAAGGGTTTCCCCTACTCCCTCTCCACCTTCCTCTGTGTCCTTCAAGGCCTCCTGGATGATGGCCGTTAAGATCCCACAGAACCTGATGGTGGATGCTTTGGAGGAGGACTTCTTTCAAACTGATCTTGTTGTGGAGGTTGGGGATTCTCCTACTGCTACCATTCTACTAGTGGCCAAAGCTTTTGCCGAGCTTTCAATAGTTTTGCACACAAAGGCATTCCAATCAATTTCATTTGGGGATCCTGCTGCGATGCTCTCCAACAATGGCACCCCAATTTTTTTCATAAGCGCATTGTACCTTTGACTGGAGAAGAGAGTATGGACCATATTTGCTTGCATTTTGATCTCAAGATTTGGAATGTTCGATAAACTTATCCCATCGACTATGTGTACGGCAACCTTGTTTATCCCTAGGATGCTATACACGTCCCTTTTTAGGCATCAGTCATCCTGTTAGTTAATCCTAGGGCCCTCTCCACCACCTTAGGGCTCAATTCCACCTCTACATGGTGGGCTTCTTCCGCTTTCCTAATTGTCACCATGATGCAGTTCCTTTAAGCATTGAAGCTCCTCAGAAACTTTGTGCATTTCTCTACGTACTTCTGCAGGTTGCACTGGTTCACAAGTCGTATTATGGGCAGCTCTTCCATGATGACATCCTCTAGGTTCATGGCATGCTTGAATGTGAACTGGCTATAGACCCTCATTTCTACCGTTTTCAAGCAATACTTAGCTTGCTCTTCCTCCATGAATGGAAGCTTGCTGCCTTTATCTTGCCCTGCCATTTTAAGTTCCTGTCATATACCATGGTTCACCATTAGCATTCTCTCCGGTAAGTTACTCATGAATATATGTGTGCATCACGTGGGTTCAAAATAAGGTATTTTTAAATACCATTTTTTACATACAAAATGGTGTAATATAAAGAGATTATTTACAAATTGAATAGAAAAATGTTATTTTTAATTCAAGAAAAATTCACAGATAAGGATATTTATAAATAGTCTTTGAATGCACATGATGTAGATGATATACATATAGTAACTTCCCCGAGAGCATTTTTAAGACATTTTCTTACTGGGAGTTAAATAGGAGTTGATCATACTTTTATGGAAAGAAGAACATACTTTAAGCATAAAAATAATTTTTTTCTTCTAGCAGTTCTATTACTTTCCATAATTTTATGACACTTTTCCTTGATTTCACTTTACTTCACGTTCCTTACTTCACCTTACCCCCCCCCCCCCCCCTTGGGAATGAGAAGAAGCCTTCCTAAGATTAAACATGGAAGAGACAACGGAACCAAAATGTAGAAGCGGTCAACCGCCAAGACCCACGGACCGCTTATTGCTTCAAGCATTCCAAGCTGAGCACTAATGGCTATCTCTCACATAACCGACGTGTCATCCATCTCTACAGGTGTAGTGAGCCTACCTCCATGCCCGATCAAGTTACCTCCTCTCCCGAGCACTCTGGTAGCTCCACGATCCAAGTGCAAGCATCAAGGAAGTTCCATCCTCAAGCTCCACGCTCCAAGCTCCATTGCCGCGAGCAAGAGAAGAGAAGAGAAGAGACGAGAAGAGAAGAGAAGAGAAGAGAAGCGAAGCGAAGAGAAGATGGAGAGCTTCTCCACCCCAGTCCCTCACCCTCACACACTCACTCCCTCACACTCTCACACTCCCTCTCTCAAGCACAAGCTCAAGCAAGCAAGAAGAAAAAGAAGAAGAAGAAGAAGAGAGCTACTTTTGGCCACACACAAGAATGAGCTCTCATTCATCTTTTGAACTTTATATACAAATTCCTAAATCCTATTTGGGCGGTCATCCCCTTTTTACATGGCTAGGCATAGCCTAGGCCCTTTTTTCCATTGTCCTCCTATCTTCCTAGCTTCCTTCCTACCACCCATCTACCTTTACAATTTGCACGGGGCACTCTTAAAGTAAATCATGGTGCACCTTGCGCTCTTTCACAAAAGCCTTGACTTGCGCTTTTTCTTGTGTGCCTTTCTCCTTGATTTAGGACTCTTCTGCACTTCTTGTGTTTCCATATTTTTCTTTGCACGCCTTCATCTCCCGTTTCACTTTTGCCTTGGCCTTATCTTCTGCTTTAGATTTTTCCGATTTTCCACCTTGTTGATTTGAGGGTTAGCATACACCACTCTCCTTCAAGATCTGTCCCATTTGTACTTGTGTAACCTTGGATTGACTATCTTAATGGAAAAAGGTTGGTTAGGTTGTGACTAAATGGGAACAAAGACTAAAATTTGATACTAATTTTCAATAACTCAATTAGGAAGGAGAGAAAACAATGCAAAAGAGAGAAAAGAGGAGAAAGAAAGACTAGAATGAGGGAAAAGAGGTGAGAGAAGCCATGAAAGCTTGGAGAAGTTAGAAAGATGAAGAGACTATTTTGAATATCACTCAATGGTGAAAATTTTACAAGTAACTTACATCTTTATACCTATGTTTGTGTCACTTGGCAATATTTTCCAAATATATCAAATACATAAATCTCTTCTCGATTTCTTACACGCATAACAAACCACCGACATATGAGAAAATTCTTGTAAATAACCTTGCATTAATAGAAAGCCTCCCTTTTTGTTTTGAAGTGATTAAATATTGACCCCATGTTGGTGATTGGGTTAGTTCTTCAATTGTGATAAAGTGCACTTATGAAAATGATTTTTAACAACACACGTATACTATTATTTGTCACTCGAATGCATGGAAATTTCCAAAAAATGTGATTGTTATCATAGAAAATACATGTTTTTGGACTCGTTTGATTTTGGGAAAAGGCTGTAACTGGAGCCCAACTTGGGGACATGTTGCTACAGTAACTTAAGTATCTCAAGCTAATAGGACTCCACTTATATGACATAGTTTGAAGGGACATGGTGAAATTGATAGATGGAAATTGTAGAAGGAAACATAGATGGATGTATGATTAGTATACACACATTATTCCTCCTAATAGGATAGCTCTTATTGGGCATGTAAAGTGAAATAACTATGAACTCCCTATGAAGTGTATTCTCCCAAGCACTATCAATTTTTGGAGATTAGGGCTAATCTACCTCCTTTGTTTGTAACCATAAAACGTGATGAGATATGTTGTTTAAATATTGTACTTTCTCATGATGATATGTAATATTATTTTCTAATATTTGAAATTATGATATTTGAGGATGTTGCCGAAGCTTATAATTAGTTTGTGGTATTCAACATTATGTATATAACTGCCTATCGATCCTCAAACATTGAGTTCTTAGAAAGGACGATGATAATCCTTGAGAATATATCGGTAGACCCTTAGTACACGTGGATCTAGTGAGGATGGTCTAGAGGAATGATATTAAGAATTGCTTACAATTTCTTTACAAGAAATCTTGATCAAATGGAGAGTCTCTCGAGTTGATCTTAAGAGAATCTCATGGATAAAAGAAGTGAAACTAGCATGATGATTTCTATTTGAAGGATGAAGGATTAATGATACTATAATGATTAATGAAGAAATGATGACCTTACACATTGGGTGTATAAACAAGTCGTTTGAGTTATACCTCTTTACTGCATAGTAGTCCATGGAAAACATGCCCAAAATGGCTAGTATGTTATTTGAGAATACCCTACCCTACCATCATTTTATAGAGCTTTAGAAATAGATTAAAAACAAATCATTTGAGTTATACTTATTGACTACATAGTAGTTCACGGGAGACATGCCCAAAATGGCTATGCTATCCAATGATACTTACCTTACCTTCATTTTAGAGAGCTCTAGAAATATATAGGAATATCTTCATATTTTGTAAATTTTCCATCGCACAAAGTCCATGATTAAAACTCTATCATATTCCTTGCTTTTAAATTAATAAAGATTACTCAAGTCCTTAAACCTATTTAAAAGAGAAAAAAACTATATTAGGGATTTTGAAATTTTCATATAGTTTGGGAATTCCCAATATATTAATATTTGGCCACATGATCAACTCTTGTCCCCTTACTTGAAAGTGGAGTCTACCCTATTTACTATATCGGTTGTCTTTTCCAATCCCACTTTGAAGCATGTGCTAAGATTTAGCCACATGGCCAAATCTTTACCCCTTATTTAAAGTGGGACTTGGGAAGATTCCCAAATTCTCTAATATGGTGTTGGAAGGACTTAAACTCTTAAGAGTTTTAATCTAACATTCAACTTCTGTATCAATCAAAATCACCAAATTGATATAAATTGATGATACATAAAAGAACTCAAAGAGAAGAAATTTCTTTGAAAGCCATGAAAGTCAATATCTTCCCCCATCCTTCTAGTCATTCAAAATGAATGAGTTCCATAGCATGTACCAATTGAACTTAAACTTAGAAGGGTATTTCTCTAAGTTTGTAAATATTCACTAGTATGCAATGCCAATGATTGCAACAGAATAGATTGTGAGGTTCTACCAAGTATTGAATTTTCCTTGTAGTATTTCCACGTAATAAAAGTTAGTTGGTTAGTTTGAAAGTTAGTTAGTCAATTAATAAGTTATTAGTAAGATTACTAACTAAAGACTAACTAAGGAAAAAACTAACTAATCTTAATAGCTAACCATTTTTATTTAATTAAAAATATTTTATTCAAAAAAATTGGGAGTCGTAAATCCAATATTTTCCTCGGATTAACAAGGACTATAGCCACACTTCACGGAAGTTACAATGTGAATGAGAGTTATGAGCCATATTACCATTGATGTTAATGTGTATAATATGGATGGTCCAAAGATATTAGATTTTTGGGTAAAAAACTAGTATATTTTAGATATTATCCTAAAAGGATAGAACTGGATGTCATTTAAAAGAAAAGAAAAGTGATATTTTAGTTAGTTTTGAAGATTTTATAAAAAGAAAAAAAAGATAAAGAGAGTGATTGGCGAAATCACGCGCGCCGCGATCATAGCCTACAGGCAGTAGACATCACTTTGAACAAGGAGAAAAAGGAGTGATCAAAAAGCTTTCTAACCAAGAGTTTTGGGGTTTTACCCCCTTTTGGAGCTAATGGAACCATCAGATTTATTTTGGGGTTTTACCCCCTTTTGGAGCCAATGGAACCATCAGATTTATGAGTTAAGCATCAGATCACTAAGTTTTCCAAGAGTCCCTCCGCCAAGAACTCTTGTTCTCAGCCTCATCCCCTCTTCTCTAATTCATTATAAATATGAGGCATGGGGAGGCACAAGGGAGCATAAGGAGACCCGGAGAGGCTGTGAGAGAGAGATAGAGAGAAGGATACCCCTCCAAGAGATTGTGTGTGAGAGAGCTTGAGAGAGAGAGAGAGAGAGAGAGAGAGAGGGAGGGACGGAGAGAGAAGAGTTACCCCTACAGGCTACAAGGGAGAGAGTTAGCTCAATTCCCTCTATCTCGATCCTTGACTTGGCCATCTTCTCTTACACTCTCCCATCTCGAATCTATTCTGCCTTCTTAATCTCTTGAGTCTACTTGCGGACGATGGCCTCCAAGTAAAGAATGTCACGTGTGGATGGCAATCCTACAACCAGTAACAAAGCTTCGGGCAAAGGCATCACTATCAATCCAACTGCGGTTCCGATCGTAAGTAATGTATTTCTAAATTGATAGATGCTTGCTTTGATTCTCGCATGAGATACATTAGGCTCCATACTATGATGTACGAGAATAGGTCATGGGAAGGGATAGGCCTCTTCTCATGTATTTGAAAGATGGAGTTTGCAAAGTGCATGTGTTAAGGGAAGTTAATCACACTTAGTTACGTATGGCTTATTTGTTGATAGAGCAATCAGTCAAGGGTTATGAATAGCATAATTGTAAAAACAATGACATTAAGAATTATGCATGCAAGTATTAGGAAAATTTTGCATAGAATCTCTCTTTGATCCCAAGGGGGAGAGCGAATATGTGATGAAATTATTATCGCATCAATTCTTGTATTGTTTGGAAAAAATACAATTAGTTTTTTGGTTGATTGAACAACACTCTAAATGTTTTTCTTTCAATGAATTGATTGTTGCATTGTAATTTTGATAAATATTCCAAGGCTTGTGTTCATGGCAAATACATGGTAGGGGTCCGTAATGACAAGTTGCCATGGGAATAAAGGAAATTTTTCCTAGAAGATGATATTAGGGCTAATTGCCTTGATTATGCTTAATTCTTAATTGGATTAATTAAGGAATGATATTTTGCATGGATGGATCATCTCCAAGGTCGTACCATGGATTACCCCAAGAGGGCACTGCTCGATTCACGAGCCGAAGGTCGAGTGGTGAAAAGGCCAACCACGGAAGTTGTCTCACTCCTAGATCGCTTGGGGTCAGTGGAGCTCTAGACACCCTTTGCCGAGTCTAGAACGGAGTTGTAGACTACCGTGAGTCCAACGCCAAGGGCGTTGGAAGATCCTATTCTAGATAAAGGATGGAAATTTTGGTGCCATGTGATTTGGACCGGGTACTTCTATTGGATAGAAGGGATACATAATTCTCTTGTATGGGCAAGAGACAAAGATTAACTTAAAGATAAGTTAAGGAACTTGTTTGTCAAAAGGATTTCTTGTTTTGTTTTCGTGTTTGTGCTGTAAACTACACGAACGAACTGTGTGCCATAAAAGGCTTAATTAATGAAGATGATTTTAAATGTCGCACATAAATGTAGTAGGATGTAATTAGAAAACTAAAGCTATCAAGGGAAGCAGGTGGATGGAATCTCTGACGGGTCCATCCTATGATAGGGTGGTCCTAGAGAACTAGGAGGCTTCTCACAAGGTTTTACCATCATTTGACATTTAGATGTTGTTAAGTTAGAACCCAATTCATGCCGTTTTAGGGGGCTAGAATGGGACTATGCTGAGAGCGGAATTTTGGTGCCGAGAAGTGCTTAAAATAGCTAAAAATTATGAATATCAAGGGAAAAATATCCAATGTCAAAGGCGACGGCTCGATCTAGGATGATTTTAAGCGCCAAAGTGCTTTAAAGGCGCCCGAGCGGCACTTGTTGATTTTTCATAATTTTTCAGACAATCGTGTGGGTTGATACGAGTTACTGGCCAATGCTGGATGCCGAGCCGGATGCCCAAGATTTTTCAGAGCTCAATTTCGAGTTTGGATGGGGAAATGGCCACAAAATGGTCAAGATATGAAAAGGTGGACACTTGGGAGGCCAAATTTGAGCATGCCTTTTGAGTTTGGACCCCCCCCAAAAATTTTATGCACCTTCTGAAGCAAAAAACGTGGAGAGAGAATGAAGAGGGATGAAAAAACATGGAGGAAGATGGCGCCCGAAAAATGTGCCATGGAGGATGGAGAGGCAACTTGCCTGCTGCAAACAAACCCCCTAATGGATCATGGGGCTTGAATCCCCTCTGTCTGTGGACTCTATCGCTGTCTCTCGCCCGAGAAATGGTGGTCTCTGTGAAGAATTTTGATTTCAGTATTTCTCTCTCCTCCCTCTCTCTCCCCTAAAGGCAGATTCATGTGGTGAAGAGGAAGAAGAAGAATGGGTGATGGATGCTTGCCCAAAGAAGACCGGGTTGTTCCATGGTGTAAGAAGATTGAAGATTGCTGAATGTGGACTGTCATGAGCAGTAATGGTGGCTGGAAATCAGTCCCGAGATATGGCAAATAAAAACCCGCAACCCGCAAAAGAACGGTAATCTCATTTTTATGAAGGAAAATTGTGTTTTTATGCAATTTGCTTGATGCATTCTTGTTCCCATGAGATGATAATGTATTATGATGTTTTCTTCAATGTCAAAGTGCTTTAAAGGCACCCGAGCGGCACTTGTTGATTTTTCATAATTTTTCAGACAGTCGTGTTGGTTGATACGAGTTACTGGCCAATATCGGATGCCGAGCCGGACGCTTAGGATTTTTCAGAGCTCAATTTCGAGTCCGGATGGGAAAATGGCCACAAAATGGTCAAGATATGACAATGTGGACACTTGGGAGGCCAGATTTGAGCATGCCTTTTGAGTTTGGACCCCCCCAAAAAATTTTATGCACCTTATGAAGCAAAAAACGTGGAGAGAGAATGAAGAGGGATGAAAAAACGTGGAGGAAGATGGCGCCCGAAAAATGCGCCATGGAGGATGGAGAGGCAACTTGCCTGCTACAAACAACCCCCCCAATGGATCATGGGGCTTGAATCCCCTCTGTCTATGGACTCTATCGCCGCCTTTCGCCCGAGAAATGGTGGTCTTTGTGAAGAATTTTGATTTCAGTCTTTCTCTCTCCTCCCTCTCTCTCCCCTAAAGGCAGATTCATGTGGTGAAGAGGAAGAAGAAGAATGGGTGATGGATGCTTGCCCAAAGAAGACCGGGTTGTTCCATGGTGTAAGAAGATTGAAGATTGCTGAATGTGGACTGTCATGAGCACTAATGGTGGCTGAAAATCAGTCCCGAGATATGGCAAATAAAAACCCGCAACCCGCAAAAGAACGGTAATCTCATTTTTATGAAGGAAAATGGTGTTTTTATGCAATTTGCTTGATGCATTCTTGTTCCCATGAGATGATAATGTATTATGATGTTTTCTTCAATGTCTTTCAACTTGTTATGATCAGAAAATCAGAGAATCATAAGTGTTGTGGATGAAATTAGTAGTGAAAAACCTGTAAATATGCAAAATATGGGGAAATTGGGTGTTATTGAGATATCAATGAAAAATATCATAAGACACACCAACTAAACTTGTCTTTTTGCTGCAAATGAATCTAAGGGCCATAGCCCACAACTCATTTTGAATTTTCAGTCATTAAATATTAGAAAAATACAAGAAAAATAGGAAAAATAAGGAAAAAATTAGGGAAAAAATGGATTTTGAGTGCCGAAAATTAAGAAAAAATAAGATTCATGTTTGTGGATGTATGGGGGGTCTGAAGTATGAGGTTTAGCCTCAGTTCAGTCCTACCTTTATGTTATAGTGAGTTTTATGGCTTTTTATGCAATAAAAATGTGAAAAATGAACCCTAAACCTATGCAATATGCACAACCTAAACGGGTGAGGGGGTGGAGTGTATGAAAAGCGTGTAAATGTTGAAGGAAATGATGAAAACTTGCTGGTTTTTTATGCATACCATATAGATTGGACGATATTTAAAGATTAAGAACCTAGTAGCACGAGGGTTTCTCGGTGCTAGGTTCATGCAACGCTGCATACGTGTGATAGAGAAATTCATTGAAAGAATGCTTTTGCACTAAGCACCAATGCTGATTTTCTTAATTGTTTGAGCACATGGGCATTCACAATTTGCATAAATCATAAAGAAATGATAAAAAGTATCAGACAATACCCCCTGGATGCATAGCAATTGCTTTTTAGAGGAATATAACCAACGTTGAGTGAGTAAGGTTGTCCAAGCTGTAGGCTAGGCGTTGGGTCTAAAGGGAAAGTAAAGTGAGGAAGCATGGTATATCTCCTGGAAATACACGAATCATAAAAGAGAGAAGTTTGTGTTCGTGTTATATATATTTAGCGACGCATCGAGGGGCCAATCCCCAAGGTGTAGGAGAGTCGCAGTGAGGTAGCGGCAGTCAGCCGTTGGAGGACCTCGTATGTTTGTGCTTCGCGCTATTTGGCAATGTGCTGGGACTCCCTCTGAGGAGTGTTAATTAGGTTAGAGTTGGACTACAAGACGTCATACAAACGCAAGATGCTTAGGAAGATGATGTACGTGTCATCCATGCTCCTGGCCACGAGGCCGTGGGGTTGTTGAGTGCATGATAGAGGTCCGGCTAGTGCATGAGCCAATGGCACCCCGTTTTAGGTCCCATCAAAGGTGCGTCTGCCGAGAGCCGCTTAGAAGTGGCGGTCCTCGAATCCTGGTTGTCTAGGGACCAGTTAGCAGTTTATGCCAAAGGATACTGAGATTGATCTGTTATTTATCGATAAGCATCGTCTAGCAGAAATCCAAAAGCAAGAAAGAGACGAAAGAGCTAGGCGACATGCTGTAATTCTTAGGAGGTATTCCCCTAAGCATAGCGGTGCTGAACCCTTACAAGAGAGTGGATCTAGTGGTCTTGGTGCCACAATCAGTAAGTTAGGAGAAGATGGAAGCCCTAGTGCTCCCCTTTCTTTCATAAGCCAGTCTACATCAAGTGCGGGTGGTGTAACCCCACCGTCCCCTATTCCTAGTGCAGATCCAATTCTCGTCATGGCGCACCCTATTGCAATTCCTGCAGGAACAATGGATTTGCCGGCTCTAGGTTACCCGCTACCCATTTTTAATGGGCTAGTTGAGGAAGATGCGGAACTCCACATTAGGGAGTTTCAAAAGTTGATGTTTAACTGTCACATCCAAGAAGAAGGACATTTAATGATGTTCTTCAATATGACTCTCAAAGGAAGAGGTGCCATATGGTATCATGGTTTAGAAGCCGGAACCATATTGAATATTGATGCATTTTATGGAGCTTTTTGAAGGGAGTTTGCCCCTGAAAGGGGTGGGCAATATTGGTTGCGTGTGCTCAACGTAACCCGCCAAGAACCACACGAGGATATTCGTGCTTATGCGAAGAAAATAAAAGAGGTATTTCGTAAGTTGGACACCTCTATTCCTATCCTCGCAGCTACCCAATTGCAATATTTCCTACATGGTTTGGACTTTAACATCCAATTGCAGTTGAGTAGTGTCCCCTTGGGGGATATAGATATTGCCATTACACGAGCACAAGAGGTGAAATCTCGACTACAAGCAGCCTATGCTTCTCGAGGCAATTCGAATATGGGTCTAGCATTGGGAAACAATATGGCGACGACCAATGGCAGTGGTAGCCAAGGGATAGCGATGGCTAATTCTAGTAGAAGAGGGAACATGATGCAGAATGTGTCTTTATTACTAGCTCCCCCTAGCATGTCAATGTCTACGGGCAGTCAATTCTAATACCATGCCTGTGCCTCAACAACCAGTGCCTAATCGAATTGTTAGGCCGATGGAACGACATGGTAATGATCAAGGCTACGAGTCGAGCACTTCCAATGTTCTTGGCGAGGTTAAGGACATGATGAAGCATTATACCGAGATGATTACAGAGCAGTATCGACAAATAGCCGTTGATGTCAACTTCCTTAAAAAACAACAAAATTTGATAGGAAGTAGATACCCAGATGAGGGTGCACCTTCAAGGTTTAACTGCAAATGGTGTGGTGGGCAACATTATCCAAGAAATTACCCAAATGTCAAGTGCGACATCTGTGGAAAATCCGGCCATTTAGCAGCCACTTACTGGAGTAAGATTAGTTCCCTCCAGCGAGGTAGTCGGCAACCAGGGCCTGTTAATCATCGTGCGCAGGAAAATGATTCCCAGTGAGAAGACGGGCCTAAACAAATACTCCAACGACCAAAGACTACAGTAGAGGAGCTACCTAGTGGTAGTGGGGTTAGTTTGATTGAGGCTGTACGCGTTAATGACGCTGAAACCTCTCATTTGTGAGCTGTCCTTACAAGAGGTCAAAAGGGTAGAGAGGCCGACAAGGATAAGCCTGTCGACGGAAACCCTAAACAAGGTGACAAAGGAATGCAAGTTTTGGATCCTGCCATGGAAGGGGGACCTTTGAAGCCCGTGGAGAGCAAAGCCGATAAGGAACTACCAAAGAAGAAGGTGAAAGTTAAAAAAGAGGCAATAAAGCTGGTTCAGTGACCTAAAGAGTGGATGGTTTGGCGTGAAAAGTGAACTCTATCAAACTATCATGAATTTGATTTGGCGAGCTCTCTTTGCGAAGTCAAGTTGGATGTGAATGTTTTACAGCTTATTAAGCTTTCCCCAGGAGTACACAAGGAATTTAGAAAGATCCTACGTACTGGGTATATCATAGAACCTTTGGGTATTGCTCGAGTTGGTGATGACTGGTTTGAGCATGCTGAGAAGCATTGCCCAAGGGTTGCAGCCTATGTCGATGGGATATTAGTAGATTATGCCATTGTCGACACGGGATCATTTGTTAACATTATGAGTTCTGAACTGATGGAAAGGTTGGGTCTTGCGATCCAGAAAGATACCTCCACAATTCTCAGGATGGCTGATGATAGTTTGAGACAGCCAGAAGGCTGCATTACTAAGGTCCATGTCAGTGTTGCAAATGTAGAATGCCTGTTGGACTTTAGGGTGATTTGTTTTGCAGGGCGTCCAAGTTACCAAGTATTACTCGGACGATCTTGGATCTTGCAAGTGGACTGCCAAGTAGATATACCCGCCGGTCGACTAATATTCGGCAGAGGTGCCCAGTGTGTGGTGGTTGATGCTTATCCTGAGTCCCCGCAGAGTGAGAGAGCTCCTCTATCTTCTACAGAATTGGAGACATTAGAAGATTTATCTGCAAGTGAGACATCATTGAGTTATGAGTCCAAAGAGGGATCCACCACGGAAGACATCTATCAGATCACTTTGAACGAGCCGATAGAGGCCCAAGATCGTATAAGAGATGCAGATGTTATCGAGCTAGACCTTGGCACGCCAAACGATTCGCGGCCAATTAAATTAGGTTCTATGCTCAGCTCAGCAGAAAGGGAGGACTATGTGTCCTTGATTCAAGGATTCCGCGATATCTTTGCCTGGAGTTATGATGAACTGAGAGGCATTCCTCCTAGTCTTGTTGTTCATACAATTCCGTTGAAAGAGGACAGTCATCCTATACGACAGAAAGTAAGGCGTATGCCTTTCGAACTGAGGGACGGGCTGTTTGAAGAGTTACAGAAGCTTCGGAAAGCGGGTTTGATTTTTCCTATGCAACACACGGAATGGTGTTCGCCAGTTGTGATCAGAAAGAAGAAAAATAATCAAATCCGATTATGTGTAGACTTTAGGGAGCTGAATAAGCAGACAGTTAAGGACTACTACCCGTTGCCATTTATTGACCAGATTTTGGATCAATTAGCAGGTAGGAGATATATTCGTTTATGGATTGCTTTGCAGGATATAACCAGATGGCAATTGTAGAAGAGGACAAGTTGAAAACAACTTCTATTACTATCTTTGGTACTTTTGCGTACCATGTGATGGCCTTTGGTTTATGCAATACGCCTGGTTCGTGGCAACGAACAGTAGATAAGACATTCGGTGACATATCCCCTGAAGAGTTGAAGGTGTTTATTGATGACTTAGGGGCCGCCACCGCGAGAGAAAGGCAGTTGATCATTTTAAGAAAATGCTTTGAGCACTGTAGACAATTTTGCATCGCCCTAAACCCATGGAAGTGTGTTTTTGGAGTACCTTATGGGCTATTGCTGGGTCATGTGGTCAGTTCGGTAGGAATTGCGACAGATCCCAAGAAGGTCAAAGTTATAGTTGCCATGGGTCCACCACGCACTTCGAAAGAACTTCATAGCTTTCTGTCTTCGGTTCGTTATTACCGTAGATTCATAAACGCCTTGGCAGAAAGAACATTGCCGCTTACAAATTTATTGTCCTTTAGCTGTTTGTTTGTATGGAGCGACCCTTGTAAGGTAGCTTTCGAGGATGTGAAGGAGGAGCTAGTAAAAGCACCTATTTTGAAAGCACCTAAAAGAGGTGAGGTGTTCTATATATTTTCAGCAGCCACCATGCATAGTATCAACTGCTGCTGTTTAGCCCAAATTTGGGAAGAGAAGTGGTATCATCCGATAGCCTTTGCTAGTCAGAAATTGGGCATTTCAGAGATCAATTATACCTACATGGAGAAGTTGTATCTGGCGATGGTCTTTGGGACCAAGAAATTTAGGGCATTATATTCTCTATGAGAAAGTCGTGCTTTATACGAAGGCGAAGGGGCTTCGACTATTGATGAATAAGCTACAGCCGCCTGATCGTCTAGCAAAGTGGTTAATCACTTTGTAGGAATTCGATTATGAGATAAGGAGTAAGCCACCAAGGTTGCAAGGTATCGTGGAATGTCTTGTGGACTTTGGGAAGCCGAAAGAGTCTGTGGCTGAAGGTAGTGACATGGAGTTGTTATTTAAAATAGATACGGCGTCTATTCCCTCCTGGTATGCTGCAATAATGCATTATTTATCGAGGGGAGAGGCTGGATCCGAATTATTTAAAGCTGAGAGAAGGAAAATTAAGCAGCAAGCATTAAAGTTTGCCTTGATCGCAGGTACATTATATCGGCAAGGGGTTGATGACATCTATCGCCGATGTGTGATGCCTGAGGAGGTGCCATTCATTTTGGAAGAGTGCCATGATTCCGCTTACGGAGGCCATTTTGCAGGACGGCTTACAGCACAAAAGGCTTTAAGAGCAGGTTACTGGTGGCCTGCCATCTTCCAGGATGCGTTTGCGTATGTTAAGAGGTGCGATATTTGTCAACGACATGATAGGCGAGAGAATAGGAAAAGACCACTCACCCCTATTATGGCCATACTTCCATTTGAGAAGTGGGGAATAGACTTTGTGGGTCCTATTACTCCGTCGTCGACTGCGCAAAAGAGGTATATCATTGTAGCAACTGACTACTTCACAAAGTGGTCAGAAGCATGTGCAACAAGGAAAGATGATGCTAAAGAAACTGCTAGTTTTCTTTTAGAGTAGATAATATGCCGTTTTGGTCCGCCGAAAGAATTAGTGTCGGACCGCGGAACCCATTTCCTGAATAAGGTGATCAAAAGCTTGACAGAGGCTTGGCAGATCAAGCACAACAAAACGACTCCTTATAATCCACAGGCAAATGGGCAGGTTGAAAGTACCAACAAGCAGTTTGTGGGTATCCTATCGAAAGTCGTGTCTGAAAAGAAACGTGACTGGGATAAGAAGCTGTATGTGGCAGTATGGGCATATAATACCACGTTCAAGCGAGCCACTGGCCACACGCCGTTCAAACTAGTTTATGGTGAAGAGTGCGTTTTACCCTTGGAAATTGAGTTGCCGACCATTAGATTTGCAATAAACCATTCTTTGGGTAATGAGGATGCCCTATTAGAGCGATTTACGACCTTAGCACACCTGGATGAAATTAAGTTGCAAAGCCTATTACACCAAGAGGTGGCTAAACATCCCATGAAACAGTTGCATGATCTAAAAGTGAAGAAGTATACCTTTAAGAAGGGACAAGTGGTTTTATATTATGATGCGCCTAGGGAGATTTTCCCAGGAAAATTGGAGCCTAAATGGGATGGACCCTACAAAATCGTTAGGTTAGGGAAGACTAAGTCTACAGCCCTATTAGCTGATTTACAGGGAGTGGAGTTTAAGAATAAGGTTAATCTTAATAAGATTAAACCTTACTATTTCTGATTTTGCTAATACAAAGGAAATGCATTCCAGGTCCATGCTAGGAATGATCTGAGACCTGCGGAAAAGAGCTTAAAAGACGGTTGATGGGTCGGTTAATCCCTTATTTGGAGCACCCATATCTGGAGCAAAGATACCATCAGGGGAAACTCATTTAGTGGAGCAAAGGATATAAGGTGATTGAGGAGGACGGAACTTTTGTGTGGGAGATTAAAGTCTTCTGCCATCACTGTCTGCGCCTGTTGACGAGTATCCCTGTTGAGTTCAATGAAGAAGGTGGGATGGAGCCGTCAGTTCATTCTCTCAACATGCTAAACTTTGATTACCATGATTACGAATAGAGGAGTTTGTGATGGCCGGCTGTGTAAACCCATTGTGGACGTATACACTATATTTCGACGGAGCATCCAGGGGCCCTAATAGAAAAGGAAGTGTGGGAGTAGTAATCCAAGATCCCCGACGTAGAGTGACGATGAAGTTAGCTACTTATCTTGGGGTAGGATTCACTAACAATATGGCGGAGTATAAAGCCTTGATTATGGGACTGTATATTGCCAAGCAAGGTGGTATTCATCGATTGTTAGTAAAAGGGGATTCCCAGTTGATCCTGAATCAGCTAGATGGGACGTACACAGTGCGGAATCCCATCCTTTGTATGTATCATCGGACTGCTATGACCCTACTTGAGGAGTTTGAGAGAGTGTCTTTTCAGCTGATTCCACGTTACTGGAATCAGTTTGCGGATTCATTAGCAAATCTTGCTTATGAGGAAGACCTCTTCTTTAATTGTAGTCCTAGTTTGGATATTGTGATCAATGATGAAACAGGACCCGGCCGCTTGTGGGGGATGTTATTAGAACATGCAATATATGGCAGATGATGGTTGATATGGGTGATGCAGAGAGTAGCCGAGACCAATCTACCGTTATTATCTGGGACCCATAGGTTGATTAGACATCATATTATGCGTACGCCTCTTGCTATCTATGCAAGAGGGATGGGTCATAACCTCATGCATTTAGTTTAGGGCTACGAGCCTGTTTTTCCTCCTGGAAAAGGAGCTTATGATTGTATATCCGTGCTATTCCAAGGAAGGATGTGTAGGTGCTACTGTGTTTTATTTCGTTAGGCCAAGAGAACCGATTCAGTTTTGTAGTGAAGTGTTTTATTTCATTAGGCCAAGAGGGCGAGTTGTCTGTTTAGTGCAGGTGCGGTTAATGGTTTCTTGTTTGAGTTCTGTGCTAGACAGGTTTGAAGGCAAGCTTGGAGGGAGCCTTTGTCACGGCATCGACGCTTCTCGTGGCCCTATCCAAGTGATATCTATCCTTTATGAGTAATGTGGTTGTTTGTTATATGTGGTTGAGAACTTGTTAAGGGGTTTTTCGTTTCTTGTTGGGGACCGGCGTCCAAGGCATGAAGTCCCGGGTTTAGGTTCAGTATGTTTGAGGGAGGTCGGAGTAGTCATTGCCTCCTGTAAAGACATTACTAAGCGTCCAAAGACCTGTTTTAGAAGGGAGTTCTAGTGACCCTGTTCTGCTCGCCTGCTAGGCAGCCGTTCTAGGAGTTCTTGTTAGTTGTGAGGTAGTTAGAGAAGCCTGCCAAAAAAAAAAAGAGGATAAAGAGAAAAGAAATCTTGAATATCTTAAGGGATATCTATATATACAAAGGTGTGTAAAAAGAGGTTCTAACCCCTATCAAAGAAAAGAAAAGGAATGAAAATATATAAGTAGTTGATCATCACCTTGTGAAGGCCTGGTAGGTTCCTGGGGACGAGTCAGACCCGAGGCCGATACCTTGTCTTCCTAGGGGTGGCTTCTTACTGGAAAAAAAAAAACAAAACAAGGAAGGTTGGAGTGAAAATAAAAGTGAGCGTCAGAAAAGGATTAAGTGTCGCCTTGCGAGTGCTTGGTAGGTTCTTAGGTACTGAGACAGGTCCTGAGGACGATGCCCTGTTCTCCTTGGGCCACTACGCTCAGCTCCCTCCTTTTAACATACCCGAGTATGTCACTCAAATAAAGCCCTCAAGGAAAATGTGTTGCAAGAAAATACTACTTGATCAGGCTATAGGAGTCCTCACCTAGTAGGAGCTCCTAGTTGTGTTGTCCTTAGTTAGGTAGGTAGTTCAGACTACCACTTAGGGCAACCTCTTTGAGAGTTCTTTTTAGTTTGGCTGTGTTGGAGCAATCGGATCTTCTCTTAGATGATGCTAGGCCTACTCCTTGTGGGCGGCGGCTCGATCTAGGACGATTTTAAGTGCCAAAGTGCTTTAAAGGCGCCCGAGCGGCACTTGTTGATTTTTCATAAATTTTCAGACAATTGTGTGGGTTGATACGAGTTATTGGCCAATGCCGGATGCCGAGCCGGACGCCTAGGATTTTTCAGAGCTCAATTTCGAGTCCAGATGGGAAAATGGCCACAAAATGGTCAAGATATGAAAATGTGGACACTTGGGAGGCCAAATTTGAGCATGCCTTTTGAGTTTGGACCCCCCCAAAAAATTTTATGCACCTTATGAAGCAAAAAACGTGGAGAGAGAATGAAGAGGGATGAAAAAACGTGGAGGAAGATGGCGCCCGAAAAATGCGCCATGGAGGATAGAGAGGCAACTTGCCTGCTGCAAACAACCCCCCCAATGGATCATGGGGCTTGAATCCCCTCTGTCTGTGGACTCTATCACCGTCTTTCGCCCGAGAAATGGTGGTCTCTGTGAAGAATTTTGATTTCAGTATTTCTCTCTCCTCCCTCTCTCTTCCCTAAAGGCAGATTCATGTGGTGAAGAGGAAGAAGAAGAATGGGTGATGGATGCTTGCCCAAAGAAGACCGGGTTGTTCCATGGTGTAAGAAGATTGAAGATTGCTGAATGTGGACTGTCATAAGCAGTAATGGTGGCTGGAAATCAGTCCCGAGATATGGCAAATAAAAACCCGCAACACGCAAAAAAACGGTAATCTCATTTTTATGAAGGAAAATGGTGTTTTTATGCAATTTCCTTGATGTATTCTTGTTCCCATGAGATGATAATGTATTATGATGTTGTCTTCAATGTCTTTCAACTGTTTATGATCAGAAAATCAAAGAATCATAAGTGTTGTGGATGAAATTAGTAGTGAAAAACTCGTAAATATGCAAAATATGGAAAAATTGGGTGTTATTGAGATATCAATGAAAAATATCATAAGACACACCAACTAAACTTGTCTTTTTGCTACAAATGAACCTAACGGCCATAGCCCACAACTCATTTTGAATTTTTAGTCATTAAATATTGAAAAAAATACAAGAAAAATAGGAAAAATAAGGGAAAAATAGGGAAAAAATGGATTTTGAGTGCCGAAAATTAAGGAAAAATAAAATTCGTGTTTGTGGATGTATGGGGGGTCTAAAGTATGAGGTTTAGCCTCAGTTCAGCCCTACCTTTATGTTATAGTGAGTTTTATGGCTTTTTATGCAATAAAAATGTGGAAAATGAACCCTAAACCTATGCAATATGCACAACCTAAACGGGTGAGGGGGTGGAGTGTATGAAAAGCGTGTAAATGTTGAAGGAAATGATGAGAAACTTGCTGGTTTTTTATGCATACCATATAGATTGGACGATGTTTAAAGATTAAGAACCTAGTAGCACGAGGGTTTCTCGGTGCTAGGTTCATGCAACACTGCATACGAGTGATAGAGAAATTCATTGAAAGAATGCTTTTGCACTAAGCACCAATGCTGATTTTCTTAAGTGTTTGAGCACATGGGCATTCAAAATTTTCATAAATCATAAAGAAATGATAAAAAGTATAAGACAATACCCCCTGGATGCATAGCAATTGCTTTTTAGAGGAATATGACCAACGTTGAGTGAGTAAGGTTGTCCAAGCTGTAGGCTAGGCATTGGGTCTAAAGGGAAAGTAAAGTGAGGAAGCATGGTATATCTCCTGGAAATACGCAAATCATAAAAGAGAGAAGTTTGTGTTCGTATGTTATATATGTTTAGCGACGCATCGAGGGGCCAATCCCCAAGGTTTAGGAGAGTCGCAGCGAGGTAGCGGCAGTCAGCCGTTGAAAGACCTCCTATGTTTGTACTTCGTACTATTTGGCAATGTGCTGGGACTCCCTCTGAGGAGTGTTAATTGGGTTAGAGTTGGACTACAAGACGTCATACAAATGCAAGATGCTTAGGAAGATGATGTATGTGTCATCCACGCTCCTGGCCGCGAGGCCATGGGGTTGTTGAATGCATGATAGAGGTCTGGCTAGTGCATGAGCCAGTGCCGGCCCGTTTTAGGTCCCATCATATGCCCTACAGGCAGAGAGGTTGAGCAATGCATCCCTCTTGTTTCCCATTCTCCTTGAACCAAGAGCGGCATGGGTCTGCTTTGGATTGGGTATCTCTAGGTAAAGTAGGATGTCCAAAACCCAACGTTAGAATACTGTTAGGAGACCTTGACAATTAGGAACCCAGATTTCAGGTCGATCCTAGTGGGATCGTCCGCTAACATTCCGTTGCGAGGCGGACTTGGGAAACCGTAGGCGACAAACACTGGAACATTTCGTGGGAGTGCCGGGCAGCGACGCTTATATTAGTTTCTCGATAGACCACTAAAACGTGCTTGGATAGCCAATAGGTGAGCACATTACATCCCTTAGATAATCACCTTGAATTTTTGAGTTTGGAAACTCTTGAAGATACGTTGATACAATAAAAGGCCATAGCAAAGAAGGTCCTTGGAATGGCCAAAGGAACTGCCCCATGAACAACTATGGAAGAAAATATCTAAACCATGGTACCAACATAGATATTGCCAAAGGGAATGAAAGGGCCAACACCATCACCCAAGGACCAAATGGGTTAGGCAATAGGAAATTCTACTAATGTGGAAGGACACAACAGCTAAGGGTTGTCCTTAAAATCCAAACTTGAATGAGACTGCTATAAGAGGCCAAATCGAAACAACAACCAATGTTGTGAATGTGGATGAGTGGTCAGAGCCCGAGTAAATACCATGATAGGACAATTCAAAGAATGCACTTTAGGAGAAGACATTGAAAGAGAATCCATATATGTTGCCATTGACAAGAAAGTAGAAATCTACTAAAGTTTTGTAATCCAATCTCTAGCTACTTACAAGGATATGCCATTCAAAATATTGATTAATTGTAGCAGTACTCACTCCTTTCTTGCATGGAAAACAATTAAGAGATTGCATCTAAAATTTAGGTAAATAAGAAAAATGATAGTAGAATTTAATGACAATAATGAAATAGCCTCAACTAAAATTGTAGAAAAACTTCAAATCAAGTTAGACAACCATTTAATTGAAGCAAAATTTGGATCCTACCATTGGGATGTTAACATTGCATTCTAGAAATGAATCATCCTACAGAAGAGAAAAGCCAATGAAAGCTAACTTAAAAAAGGCTTAGCCATTCTACATGAACCAATTACATAAGGTTGAAAAGATTAAAGAAGGATCTCTATCATCTTGAATCAATGATTTCAAATATATGTTTCCAAAATAATTGACCCAATCACCTATGAAATGTGAGGTTGACCATGAGATAGAGCTATTTCCTAGAGCCCCAAGCAATTGAGGCAACTGACAAGCAAGGACTCATCCACCCAAGTAATTTGACTTGGGATACACCTATTCCTTTCCAAAAGAAGAAGGATGAATCTCTTAGACTCTATATTGACTTTAGAGAGCTAAACTAGGTGAGAATCAAGAACAAGTAGCCTATAGCTAGGATCAATGAATATCTAGATTTCTTACACCATGCCAATCACTTTTTCAAGATAGACCTAAGATCAAAACGTAACGAAATCTAAATAAAAAATATGATACTCCAAAATACTGCCTTCAGTACTAGATATGGTTATTATAACTTCTTGGTCATGCAAGTCAAATTGACATTCAAGTAATTGATGCAAGATATCTTTGATGTGCCATAAGGTAGGGGAGAGGGCATTTGATAATCGCTCCAGTGTCTATCATGAGAATCACCATCCATACCTCTTGGGATTGATAGACTTTGATAGTCAAACATTTGACATGATCCACTAGGATTGACCTGAGGAACCTATGACCTAAGAGTCTCTACTAGCTTTCTATCATCTAGCCATGAAGATCACATTATAATCTGTCATAACTAAGAGCTGACTTGTCACCACACTTGGTTCAAAGAGAGTGAGAAATGAAGGGGAGTCAAGCTTGAACCCTTTGTCCATAATATATAATCTCAACTCTAATTTTCTAAAATGTCACATAGTTCGGTTTTAAGATATGGACCCTAGATAGTCATCATTCAACTTTGTTCCTATTTTCCATCTTTTGGAAAGCACTTCACTAATTAGGTCCACCAATCCATTAGTGTGAGGACTGCCCATCCACTCTCCACACACACTGAGAGCTGGGGTTTAGAGCCTCTTTTGAAGTGGAAAAGAGCTCAGGAGGCCATAAAAGACCAAGTTTTCATGCAAAATGAAATCGTTGCGGATCGATGAGCTAGACTTTTCCTAGATGAAGTTTGATGCCAAGAACCCAATGCAAGTCTTGGTTTGTCAATCAAAGTCCATTTGACCCCCCATTTAATCCTTGCAAGGTTTCACGTTATGAAGTAGCTATGTAATTCGGGAGATAAAAAGTGCATGACAAAGCCCAATTTATAGATTTTGATGCCACGAAGCTGGCCGTCTAGTCCATTTACAAATCAGATTCGTTTGGGCCTCCATTTTCAAGGAAAAAACCACGTTACCAAGTGTGAACACAAGAGCATGAACTAGTTTCTTTTTGGGTTTTAAACTTAACAAGCTTGTTAGCTTGGAAGAATGAAGAGACACATGATTTATGAAACATGGGGGGAGGGGTGCAATTTTTTTCGACGCCCCTAAAAATGGCAAATTTTTATCATTTTTTGATTGGTGGAGATCAAAGGATGCTCCAGGCCATGAGCTATTCAATTTCTTCACCCTCCATCACAGAAAATTGATTGGAAATTGATGCATTGAATGAAGAGATTTGATTTTAGTCTTTCTCCCTCCTCTCTCCTCTATCCTCTTGTTGTATGTTTCTATGGGTTAATGTATGAGAAAAGGGGGTGGGCTGAGATGAAGGAATTTGATTGTGCAATGACATGGAAGCGCAAGGGGATGTAGATCGAGGTTGGATGGATCAAGAATGGCTATTGAAGAGTGTCAACGAGTCTCCAATTTTGAAATATGTACATCATAAAGTGCGATTTCATGAGTAAGTCATAGATTTCATTGTTTAATGATAATTTTGGTTGATAATGGCTGGAAATGATTGTATTTGGTTGCCCATGCTCTAATTTATCAAGAATATTGAAGTAATCAAGAAAAATCACTTGTATAATAATTTCACGCTAAACACGCAAAACCCACAATATTGCAGTTTAAGGGAAATAATGTGTTTTTGGGGTTTTGTCGTGCATATGATGTTCCTATGGGTTGAAATATGATAATAAAATCATTGTCAGTAAAATAAATCAATCTAAACTACTAAATTGAAAAATTAAAAAAATAGCAAAAAATAAGAGAAAATAGAAAAAAATAAAATTTTCACATCCAAAAAATAAGAAAAAATAAGATTTACGCTTGTGAATCCATTATAGAGCTAATGCATGAGGTTTATCTTCAGTTCAGCCCTATCTCTATGTTAAAGTGGGTTTTTATTGCTTTCAAAAAAGAAAAATACATGAAGATAATGCCTTAAACCTACCAACGAATGCATATCTCTAAATGGTAGGGAGAAGGGGACTGTTGAGTGTTTGAAATATGTTGAACTTTGATGTTTTATTATGCATGGCATATAGGGTACGTTATTATCTAAAATTAAAAGGGTTTAGTAGCACGAGAATGCTCAATACTAGCCCTAAGCAATGCAACAATCGCGGATTAGAAGAAAGACATGGAAAGAACTATTTTCACACTTTCACAATGCTAATTGTTAATGAATAAAGTTTGTTGAGCATGGTAGTCATACACAATTGCATTGGACCACAGGGGATTCACTAGTAGTAATAAGGAGACGTCACCTGCGTGCAAGAAATATATGAAAATACCCCTTATCTACCCCCTATTTATGGGACCTTACCTTATAAAATGTGCCTTCCTTCCCTTAAATAACCCCCCTCCCTTACACTCATGTGGTACCATATTGTAAACCCTAGTGGACCCCTCCAGCATTGGACACACCATATGGTATCATCCTAGATTATGCATAGCAACTGTTTGCATGAGCGATGACCTATGTTGAGAGTGTGAGGTATCTTGAGTTGTAGGGTTAGAAATTTGGTTCCTTGGGAAATACTCAGTGATAACTATCTATTATCTCCTATATCAATTCAATCAAAAGAGTGGAGCTTATTTTGAATGTGTTTTATGTGTTCACGACACATCTTGGGGCCAATCCCCGAGATGTAGGAGAGCTATAGTGGAGCCACGATGATCAGTCTAGGGGTGCTCTCTTTGTGTGTGCTTAATTATTGGTGTATAACACCAATATGTTTAGGGACTCCCTCTGAGAAGTGAGGGGAAGGATATCCATTGGACTACAAATCATACAAACACAAAACTTAGAGGTTAGAGGAGTATATCCCTTAGATGCTCCTGGTTGCGAGGCCTTGTGGAGTGGTTTGAGGTGTGTAGTAGAGGCACGACTAGTGCCTTAGAGCCAGTGTTGAGCCTGTTTTAGGCCCCAAAAGGTGGTGCATTTGTCAGGAGCCACTAAAAAGTAGCAATTTCTCAATCTCTGCCAATAGGGAGTAGTTTATTAGTGTATGCTAAAACACAGTGAGATAGATCCAAAAGACCATTAAGCTGAGCTTTAGAAGCAAGAAAGAGCTGAACAGACTAGATGGTGGGCCAAAATTATTAGACGATATTCTCCACAAAAAGGAGTAGTCCAATATCCCTACAAGGGCAGGGTCTCAACATCCCTAATCCTATGCATAGTCTGTTAGAAGGAGGAAGTTCTAACACTTCTCCTCTTCTAGTTAGTTAGCCCACTTCAAGTGGAATAATAGTTTTCATCATCCAAACTCCTTTAGGAAATCCGGTCAACATGGTGTAACCCATTGCAATCCCAGCAGGAACGTCGGACTTACCAGCCTTAGGGTTTCCTCTACCCATTTTTAATGGGTTAGCAGAGAAAGATGCAGAACTTCATATCAATGAATCCCAAAAGTTAATGTTTAGCTATCAAATTCAATATGAAGGACACTTGATGATGTTCTTTAAAATGACTCTAAAAGGACAAGCCACAATATAGTGTCAGAGCTTAGAAGCTAGAACCATAACTACAATTGACTTCTTCTTTGCATCCTTTCGAAGAGAGTTTGCCTCTCTCAAAGGGGAGGTCAGTATTGGCTATGTATTCTCAATGTAACACGTCAAGAATCTCATAAGAATGTTCATGGGTATGCCAAGAAACTAAAGGAAGTATTTTGTAAGTTGCAAACCTATATTCCTATTCCAACTACTGCTGCTAGTTGCAATACTTTTTGAATGGGTTAGACTTTAACATTCAAGTGGAGTTGAGCATTGTTGCTCTTGTTGACCTTAATATGGCTATTACAAGAGTAGAGGAGGTAGAATTGCGATTAGAAGCAGCCTATACCTTTAGGGAAAACTGGAATCCGAGTATAGGTGTTGGAAATACTTTGGCATTAACAAATGGAGATCAAGGGATGCCCATGAATATTCCCACTGGGAGAGGAATCCTAATTCCCAATGTATCCATGTTGCCAGCTCCTCCCAGTGTGACCATGCCTATGGCTAGTCAGATGGCTCCACCAAATATTGAAAGCCAAATGATAAATCCTACAGTTGTTTCAGGAAATCAATAACAATCCCTAATCAAGTGGTTAGTCCAATGAAACGACAAGTAGATGATCGCGGCTATGAATCAAGTGCCTCGACTAACCTTGGCAAGGTGAAGGATATGATGAAGGACTATACTGACATGATCACCAAATAATATAGGCAAATACCTATTGATATCAATTTTCTTAAAAAATAGCAGAATTTGATAGGGAGTCGATGCCCTAAAGAGGGTGCCCCTTCAAGTTTCAACTATAAGTGGAGTGGTGGCCAACACTTTCCTAGGAATTGTCTAAATGTTAAATGTGACATATATGGGAAGTTCAGCCACCTAGCTAGTACTTATTGGAGCAAGATTAGCTCTCTCTAGCAAGTAAGTAAACTACTAGGTCTATTTAATAATTAAGAGCAAGGAAATAATCTCCAGCAAGATGAGGAATGAAAGCAAATACTGCAAAGAGGGAAATCTATGGTAGAGGAGCTACCTAGTGGGAGTTCAGTTAGTCTGATTGAAGCTATTTGTGTCAATGGCACTGAAGCTTCTAATGTGTGGGTTGTCGAGAGTTTAACAGGAAAACCTATCGAGGGAAACTCTAAGAAAGATGAAAAGGGGATGCAAGTCCTCAATCCTGATGTGGAAGGAAGACCTCTAAAAGCCATTAATAGTAAAGCTAACTTCAAGAAGGATAACTAATTTCCAAGAAAGAAGGAAAAGCCCAAGAAAGAGGCACCAAAGCCGCTTCAAAGACCAAAGGAGAGAATGGTCTGGCAAGAAAAGATAGCTCTTGCTAGCTATCATGAATTTGATTTAGTGATTTCTCTTTGCAAAGTTAAGCCAAAGATGTAAACCTCATGCAATTGATTAAGTTATCCCCAAGAGTGCGTAAAGGGTTTAAGAAGATTCTACTCACAAGGCATATGGTTGGGCCCTTGGGAACAGCATGAGTAGGCGATGATTGGTTTGAGCACGCTAAAAAGCATTGTCCAAGGGTAGCAGCATACATTGATGGAATATTAGTGGATCATGCCATTGTAGATACATGATCCTCTGTCAACATTATGAGTTAGGAATTGATGGAGAGGCTGGGATTAGAAATTAAAAAAGATGCATCCATGATTCTCCAAATGGCTGATGAAGACAGTTTAAGACAACCCGAAGGTTGCATTACTAAAGTCCATGTGACCGTTACCAATGTGGAATGCATTTTGGACTTTAGGGTCATTAGGTTTGCAAGGTGGCCTAGTTATCAAGTATTGCTAGGCAGGCCATGGATCTTACAAGAAGACTGTCAGGTTGATATGCACACTGATCGATTGATCTTTGGTAGAGGTGCCAGACGTGTAGTAGTAGATATCTACATTGAATCTCCTCAAAGTGAGAGAGTTCTTTTATTCTTGTTAGAGTTAGACACATTAGATGCTCCATCTAATAGTGAGACATCATCAAGTGATGAATCCAAGGAGGGGTCCACTATAGAGGATATCTACCAAGTAACTTTGAATGAGATAATAGAGGCTCAAGAGAGGATAAGAGACGTGGATCTAATTGAGTTAGACTTTGGTATGTTGAATGATTCACAACCAATCAAATTAGGATCCATGCTTAGTTTGAAAGAGAGGGAGGACTATGTGTCCTTGATTTAGGACTTCCATGACATCTTTGCTTGGATTTACGATGAGTCAAGAGGTATACCTCCCAGCTTGGCTGTTCATACCATTCCTCTAAAGGAAGGTAGCCACCCTGGTGTGACAAAAAGTAAGGCATATGCCTTTCAAATTAAGGGATGGGTTATTCGAAGAATTGTAAAAACTATGAAAAATTGTCGTGCTATTTCAACTTCAATAAAAAGAATGGTGTTCACCAGTTATTATCAGGAAGAAGAAGAACAATCAGATTTGGCTTTGTGTAGATTTTAGAGAGCTTAATAAGCAGACAGTTAAGGATTACTATCCATTACCATTCAATGATTATATTTTGGATCAGTTAGAAAGTAGGACAATCTATTCATTTATGGATTGATTTGCTAGATACAACCAAATGGCTATTGGGGAGGAAGAGAAATTGAAAACGACGTTTATCATTGTTTTGGTACCTTTGCATATCATGTGATGGCCTTTGCGTTATGCAATGTATCTAGTTCTTAGCAACATACACTTGATAACACTTTTGGTGACATCTCCCCTTAGGAGTTAAAAGTTTTCATTGACATACTGGGGGGCAGTCACCACAAGACTCAAAGAAATCCTAAGATAGAGAAACAATCCTCAATTGACATAGTACATGAAATAGGTGCACTAGAGAGACGTAAGACAAAGAGAGGGAACAAGGAGGAAAAATGAGTGCGATGTAATGAGCATCAAGAGCCTGAAAACTATGGGCTAGTTATTGGTCTAAAGAAGAGAATTGATTCTTGAAAACATTAATGTATTCACTATTTGAAAATATTGTTTGCACTATTTTTATGTATGTGGTTAAAGGCATTCAATGGACATTGTTCAAAGAAATAATTAAGAAAGTTGATTTGATATGTTTATCAATATGATAGAACTTAATTAGATAACTAAGCATGTTGGGTGTGTGTGTTGGGACCTAAAACAAGCCCAACATTGACTCTAAGGCACTAGCCGTGGGCCTCTACTACACACCTCAAACCACCCCACACGACCTCGTAGCTAGGAGTATCTAAGGGATATACTCCTCTAACCTCCAATACATAATTTTTGCATTTGTATGATTTGTATTCCAATGAATATCCTTCCCCACACTCCTTAGAGGGAGTCCCTAAACATATTGGATTTATACACCATGTAAGCACACACAAAGGGAGCACCCCTCCAACTGATCATCGCAACTCGACTATAGCTATCCTACACCTCAAGGAATATTGGTCCCAAGATGCATCGTGAATACATAAAACACATTCAAAACAAGCTCCACTCTTTTGAATGAATCGATTGAGGAGATAATAGATAGTTCTCACTAAGTATTACCCAAGGAACCAAATCTCTAACCCTACAAGTTAGGATGCCTCACACTCTCAATGTAAGTCATTGCTTATACCAACTGTTGCTATGTATCCATGATGATACCATATGGTGCATGCAACACAATTGTGTATGACTACCATGCTCAAAAAAGTTTATTCATTAACAATCAATATCGTAAAAGTGTGAAAACAATTCTTTTCATGTCTTTCTTCTAACCTACGATTGCTGCATTGCTTAGGGCTAGTATTGAGCATTCTTGTGCTATTAGACCCTTTTAATTTTAGATAACAACATACCTTATATGCCATGCATTACAAAACATTAGAATTTAGCATATTTAGATAGGCTAAAAGAACCATTACAAAGGTCATCCTAGTGGTGGTTTGAACTATGGACCCACCAACTTAGGACAACTAGACCAGGGCCTCCTACTCGGCGATGAGGACTCCTAGAGCTTGGTCATCATATATTTTAATTTAAAACCTTTTCTTTTAAAGTTTCCATACTTGGGCATGTAAAAAAGGAGGGATCTAAGCATAGAGTGACCCATGTAAAACAAGGCATCGATTTTAGGTCTAGGTACCCAAGAACCTACCAAGATCGCAAGGTGATGCTTAATCCTTTTCTTTTCCGCTCACTTTTATTTTCGCTCCAACCTTCCTTATTTCTTTATTTTGAGCTAGCTGCTACCCTAAGGAAGACAAGGCATCAGGGCCTTGGGTTTGTTGACTCATCCCTAGGAACCTACCAAGCCTTTGCAAGGTGATAATCAACTACTCTTCGGAGCTTTGTCCTTCTTTCTTTCCATTTTAGGGGTTAGAACCCCTTTTTACACACCTCTGTATTGTTTTATATTTCGAGTATATTCAGATTTTCCTCTTCTTTATACTTTGGTAGGCTTCTCTAACTACCTCACACTAGCAGGGACTCCTAGAACAATTGCCTAGCAAGCTAGTAGAACAGGGTCACCAAGATGACCTTCTAAAGTAGGTCTTTCAATGCCTAATAATGTCATTACAAGAGGTAGACAACTACTTGAACCTCCCCCGGATACAGCTAACCAAACCCTAGGACTTCATGCCTTGCTTGTTGGTCCCCAACAAACAAAAAGAAAATAACCCCCACATACACATATAACACTATCAGCTTAAAGGAAAAAATCGGAAAGGCAATGACACCACCTAGAATGGCCACAAGAAGCTCGTGTGTAGCAAAGGCTCCCTCTAGGCACTTCGTCAAGCCTAACTAATGCAGTCACTAAAATAGAAAACCATTAAATGTACCTACACCAAACAAACACATGGCCCTCTTGGCCTAAAGGAATATAACATTTCACAACCAACAAACTGGCCCTCTTGGCCTTTTTAAATAAAACATTAGAACCTAATAGAGATGGCCCTCTTGCCCTTATGGGATAATTTACTTCAGTACTATTCAATAGCGCATTACTTAAACAAACCCTTGGTCCTAATATAACTCTACTAAAGTACAAGATTGGGTATAAGGGCTCCTCAGGCCCTATACTAAATGCAATAGGTTATTGGCTAACCCCCTTGCATAAATACCAAGGGGTGTCCGACGAAGATGACGATAAACAATCCTATGCGTCCATGATAGAATAGGAAGGTGCTCAATTGCTACCTAACTCATAACCCAAACTAGCCATCGATAAGAGCCAAAATAGGATGTATCAGCAAGAAGACCCGAAAGTTATCCAGGAGGTTGATGTTAGAAGGTAATTGTAAGAGCTCTCCCAAACCACAATCGAAAAAGACATCTTCAACAAAAGTATAGTTGGCCATAGAATCTGCAAAGTGATTCCACTATCAAGGAACTAGTTGACAAGTCATTGTCTCAAAAATATGCAACATATCCACCAAGGTTGCACAACAATACATCCGTAAGATGGGATCCCACACACTATAGATCCCATTTAACTGATTGATCACTAATTGTGAGTCACCTTTTCACCAATAATCGGTGGATGTCACATTGGGCTACATTCAGACCCATAATCAAGGCCTTGCATTCTACCATATTATTAGTAAAAGAGGGTCCTGAATATACTCCCATTTTCATGACAACCCTATGTGAGGGATCTTTAATGATCACACCAATGCTCACATGTTTTGCGGGTCCTCTAGAAGCTCCATCAAAATACAAATTCTAGACCTAGTCTTTAGTAATAGGCTATGCCATAATAATCAGCTCACTCATACTTTTGATAATCGAAGTCAAGCCGAGTGTGAGAAGGTGTATAACAGGTACAATGTCTCCTTCCTCACGTTGAACTCAATAGGAATGCTAGTCAAAATTAGTTGACAGTGGTGGTAGTAGACCTTGATATCCCATGTGAAAGAACTGACTTGCCACTCAATAACCTGATAACCTTTAGTCCACTAGTTCACTCAACCTTAGTGGTAACATTGCTCTAAATACGAATGTTCGAGAGATAACGAATGATTCTTCCCATCTTATCATCTTGGTACCTACTGCAAGCTAAAGTTGAATCATGGACCTACAGAAGCACCAAGCCCAACGTCAGCCCTTACATATAGTAAGGCTTTTCATCTTATTAAAGTTAACTTTATTTTTAAACTCTATCCCCTACAAATCTACTAAAAGGGTTTATATAGCCCATCCCATTTGGGTTCCAACTTACCAGGAAATATCTCAAGACAAGCATCATAGTACAACACCAACTACCCCTTCACAAATTTATACTTCTTAGCCCAGAGGTTGTGAAGTGCTTTCATTCTCTTCTTCCCTACCTCTTGATGTAATAAAGCCTGCAACCATATTCCATCAAGATGTGCAAGGGAAATAAATCTTTCCTACAATACTTCCATTTGTCCCAACGAATAATTGAGAGAAAAATGCAAAGTGGGCAACTCTATTTCCAACGGCAAAATGCACTCTTCCCATTATACCAGCTTGAATGGGGTGTGGCATGTAGCTCTCTTGAATGTTGTGTTGTAAGCCCATAATGCCACATATAATTTCTTATCCCAATCTCTCTTAGTTTTAGATACTAGCTTGGATAAGATTCACACTAGATGTTTATTCATACTCTCAAATAAGCCATTTTCTTGAGGATTATATGGGCTATTTTTATTGTGTGTAATCTTCAAAGCTTTCATCAGGGCTACTATAAACTTGTTCAAGAAGTGTGTCCCTCAATCAGACACTATCCCCTTAGGTGGACCAAAACAATAAACAATTTTCTCTATAATAAAATTGGTCATCTCATTAGCATTATCCCTCATTATTTCTCAAGCTTCAAACCACTTTGTAAAGTAGTCCATCTCTACAATAATATAACGCTTTCACATAGTTGATGAAGGGTATATTGGTCCAACAAAATCGATATCCCATTTTTCAAAGGGTAATGTAACCAAAATAGGATTTAGAGGTTGCTTTCGATTCTCCCTAACATTGTGTCTTTGGCAGACATCATAGTGCTTAACATAACTAAAAGCATCAAGGAAAATTGATGGCCACCAATATCTAGCATGGAGAGCTTTCTAGCTAGTAAGCCATCTAGTAAAATGTCTCCCACATGTTGAGTCATGGCATTCCTCTAGAATGAATGGTACCTTATCAAATACTACACATCGACAATAAATGTCATCCACACATTTCTGATACAAAACGCCCACTATAATCGAAAAGCATAGTGCTTGTTGCTTAATCTTTCTCTGAATCTCAAACTTTGATAGAGTAGTCTTAAATACCCATGTAGATAGATAATGCATTAATATAGCTATATACAAAAAAGGGATGGAAGCTATATTAATTTTGAATAGACCTTTGATATCACTTCCTTTAGCCATAATTTTCTTTGAGTTGACAAAATCCACAAGACATTCCACAATGCCCTGCAACCTTGGTGACTTACTCGTAATCTCATAATCGAAATCCTGCAAAGTGATTAACCACTTTGCAAAATGGTTTGACGGCTGCAACTTGTTCATCAACAATCTAAGTCCCTCTGCCTTTGTAAAGAATACCACTTTTTCATAGAGGCAAAGGCAATTGGATGATAAAATTTCTCTTTCCAAATTTGGGCTAAATAGCAGAGCTGATACTATGCATTGTGATTGCTGAAAATATATAAAAAACTTCACCTCTTCTAGGTGCTTTTAGGATTGGTGCTTTTGCTAATTCCTGATTCACATCCTCAAAGGATACTTGACAGGATTTATTCCAATTAAATAGACAATTAAAGGATAACAATTTTGTTAATGGTAACGCTCTTTCTGCTAGTGCATTACTAAATCTCCAATAATATCCCATTGATGATAAAAAGTTGTATACCTCTTTTGGAGTGCGTTGTAGGTTCATAGCAACTATAACCTTTATCTTTTCAAGGTTAGTCACAAATACTAGCCCAACTAACCACATGGCCCAGTAACAACCCATAGGGCACCCTAAAGATGGACTTCCATGGATTAAGCAGAATGCAGGCTACATGAACACTCAAAACATTTCCTTAAAATGATCAATTGTCTTTCCAAGGCCCCACTAGTTCTCGACTATCTTAAGGGATGCACCTTCCTTGCATGAGATAGGTGGTATTCTACACTCTAGATAGGGCCAGATGTAAGCCATGATGGACATACATTGGGTTGAGTATATGTGGACCATGGTGCTCTCTCATGCATCAAATCTACACCATTCATAGTGCTACGTCATGCGGTAAATCTACATTACTCTAGTGTTGCTTTATGTGGTAAATCCACACTAGATCATCATATCTTATCCACTTGCCTTTTGGCATACATGGTTTCAAACATATACAAGGACAACCACATTCATCCATAACCAAAAATGGCTTTAACTAGGCTAAATCATCTTTATCAACAACCACATTCCTCCATAACCAAAAATGGCTTTAACTAGGCAAATACCTCTTTATCAAGCAGTAATTCCACCACTAATCTCCATTCCAACTAAGGTACTTTCATAATTAAAGAATACTTTTTATGTACATGCAAGAATACATTTAATATCATTATCACAACTCCACCCTCAAGGCCATGCATTTGCAACATTGATGTTGTCACTCATGCATGATCCTTTTGTATCATATCCATACTTATTCCAACTTTGAAACATCATAACATTTCAAGAAAGCCTCTAATCTTATTACTACCTCCTATATCCCATTTGTTATTAACAACTCCTAGTCTAATACAGTCGAGTACTCACATGCTTATATGATTCTCGTCTTTGTTTCCCTAAAATGGTGCATGGTCATTAGAATTTAGGAAAAGTCAATGATTTGGCTCTTATCCTAAATGTTTCTTTTAAGGAGAGCACCTAACTCATCGAGTCCACGCAACCATCAACCCCTTCCATTAGAGATAGACCTCTTCCATTAGGGATAGACAATCACCCACTTCCCAATTGAAATGTGGTTTGCTTTAGTTTACTAAACAAAGTATACTACCATACTATTTGAAACTTAAAAAAAGCTTTCTTAATTAGCTTTTACATGAGGTTCCTTTCATGTCTTCACACTAAAGCACAATAGGAATATAGAGAAGATGACCTTTTCCAAATACTTTATATATTTATTTCTAGCTCATAGAGCCAAGTGCAAAAATTTCCCTCTTTTCCAACAAAAATATATTCAGCACATAAATTTTTGAGCTTCATTTCTTGGCACATCACAGTAGTATGGATTTCTCCTCCATCTCAGGACCAACTACACATTTAACTGTTTTTGATATACTAGAGCCCCCCTTGGTTACATATTTCCATAGTAGTGAACCTTCCATAGTACTGGACCTTCCATCCTAGGCATTGATCATGTGCTCATAGATGGAGCTCAAAAAGCGGCTCATAATAAAGCCACAATAGTTGACCTTGCAAGAGGTATCAACTACTCAAAATCCCCTATTATTTGGGTACAAACAAAGAATCTCATCAAAATGTGGATGTGAATCACAATCAATTTTTTTTGTCAATTAGTAAAACCAGCCAATCCTTTCAATATAGTAGTGATTACTTGTAGCATATGCTTTAGATATTTCTGGCATTCATCATCAACAACGATAAAGGAATCTACTCTTTTTAGTGAATTTGATGGGTCTTCCCATTTGTACAAGTGATCACTCTGCTAGTCGAGGGCTCTCAAAATATCCTTTTAGCTAGAATTACATTCTTTTAATAATTTTCTTCACACTTATTATAGGTGAAAGTTTGCGATTTTCTTTGTAAGCCATCCCTAAGTTAAGTGTTTTGATAACCTAAAACTATTTTTAGTGTCAAAATGGAAAGACTATTCATGATCTCAATTGGCTAATTCCAACCAAAAAAATTAACAATCTTTTATTTGCATTATATGGTTCATAAAGAAAATAGATTCTCATGACCATAATACTATGTTGCATTATTTCTACCATAGGTTTTTTAAAATTAAGATTTGAAAGAGTCATATTAGTCTAATGATTGAGGAACTTCCATGGATTCAATGGGTGAAGATTTTCGCTTAATTTTGTTTTTAAGGACTTGTACAGTTTACCAACTAGTGGATACTACAATTAATGGATGGGTTTCAGGTGCTCTTGGCCTTGATCAACCTCATGGACAAAGATTCCAAGGAAATAATGATCCTTGGTTTGCTTTATAGAACCTTATATGAATCCTATACCACTTAAACACTAGAATTATATAAGTAACCTAAACCACTTAAATGCTAGAAATATATGAATATCTTGTGCCTTTTAGATGCTAGAGTTCAAAGTAAACCCAAAAGTATAAAAATACTTTCTTAAATAATATAATGAACATCAGTTACAAAGATGATGGTGATTAAAACATATGCTAAGGTAGACATTTGATTTCTAATCATAACTAATCCTTCCCACGTGCATGCAACCAATAGGTGCATATGGAAAACATATGTATGTATAGCAAACCTATGTGTTAATGCATATGCCTTGTGGAAGAATGTTTGTGACTTTAACTCATGAAATATCTTACTTTCCTAGAATCAAGATAATTGTATGAAATTCATTAAGTTCTGAAGTCCCTTTTTATATATTTATTAAAACATGTGCAACCCACATAGCTAATACTTTCCTTACTAGTTTTTTTACACGCATGATTTTTAACTATACACCTATGAATTTTTTTCTAGCTATATGATTAAAATGAATGCCTAAAATCTATGTACTTTCCTTCTTTAATTACAAAATACTTATTGTGGACTTATGAAAGTAGAATACCTGTTTTGGGGCATTTTGAGTTATTATTATCATTGGCCACATTCATGTTCGTCCTTGCATTAAGAATTGTTGATGATGGACCTACTATATGAAACAGTTCAACCTCACTCAATAGAGTGGTAATGTTGATATGCTTTTGAGGAGGCATCATTGATGGAGAGTAGGGAAAAAGGGTTGGGTAAGATAAGAAAAGGGATGAGTGGAAAATAGTCATTCATAGAAGAATCCTTTTTTTTTCACTTCTTGACTCACATTATTTTTGCACTCAATAATCTTATCCTTATTTTAATATCACTCCTTATCTAATATAGCTTCACCATCATCTAACTCACTTGCTCAGTTCACTATAATTTGGATCTTATTTATAGTTGAGGAGGAGGGGGATGTGATTAGCTGCCTATGTCATTAGTATTTTGATGTATCATCAGATGGTGGCATGAAAAGGGTTAGATTGTTTTGTGGGATTACTGATGTGTCATTAGCTATGAGTTTTTGAGATTTAGATTTACAACCAAAATTCCAAGTATCCTAGAATATCTAGATTTTTTATTGAGGAGGATGATGCGTTGGAAAAAGGGTAATTAGTTTCCTAATTTCTTAACAGGAGTTTCATATTGAGGAGGAGAAGAGTAGTTGAAAATTTCCAATTAAAATTTGGAAGATTCATGATGTGTCAACAAAGGGAAATGAAATGTACAAAATATCCTTAGCATATTGAATAAACCCAAAGGGAAATTTGGAGACCTGTTAGGAAATGTGAAGGGGATGTAATGTACAACACACTCACTTCTCTTGATATTTTCTTAATTTTTCAAAAAAGGAGGGTGTACTCCTTGATAGGAGGAGAGAGGGTTCTCTCTCTCTTTCTCTCTCTTTCTCTCTCCTTCCCTTTATTATTTCTCTCTCTTTATTATTCTCTCTCTCTCTCTCTCTCTCTCTCTCTCTCTCTCTCTCTCTCTATGCACATATAAAATCCCTAATACTGATGAAGGTCCGATGAAGGATCACTTGTAATAAGGAGTCAATGGTTCCTAAATTGCTACACTACATCATCCAATTGGGCATATCTTTGCTTAGGTTCAACTTACTTATAATCAACCCTTGCTTGGGCTTAAAACCCACTCCAAGAAGGTTGTATGTAAGATCAATCATGTATATTCTATAAAATATTCTTCCTTCAATAGTTTCTTGAAATCATCCCATGTGGTTTCCTGAATTGCATAAAGTTCATTTATGTGTAGTTGAGTTTATGAGCTACCACTTGCACAAAATCAATCATTCAGTTCTTTAGAATCCCCAAAAAATTTCAATTTTTATATAAAAACCTTCAAATACTTTAATACATTCCTACAATGAACAATTTCACTTCATTATCTATAGTTTGCAATGCTTTTTTCACAATTGATTCAAGCTTAGCAATAGCTAGCTATTGATGTGGTTGTCATTGCTAATGTATTTGCCATTTTTGTTACTACAAATGCATATTGAATGTGTGTCATTAGTAGAAGGATTGTAGCATTTATACGCTTTCCTATCTTGTGCATACCCAATAAAGATTGCCTTTTCTTCCTTTGGATCAAGCTTCTTTCTCTATGTGCATATGCCAAGCATCCAAAGACCTTAAGATGGCTAATGTCTGACTTTATCCCATAAAGCCTCTCATGAGGAGTCATTTCATGTATACCTGTTGTTGGTGTACGATTCATGACATACACTGCAGTCATTACAGCCTCTTCCCAATATGCATTTGGTAGGCTTTTCTCATTCAACATGGCCCTAGTGATTCCATGATCACCTTGTTTTTCCATTGTGCCACACCATTTTGTTGTGGTGTATACCTTCATGTCAATTGCCTTTTAATCCCATGAGTTGCCAAGAAGTGATCAAAGTCTTTAGAGACATATTCTCCACCAATATCAGATATCAAGCATGAGATGTAGCAAGCCAATTCTTTCTCCACATGTCTCTTGAAATCCTGAAAAGCATCCATGACATCACTCTTGTGCTTTAGCACATACAACCATATGTACCTACTATAGTCATCTATGAATGACACATAGTAACGTGATCCCCCAAGAGATGCATTCTGTGAGGGTCCCCATACATCAGAATGTACAAGCTGTAATGGTCTAGTAGTAATGCTTACATGCCTCATAAATGGAAGCCTTGATTGCTTCCCAAGTTGACAAGACTGACATACATGTCCCAATTCCACATGCTTGAACTTAGGAAGTCCAAGTACAACTTTCTTATGCTGCATATTCTTCAACTTTTGAACATTTACATGACCGATCCTTTTATGCCATATCTCAATGTCCCTTATGGCAACATTGTCATGTGAATATATAGCAGCATTCAATGCTGGAATTTTTGTATCCAATGTAAACATCCTACCATTTATTTTTCCTTTAGCAATGAGTTTGCATCCTTGATCATACTCTTCAATGTAACATCCATCTCTATTGAATCTAACTTGTAGATTTTGTTTAGCCATTTGTCCCACAAAAAGCAAGTTTTTGGTTATGGAGGGTACATGTAACACATCATAGAGACTCTTTTTTCTCTCACCATGCATCATCAAGGAAACAATACATGTTTGCATAATGTCATGTTGCGTGTCATCCCCTATGCAAACATATCCATGAGCACCTTCCACCAATGTGTCAATGTGTCAAACCACTCTCCATGAGGAGTCATGTGGTTAGATGTGCCTAAGTCTATATACCATACATCATCTAATTTTCCTTGTATAGGCAACCCTTTCGTCACATGTTGCATAGCAAACAACTTGTCATCCTTCTTCATACTACTATAAGAAGCATAATTACCATGTTGCTTCCCTCTTGCTCTCTGATCATTCTACTTCTTGTAGTAATCCTTAGCTATATGCCCATATTTGCCACAATAATGGCAATTCTTATTTGCATTTGATTGCTGTCCATGACTCATTTGAGGCTGTTGCCAAGTGCCTCTTCCTCCAGGTGAATAACTTCCTCTTCCATGAGCATTTGAGGCACCTCTATTTACTTGAGGCTGCCTATTTTGCCATCCAGTAGCTTGCTGTCCACGGGCTGCATATGCATTTCCAGCACCTCTTCCTCTAAAGTTTGATCTTCCTCTTCCACCTCTACCCCTTTGATTTGAGTAGAAGACATTGTCCCTATTATTTTTAGACCCACTGGAACTTGTATTGAGTCCAAGTTTCACTTCTTCATGCAATAGAAGTGCCACAAGTTCATCAAAGTCAGGCTGCTCTTGACATATTGATATGGAAGCATCAAACTACTTATATTCCTGTCCAAGTCCATGGAGGGGAGTAGCCACCAAATCATCATCCTCAACTTTAGCTCCAATTGAGTCTAGTTGTTCTGCAATGGATCCAATCTCATTGACATAGTCTTCAATAGACCTTCCATTCTTGGATATGTGGTTGAATTTTTTCTTCAGTTGTGTCTTTCTCGCATGAGTGACTTGCCCATAATTCTTCATCAATAAGTCCCAAGCAGCCTTTGGGGAACTGCAATTTGCAATTTGCATAGCCTTTGTGTCTGACACACATAAGGACAGCCAATGCAAGACCTTGCTGGCCTTTTCCAACCATGTCATGTGTGTGCCTTTAATTGATCTTGTGTTGGAGGTCTATCCTCCGGTAGCTTGGGCTCATCTTCAAGACCTATAACTAGGTCCCAATAGCCTCTTCCAATTAAAAATTAGACATTCTTAATTTCCATAAAAAGAAATTGTTTTAGTCCAGCTTTTCACTTACTATCTGAGTGATAGTATCCTTCTCTCCTTTGTTTGCCGTTTTCAAGGTCTCCAGCTTTGCAAAACCAGTAAATTTTAGTTCACACCGATATCATACACTTCCAAACATGTGGCAAAGCACCAATGCTTGTCTAGCTCTTTAGGCAACAATGCCACATATGCTTGCCACAAACTGTTAATAGTCAACCCCACTTCAAAAAACTATAGTAAATGAGTTTAAAAATTGAGTATTTAATGCTCACAACATTCCACCTTTACAAAACTAGTCAATTTTCCAAAATGCCAGCAGGCAATGTACTCCAATACCCTGTAATGCAACCAGTTTTTACAAGCAACAAACACTAGACTCAATTCAAAGATTTCCTTTTTGTCTGACGTCAATTTTCTCAGGCAATGCAACCCTTTTTCCTAAAGCACATCATTACCATAACCATGGTTTCTTCCATCAGAAATCATCACACATGAAGACATCCTTGCATTTGAACATTGAGTTCCCGAACTCACTTCACAACCTTCAGCAAAAAATCTCTCTAGAGATTATCCTCTGACTCACTTTGAGAAACCAAATTTTACTTGCGAGCTCAACACAAGAACATTGGGAAGGATCCCGTATGCAAGTGTAGCATAATCAAAATCCTCTAGTCATTTGAGAATCTTCTCTTGCAGTTCTGTGCTATGATGTGGGGGTTCATAAAAGTTTATTGTTGTCTTTGCATAGCTCTTAGAACTCTTGACCAGTCACTGCATTTTACCACAACACATCATAAATGGTCATCTGAGTAAGCATTGAAATCGGCTCTGCAATTGACCTGCCGAGCTGCTTAGCTGAAATTCTGTAGTCTGCAACCACACTGAATCACTAATAGAGAATCAAGTACATTTCTCGCTAGACTTAGTGATCTTCAAGCCCGGTTTCTCTTTACATATCTACCAAGTAGAAACTTCCCATTCCATTTTCAGCTGATGCAAGCTAAAGCTCCCAAGGCAAGGATTGGCTACAACTTCAGGTTGACATACTATCCCGTAATGGCTCTATCTGGATGCTTGATTGAATAAGTGACCATGTTATGCCTCTTTTCTCGATACACTTCATTCCACATTATTTATGGTAGATTGAATACATCCTCTTTTATATGGTTGGTGCATGGGACCTTAATACAGGACAAGACTTTTCATTGACACATCGCCAAAGGTCTTTTGCAACAATGAGTGGCATATAGCTGCATGATGAACTTCATGCCAACTCACATTGAAGAGTGATTACACAAAGAGACGATCCTTCTTCCTTGCCCTTCTTGCTGTTGTTGCCACCGATGTTGCCACCATTGCCAGCTTTAAGCAACTACTTGCGTGCTGAAGCCAGATTAAACTAACTGTTTGGAATCTAGATCAATCTACATATGCATTCAGTAGGTCAGGTCCATGCAAGCCTAGCAGCAAATCTTGTCATGCTTTGAGAAGGAAGCCAACTCCTTCAATCCCAAGCCTTTTGTCGTTGATGCTCTTCTTCTTTAGAACTGGTGGGTGAACATGGCAAAGACTTAGCATGGACACGTAAGGAGAACCATATTGGCCAGCCAAACATGCTCTGATACCATATTACAGTTCAAAGAGAAAGAGGGACAAAAGCATATGCAAGAAGGGTAGCAAACATGCTCCCTATTAGTTCATTCCATCAACACACACACACCAAAGTCAATTATGTGTACTACACACAAAAGATCAAAATGACCTAGATCTAACCATGGTTAAGTCAATGGGACTTAACCTTATTCAACTAAGGTAGAAAACTATAAGCTTGAATGTCAACAACACTTAGCATGGTGGTGGTCATTATGATCCTCACATGGCCACTAACTTATCACTTATTATATTTAGTTCATTGCACCTACCTATAGTTGGCATAGTTATAATGCCTATTGATTAGTATAGTCAGTTATGCACTAATTGACTTAACAGGCCACTTTCCTTAAAGTTGTATCTTTTTTATACTTTGTATACATTGTATTGTGTATTGAAGAAGAAAAAAATACCATCAAGAAAACGTTTTGGCATCCATCTAAGCTTCCTCTTATGTGTATGGTGTGTGTTTGGCATAGTAGCTCAAGCAAGTCCCCCACCACGTGATTCTTAACTTGAGATTAGAGCAGTGCCACTAAGAGAGGTTGGTTTTGAATATTGAAATGAAGAAGAAGAAGCAAGTAGGAAATGGGTAAGAATATCTCCCGTTTATCCAATTTGTCTCTTAGATAGTACCTATGGAGGCACTCGAAGAAGGGTAGAGTTAAAATCTCAAATTGTTGTGAGATTTGGTATGCAAGCAAAGCACTGTATATTTTGCAAGTATACCCACTATTTTTTTGGGCATTTGAGGCCATTTTTGGCCCTTTTTTAGAGCCACAAGGTTGCAGATAGTAGTTTTATGATATACTAAGATTTTTATTATATCAGTTGTATCAATATGCAAGGTGAGTCATCTGAAAGAAATGGTGAGTAGGTCTAAATATTTTACTCAAGTTCAGAAAGGGGGCGTGGTAGATTCTCTTCAAGAGGGTGTGGTATGGGATGTGTTAGTGATAGACAACAAAATAGGTTAAATCAACAATTTGATGAAATGTAGGTTTCTGGAGGCCTTGGAAACTTTAGAAGCAGGGGAAGCTCTAGAGGAAGAGGCGGATGGTAAAATAGAGGCTGTGGATATTTTTCTATTGTTTGGAATTATTGTGGAAAAATAGGTTAATATATTACAATCCATTGTTATACCAAGAAGGATGATATCCACAATGGGAAATTGTAGCAAGAAGACTATGTATTGTCATCACAATAGAATGACGACAAAAATGAGCACTATTTATTGTGCAGCATATGATGAATGTTATTACAAGAAAAGGGATACATGACAATGTATGGTATGCTGATTCAGGTACGTCTAATCATATGACCAATCATGTTGAATGATTTGGAGAGATGTAGGACTTGCAAAATCCAAGTTATGTGCATATGGGTGATGATCCATGCCACTCAATTTCACACACTGGAAAGGTTCCCTTGTCCTTGCATGATGGCCGAACAAAGAGTTTGTCAAATTTATTACATGTGCCATCAATCACAAAGAATAAGTGTCTATTGGCCAAATGGTAGAGTAAGGGTTGCAGGTTGTTCACTTAAAATGCTGGAATTCTTGCAACAATGAATGCTGCTATGTATGCTAAAGGAATATGAGTGGTTGTTGCAAACATTGAAATATGGCATAAAAATATTAGACATGAAAATGTGCATAATGGAGTCTAAAGGATTGGTTTCAAGGTTTCCTGCTTTTAGAGTTGCAAAATTTCATAAAGTGTGTGAAGCATAATAGTTTGGTAAGAATGCAAAAGACAACTGGTTTTGCATGACAAAGATGTGAGAAAAAATATACTTGATGTTTTACATACAAATATTTTGGGGTCTACACAAAATTTATCTCTTGGTGGCAACAAATATTTTATCACATTTATTGATGATTGTTCAACGAAGCTATGGGTATATCTCATGAAGGAAAAGAGTGATGTATTTAAGCACTTCAAATATTTCAAGGTGGCTTTTGAAAAAGAAACAAGCTTAAAAGTTAAGTGCTTGAGATTATATAGAGAGGGAGAGTACCTCTCTAATGAGTTTAGTGGCTTCTTGAGGTCTCATGGGATAAAAAGACAATTTACTTACAGATATACCCCATAGCAAAATGGGATTGTAGAAAGAAAAAAAGACATATTGTCGAAGTTGTTTGGAAATTGACGGCTGAAAATAATATGCCAAAACATTTTTGGTTTGAAGATATTCATACTATTGTTTATATTATGAATAGAACTTCCACAACTGTAGTTCACAGGTTGACCCATGAAGAATGCTTTACACAGGCAAGAAGCCTGATATGTCATACTTGAAAGTGTTTGGTTGTATTGCATATGTTTATGTGTTAGATGAGCTACAAAAGAAGCTTGATTCAAAGACTAAAAAAATTATTTTTATTGGATACTCTTTAGAGAAAAAAGGGTATCATTTTATATCCTTGTCATCACATGTGAGTTCAGAGTGAGGAGGGACGTTATTTTTTATGAGATGAGTAGTTGTGGTATGCATCTACGAGTGATGTGTTAGATAATGATAATGATAATGATATCTATGTGTAGAAAGATAAGTAATAATAAAGGAGCCTTAGTAAACTAGAAACATCATCTCGTACTATACCTACAGTTAGCCCTTGGTCTAGGAGACTGAGGAGCCCCACATCTTCAAGTGGATCTACAAGTGTTGTAGGTAAAGACAAAGGAAAGAAGAAAGTGTTGAATGGTAATGATGAATCTACTAATCATTTGGGATTTGAAGGATATTCTAGTGGTTTAGAGAGTTTGTATGATGAGCTTGGTATTCCTTCAATGACGCCGAGTATACAAAGAGCACATAGTAATGCAAAGGCACCATTGATGATCCAGTGGTATGTAGGTCTAGCAGGGTCAGATACCCTATTAAAAGATTTAGTTTTGAAGGCTATGAAACTCACCATTATGATTATATGATGAAGGTAGTTGAGGATGTTGAGACAACTTATTTTAATGATGCTATTAGTTGTACTCATTGGGATGCAACAATGGATGAGGAGATGGCTGCATTGGAAGCTAATAAGACTTGGGATTTGATACCCTTGCCTAAGAAAGATAGAAAGCTATCGGATATAATTGGGTTTATAAAATCAGGCATAATGCAGATAGTTTGGTTAGTAGGTATAAGGCTAGGCTAGTTGCAAATGGCTATGCTCAAACATATGGATATGGTTAGTGGGTATAAGGCTAGTTGCAAATGGCTATGCTCAAACATATGGATAGAGACATTTAGTCGCGTTGCTAGGATGTCAACTCTTGGATGCATGATTGCTTTGATAGTAGCCAAAGGTTGGATTTTGTAGCAAATGTATGTTAAGAATGCCTTCTTGCATATTGAATTGTAAGAAGAGGTATACATGGAGTAGCCAGCAAGTTATGAGGATTTAGAGCATCCCACATATGTGTAGGTTAAAGAAGGCACTCTATGGGCTCAAGAAAGCACCCAAAGCATGGTTTGACAAGATGGGAGAGTATCGGGTCAATATTGGCTTTTATATTCCTAATTTTGATCTCTCACTTTATGTGAGAAAGGGAGATGCAGGTTTGGTCATCATAGTCATTTATGTGGATGACTTGATTATTACACATGATAATGATAATGAAATTTAAAAGTTAAGCATTTTTTAAAGAAGTTTGAGATGGAGTATTTGGGTGAGCTAAGATACTTTCTTGGTATTGAGGTGATAAAATGTGATGATGGTATATGGCTATCCCAAAGGCAATATGTCTTGGATATGTTATCCAAGTATGGTATGATAGCATGTAAGTCTCTTTTGGTACCAGTGGAGAAAAATGTGAAGTTGAGTGCTGACATTGGGAATGAGATAGAAGACCCCACACAAGGCCAAACTTGGGCTATGTTGTTGGCCTTGTTAGTCATTTTATGTAGATGCCTAGAAAGCCTTGTTAGGATGTAGTTAGACGCATATTGAGGTATGTGAAGTCCACTTTACATTATGATATTTTTTATGAGGTAAGAAAGGATGTACATGTGTTTGGATACACAAATGCAGATTGGCCTAGTAGCACGCCAGACAAAAGATCTACTAGTGGAATCATGTTTTCCTTTGGTAATGCTGTAGTTACATGGAGCAGCAAAAAGAAACCTACAGTTGCTTTATCGAGTAGTACAGAGGCTAAGTATAGAGGTGTTGCTATGGCAACATGTGAGGTGATATGGTTGCAAAAATTATTAGGTGATTTGGTTTGTAGGGAGATGATCCAGTTGTCATTCACTGTGACAACATGAGTAGCATACAACTAGCTAGGAATCAAATGTTCCATGCTAGGACAAAACACATCGAGGTATACTATCACTTAGTGAGAGAAAAGATACTTGAAGGAGAGATTGACTTGGTATATGTCAACACATAGGATTAGATAGCTGACATTTTCACAAAGGCATTGGGTATAGAGAAGCTTCAAAAGTTTCAAAGCTTACTTGGAGTTGTAGAGATACAGTTGAGGTTGAGGGGGAGTGTTGAGATGCCAAGCTCAACATGTGTGGACATTGATGATGGACTGCCTGGCTAGATGGGTTTGCACATCTACACTTAGCATATTGGTGGTCATTGATGATGGACTGCCTGGCTAGATGGGTTTGCACATCTACACTTAGCATATCAGTGGTCATTATGATCCTACCACTTGCACCCTTTCCCTTTGATTTTTGCCATTCCTCAAACTTAGCTTTCTCACTTGGCAATACATGGGGTGAGGGCATGTCAATCCACCAAGGGCATGTCTCAATCTCAAATGGTGAGAGAGCAATCATATTCCCCCCATACATAGTGGACTCTTTGTTAGTGATATCCACCCATGTTTTACAAGCCTTGGGAAAATCAACAAGCAGCTTGAGATCTCTTAAGTACAAAAAATACCAGGAATACTCAAAGATTATTTATCCAAGCCAACACAAACTACAGACTACAATGTCAAACAAAAGGCATTAAAATAAAAAACCAACCGATAGAGCAAGCCACAAGTGGCTGCATCAAGATGGGACTAAATAGGTTGATCCTCTTTTTTTGGACTTTTCTTCAGCACTAGTTTTCTTAATGTTGCCAAAAATATGTTTTGTGCCCTCATATTGTATGGATGAGAAGTAAACATGAAGAGATGGCTCATCGGGAAAATTAATTGGATGTTGTGTGGTAGCTGCTATTCTTATCTCTTACTCCAAAGAACGAAGTGCATTCTTTTCTATCATGTCTATTCCCTAGACAACCACCTACAATGATAGAAATAATGAAAGGCACGAAAACATGCAAAGCAAAGACAAATTTTTTCTATGAAACATAGAGATAAAGAAAGAAAAGTAAAAACTCTTACACTCTGAACTCTGTGTTTGTTGATGGCATACCATGGGTATTGCGAACAAATCTTAAACTCTCAATCAATCTCAACCAAGTTATATTTTTCTTTGCATTGACGGAAAATATTGCTATCAAATTCAACTTTTCAATACCCACAATGGTGTCCGCTCCATCAAATTGAAGAGAAAACAAAGTTTCTTTCCATTCCTTGCCAAGGAATGGATTAATAATATTCAAAACCTAATAAATATACCAAAACCATTTCATATTAGTAGGAGATAAACACAACAATAATACTTTTAAACAAATAAAACATTGCAATACTTTGGCATACGATCAGTGTACTTTTGTCACAACTCAGTGGAGATCTCATTTTCTTTTAAAGCCCTCTCCTACGCACTTAGAACTTTTCTCACTTCAGCTACTTTGGTCCTTACTTCCTCTTGAAACTCAACCTACAAAATTTTTGGGAAATCATTGCATACCATACTTTCTAATCCTCTCATAACAATAAAGAGCCCAAATATATATCTACATGGTAAACAAGCTGGGCCAAATCTTTTCTAGCCAGCGGATACCATGGGGGTGAAGTCTTTGATTCAAGCTTCTTTTTGGCTTCCAAGGTTTTAGCCAGAGTAGCAGATTGCTCTCGCTTTAATGTCACACTCACAAATATTTGCAGCATTGACCAATGTATCCTTTAGATTTGTGATTATGACTTCATGCTCATTCAAGCTTCAATTTTTTAAAAAAATACAAATGCATTTAATGAGAAGGATCACATGAGCATTGATTTTTGAGAGGAACTTACTCATTCATGCGAATAAAGCTAGCAAGGATACTTCATTGATTCTAATTGGATCAACAATAGTGCTAAAGACCCTCAAATGCCATTCTTTATCATATTTATATTTCTTTGCAATGAGCTCCATCCAAGCCATTATGCGATGGTTCCCCTCCCACACATAGAACATTTTATTGGAAAGAAAAGACAACCCCTTCTTGGTTCTCAACTCATTCTCAAACTCTTTATCTATAGCCTTCCAGTGGGCATCCCATGAAGCCCTCATCAGACTTGTCACCGAAATTACAACACCCAAAGGGGAGACAATAGAGACAATGAAAATACCCTTCTTTGGAGAGTAAGTTTCACCCTCTAAGGCTATTTTGAGTAGCAAAGTGTCACTTCTCAAACCTCAAACCCTAGGGTATGAAAACATCCTACAAAGGGGAATGGGTGGACACCTTGAAACATCTAAAACCTTGCATTTAGCCAATACATCTCCACCTTTCATAATTTCCACCACCTCATTTTCCCCTCGCCCTTCTTTCTCACTACACATGGACTGCATAGTGCTACTAGCGGGTTGAGACAATACTTGTTATTTTTGTCTTCTTTTAGAAACCTAGGAAGACATTAATCAAACACAAAACAAACAACATTTGAAACACTAAACTTAGAAACATGCAAACTCAATATAAGAAACATAAAATATTCCCTTAAAAAAGCATACAAACAAGAACCTGGATAAGAGAGAAATCATCGCCGCCACTCTCATTTGCTGTAGGACTAGATGCACACACTCCTTTCTCCTTGCTCATTGACTGAATTATAAATCATTAGTTCACACAAAAATATTAAGAAATAAAGCTGCAACAAATGAATGTAAAATCTTACTATAAGAGACCCGAAATCCCTATGTATTTTTACTTGTTGTCTCTTTCATGGAGGCATGATTAGTCCCTAACATTCCATATAAGATTATATTGGTGTTAGAAAATTAAGATCATGGCCCTCTACACTCGCGTGACTTACACACCATGCACTCCGTGCAAATGCTACACTCACTCTAACTCACACATTCGCACTCTCTTACACACACCTTGAGCCTCACACCACTCTTCTCTTACTTCACAAAAACACACACACACTCTCTCTCTCTCTCTCTCTCTCTCTCTCTCTCTCTCTCTCTCTCTCTCTCGTCACCATACACACACACACACACACACACTTGGCCTCTTACACACACACACAACTCCTACACGTTGTTGTGATGCTATGTGGACATAGTGTGAAAAAGCATGGAATGCATCATTACCCGACTTCTTTATTGATCTAGAGAGTCAATGTGATCTGAGTCATTAGTACTAGTGTGAGTTGCATGGATTATCCAAAATTACTAGATTTTTGGATAATTTTAGTCTATTTTTTATATTATTTATTATAAAAAATTCAAAAAAGTTAAAAAAGCTTCTAGATTAGGATGGCATGCAAAAAGCAAGTTACTTTTTCAACCAGTTATGGGATTCTCGTAATCAAGACAGATTGACAAAATCGGGCCCGTCGCGATCATTGTTGATAGGCTGAATATTGCAGTTTTAATTGGAAGAGGAACAAGAAGTGATCTGGGAGATCCGTGATCATGTGTATTTGAATTTTACCCCCCATTCGGAGCCAGGAGCCATGAGATTTGGGTTCCGAGCAATAGAGAAGGAGTTGTTATTTCTGATCCATATTTTTGTTCTACAAAGAAGCTCCAGGAGATCAAATGCCTGGAGATTGCTTCTAAGTAGTGCAAGGACTCCAGATTCTTTCAATACATAATGATTCAATTCATTGTGCTTTGTCTTTGTTGTGTTTACCACTTGTGTATTCTCTTTCTTCTCTTCCATCTCCTATCTCTACTTCCTTCAACCTCTGATTCCCGGTGGATACGACCTTTCGACAAAAACCCCTCCGACATTGGTGAACCCGACATGAAAGGTCATCAGAAGAAAGAAAAAATAAGATGGGAGAACCTTCGAACATAATCTCTAGTGATGTTTTACAACAGTTGGTGCAAAATATGAATATACTTATGTAGGTACAACAACAACAATAGGTGATGCAAGCTTCTGCTCAAACAGAAAGTGTTGTGATGCATTGTTTGCAAGCAGTTGAGAATGAGGTGAAGTTACTCAATGGCAGGAGCAATTGAGCTGAAGGAGCAACTCAAGCAACTGTTAGATCAAGGCTACATCCATCGTAGCAGTTCACCATGGGGAGCTCCTAGCTTGCCCACTGTTACAGGCAAGATAGTTGATGTATCCAATAAGCCACCTACTTTTGTGGCTAACCCTATGGATGTACCTGCTATTGTTTCCTTTTTTAGGGAAGATGTCTTAGATCAAAGGCATGCGGGATCTTCAATTGAAGGTTGTAAAATTGGATGAAAAAGGACAAGAGCAAAGGGGAGGGGCAGCAGCCCCTAAGCCAAGAAAAAGATATATGTGGTGTGATAGTTTGCAACATGAGAGAAAGGATTGTGGTGCCCATCACGAGGCCTTGGCAAAACATCTCATTTTTTGAAAAGATGGCAAGATCCATGCACAAGAAATGGGATTTCCTCTTGCTTTGAATTTTGGAAAGGGAGGTATGTAGAAGTTGTTGGAAGACTTGGCAGTTTGAAATGCTTATGCGGTGGTACATGCTTCTACTTTTGGTCTACAATTGGATAGAATGCATGACCAAGTGATGGTTGGTCCAAAGGCTAAAATATGGACACATGCTTTACATGCAACTAAAAAGAGAAAGGTCATTGATAGTGAAATGTCTCATGCAGGGCAAGACACTCGTGGCATAACTGGTTGGGAATCACCGGTAGATGCATATTCAGTGTATGAATATTTAGCAAAGGTACAAAACACGGATGTACTTGTTGAAGAAAAACAAAAGAGAGATGAATATAATGCATGGACATCTAAAAGAATGAAAATAAGAAGTGTGGATCAGTCTAAAGCTACAAATCAGCCACCTCCCGAGCATGTTATGGAAGAGGTCAGTCGGGAGCAAAAACATGATAGAAAAAAAGAGAGCAAAAAGAAGGGCAAGTAGCCACGATATAAGTTGCAATCTGACATTGAGACTGCCACAGATCTTAAGAAGGTTCTTGATGAACAAATCTTAAACATTCGGGTGGAATTCACCTTGGGAGAGGTGCTTAGCATCGCCAAGCGAGAATTTCATGATGAGATCATTGACAAAATTAAGAGGAAGCGTCAGTTTCTTGGTGATACCACTAGTGCATTGCTGCAATTTGAAGAGGAAACTAGTTTGTTGGGTATTCGGGCTGAATATGAGCATGAAGTAAGTACTGGATTATCTATGCAGGATGCTACTAATCAGTGGACAGCATGTGGAAAAGAGAATAAAGTGGCTAAAAATGCATTGTCTTGTAGCAATATGCATGGTGGAGTAAGGTAGATGCAACATTATGGGGAAGAGACTTTAGGATTTATTCCTCGAAGTCACTATAAAAGAAATCATTGGGCCAGGGCTACCACTGAAACAGTAGTGAAAATAGGGGAATGTGAAACTCCTTGTGTTTCTTTACTTGATCATGGGTCTAATATAAATGTCATTGAGCATGGATTGTATGAAAATGGTGCATGGCCTATAGACACTGATCATGGTTGGCGTATGAGGGCTGCAAATAATTCTTCGAGAGAGCTTTATGTTGCATGTCCTAATGTAAAAGTGGCATTTGGTGATGTACAAGAAGAGCAACACTTCTTTGTGCAAGATAATTCCTCATATGCAATGATTTTGGGACAGCCCTATATTACAGGAGTGCGCATGGAAACAAAGGTGCTTGATGATGGTTCTGCTTATGCAAGAGTCAGAAGCAAGGATGGGAGGAAAGCAGTCCAATTTCTTAGTGTTTGTGTTAATCATCCTAGAAATCAGGATATGCTTCGAGAGTCTCCTTTAGCTCCAAATGCAAGGGAATTCAAAGACCTGGATTTTCATTAAGCACTACTATAATGCGGGGCTACAATAGTATTGTTCAGAGGATATACTCGCCCCTTGATGGAATGAAGCATGTATTTAATATTGGTTATTCTCAGTTTACAGTAAATAGTTCATGTTGGTTTAAGTCTATGGAAGCTATGTGCAAGGCTAAATGCATATCTATGAAATGAGCTACTAAGGAACTGAGAGCATTGGAATTGTTAGCTGAAAATGAAGGTATTGCAGGCATCTTTTATGGGCTGAATATTAATGACACTGCAGTTGAAATTTCAGCAACTATACATGCAAAAAATGAGGCTAAAAATAGAGTATTGTCAATATGTTCTTTGGACATGTATGATGTTATAGCATTGTTTGCTCAGCAGGAAGGATTACAATGGGCTGAAGTACTTGTGGAGACAAAGTATAAGATAGTTGACAAAAAAGGTGAAACCAATTGCTTTGCCACTTCCACCTGAGAGTGAGGATTTGTATGAAAAAGGGTCAAGGCAGCCAAGCTTACGAGATCCTAAAGATATAGGTCATCAGTTTACATCTGAAACATTACAGGAATTGAAAGTTAGTGTAGAAGGGTTTCTTTTGCTTGCTAAGAGAGATTGTTTTATGTGAATGTTGGCTAGCCATGGAAAGGCATTTGCATTTTAGCCAAGTGAAATAGGTTGTGTGGATCCAAATGTTGTCTCTCCTATGGTCGTATTTACTGTGCCACATGTACCATGGAACTTGAGGCCTATTCCAGTGCCTAAAGCTTACTTGCCAAAGTGGATGGATTTGCTAAATGAAAAGATTTGCATGAAGATCTTGGAGCCCTCTTCAGGCTCGTACTCAAATCGTTGGTTTACTGTGCCCAAAAAGAATGGGGCTTTGAGATTTATTCAAGACATGCAATCGATCAAGAAAGTGACCATAAGAAATTTGGGTCTAGGTCTTGTGGTTGATGAATTTACAAAGGCTATTCTTTAGGTGATCTTTACTCGACTAATCTTTACTCGGGGTATGATCTATTTTAGCTTGCAATTGAAAGCACGGATATCACAACCATGAAGACTCCCTTGGCATTAGTACAGATGTGTACTCTCTCACAAGGTGCAACAGTATATGAATAGGGTACTCAGGGATTTCATGCCACAATTGACAATGCCCTTCTTAGATGATGTTCCAATCAAAGGGTGTGTAGTGGATAAAAATAATGAAGAGATGGATGCTCATGGGTGTAGACAGTTTGTTGCAAACCATATTGTGGATTGTGAGAGGATTTTGACACGTCTAGAAGAGGTGCATTTAACTCTTTCTAGACAAAAGTCTGTCTTTGGAGTTCAAGAGGTTTTGATTATTGGGCATATGTGTGGTCCTTATGGGTGAAGACCATCACCAGCAAAAATAGATGAGATTGATTGAATGCAAGATGTATGCACAAATGTATCAGTGGTGTGTAGATTCTTGGGTGCATGTATGTTCTATTTGATATGGATTCCTCACTTTGCACATGTAGCCAATGCTCTATAGCAACTTCTGAGGAAAGGTCAGAGATTTCATTGGGAAAGGAAGCATCAAAAAGCAATGAAGAAGTTGAAGCATCTCTTAAAATCAACTCCTACATTGAGAAAGGCTAACTATTCACATGGAAAGCTATCTTTATTATTGTTGATACAAGCCCAATAGGGATTGGATGGGCAATTGGGCAAGATGATGAGGAAGGGAAAAGATATGCAATACGCTTTGGTGCTAAAGTATTGACTGAATGACAGAGAAGGTATCCACAGGTTAAAAGAGAATGATGGGGAATTGTGACAGCCCTTAAATGTGATAAGGAGTATTTTATGGTTGCTCATGTAGTCATTGACCGATTGTTTGTCGATATTGGGTATGATTACTAGTTGTGCTACCCCAGACATTGCTATGATCCGATGGATTGCATACATCAAATCTTCGAACCCTGAATTTCAGCATATTGCAGGAAGAGATAACCCAGTGGCAGACCTTATCTCAAGCATGCTATGAGAATGAAGATGGAACGATGGATGAGAGGGAAGAAGATGACTTTCTTGCAGCTGAAAATGATGTTGCAAGAGTGAATTTAGCAATGCAAGGTGTTGCTACAGCATTAACAGAAGCTTGGACAACAAAGAGAAGACACTTTAGATGTTTTGCATCTTGTGTAGAAGTGTTTCTGGAAGACAAATATATAGGAAAGTGGCTGAGAATTGGTCAATACCTTAGTGCATTAACAAAGAGAGATGAATGGTCAGATGAGGAGTTTAAGAGGGTCAAGAGGAAAGCCTATGGGCTTTTCTTAAAAGATGGATACTTATGGAAACTTGCTAAAAAAAACAGGGTATGCCATTGCGAGTTTTGGATGATAGAGCTTCACAAGTAAATGTTATTCAAGAGTTTCATGAAAGCTTGTGGGCTTGCCATAGAGGTGTTTGGGATACTTTTGCAAAGATCAAAGAAAGATATTGGTGGCAGGGTACGTATAAGGATGTTTCTCACTTTGTGGAAACATGTAGGACATGTCAAATGTATTCATTTGTGAGACATTGGGATGGATTGTAGCCCGTATATCCATTGTCTCTTCATTTTAAGTGGGTGGTAGATTTGGTCACAATGCCTACAAGTCTTTGGCAAATAAGGTATCTTGTGCTTTCCCATGAAGACTTGACTAATCAAGTGGAAGGGAGAGCTTTACGTACTAAGGAAAAAAAATGTTGTGTGTAATTTTCTCTTAGAAGAGATCTTTTGTAGATATGGCTGTGTGGGAAAATTTACTGCAGGTAGGGGTGAGTTGGATGCAGATGAAGCTCATGATTTCTTTGCACAGTTGGGGATAAAGCTTGCTTTAACTTTAGCCTATAACCCTGAAGGAAATGGAAAAAGTGAAAGAGGTCATCCACCTATTGTGAAGGCATTTGGCAAAAGCATGTGGAGAGAAGGTAAAAGAGTGGCCACGATTGCTCCCTTATGCTTTGTGGGCTGACAAAACAACTCATAATGTTGTTACAGGACATATCCCTGTAGAATTGATGTATGGAAAAAAACCTTTCATGCCAATAAAAGAGATGACAATCACATGGAGTGTGCTACCTTGGGAGGAGGAGTTGAATCGAGAGCATTTATTGGCCTTGCGCATTAGACAATTGGAAAGAAAGTCAAAAGACATAGATATAGCAATTGCAAAGTTAAGAGCAACAAGGATACAGAACAAGAAATGGTTTGAGAAAAGACATAGACTGAGACCAAGAACCATACAAGATGGGGATTGGCTATTAGTTTATGATAGCAGTCTAGACAACCAACATAGTGCCATGTGTAAAGTTTCCAAAAGATGGTTTGGACCCTATGTGGTAATACATGTGTTTGATCATGCTACTTACGCATTAGATGAACTGGATGGGACAGCCATAAAACTTCTGGTAGCAGGAAAAAGAATCAAATTATTCAAGAGGTAGGAATCTACTGCCTATGAGTTGCGAGAATTGGAGGAAAATGGTGGCCATGATACAGGGGGTAGCCAGGAAGATATGGAAGATGAAGAAGCAAAGGATATGGTTACATAGGATGAGGAGAACTCAGAATCTTGTGACAACTAGGATTTTGGCGCATACCAAAGGATGTGTAGGTTTAGAGGGGGTGGATGTCCTGATGCTATGTGGACACAATGTGAAAAATCATGGAACGCATCATCGTCCGACTTCTTTATTGATCTAGAGAGTCAATGTGATCCAAGTCATTAGTACTAGTGTATGTTGCATGGATTATCCAAAAATACTAGATTTTTGGATAAATTTAGCCTTTTTTTAATATTATTTATTGTAAAAAATCCAAAAAAGTTAAAAATACTTCTAGATTAGGATAGCATGCAAAAAGAAAGTTGCTTTTTTAGCTAGTTATGGGATTTTCATAAAAAAGGCAGATTGATGAAATCACGCGCGTCGTGATCGCTGTTGATAAGCTAAATACTACAGTTTGAACTGAAAGAGGAAGAATAAGTAATTTGGGAGACCTGTGATTAGGTGTCCTAGGGTTTTACCCCCCTTTTGGAGCCAACAGAGCCATCAAATTTGGGTTTTGAGGAGCAAAAAAGGAGCTATTATTTCTAATCCACGTTTTTGTTCTACGAAGAAGTTCCAGGAGATCTACCTAGAGATTGCTTCTAAGTAGTGCAAGGATTCTAGGTTCTTTCAATACATATTGATTCAATTCATTGTGCTTTGTCTTTATCATGTTTACCACTTGTGTATTCTCTTTCTTCTCTTCCATCTCCTATCTCTACTTCCTTCAACCTCTGATCGTTGGTGGACACGACCTTTCGACAAAAACCCCTCCGACAATGCACAATTCCTCTCTTAGCTTAGTAGTTCACACACGCACTTGCCTCTGTTGCTCACGCTACTCATCGTCACGCCCTCACACTGTTGTGCCATGATAAAGACAAAGGAAGAGGGAAATAGTCATGCTCAGTTTGATCTAAAGAACTAAAGTCAAAGTAGATTTTGATCTAAAGAATGGGGCTTTGATATTTATTCAAGACATGCAATCGATCAAGAAAGTGACCATAAGAAATTTGGGTGTAGGTCTTGTGGTTGATGAATTTACAAAGGCTATTCTTTAGGTGATCTTTACTCGACTAATCTTTACTCGGGGTATGATCTGTTTTAGCTTGCAATTGAAAGCACGGATATCACAACCATGAAGACTCCCTTGGCATTAGTACAGATGTGTACTCTCTCACAAGGTGCAACAAAATATGAATAGGGTACTCAGGGATTTCATGCCACAATTGACAATGCCCTTCTTAGATGATGTTCCAATCAAAGGGTGTGTAGTGGATAAAAATAATGAAGAGATGGATGCTCATGGGTGTAGACAGTTTGTTGCAAACCATATTGTGGATTGTGAGAGGATTTTGACACGTCTAGAAGAGGTGCATTTAACTCTTTCTAGACAAAAGTTTGTCTTTGGAGTTCAAGAGGTTTTGATTATTGGGCATATGTGTGGTCCTTATGGGTGAAGACCATCACCAGCAAAAATAGATGAGATTGATTGAATCCAAGATGTATGCACAAATGTATCAGTGGTGTGTAGATTCTTGGGTGCATGTATGTTCTATTTGATATGGATTCCTCACTTTGCACATGTAGCCAATGCTCTATAGCAACTTCTGAGGAAAGGTCAGAGATTTCATTGGGAAAGGAAGCATCAAAAAGCAATGAAGAAGTTGAAGCATCTCTTAAAATCAACTCCTACATTGAGAAAGGCTGACTATTCACATGGAAAGCTATCTTTATTATTGTTGATACAAGCCCAATAGGGATTGGATGGGCAATTGGGCAAGATGATGAGGAAGGAAAAAGATATGCAATACGCTTTGGTGCTAAAGTATTGACTGAATGACAGAGAAGGTATCCACAGGTTAAAAGAGAATGATGGGGAATTGTGACAGCCCTTAAATGTGATAAGGAGTATTTTATGGTTGCTCATGTAGTCATTGACCGATTGTTTGTCGATATTGGGTATGATTACTAGTTGTGCTACCCCAGACATTGCTATGATCCGATGGATTGCATACATCAAATCTTTGAACCCTGAATTTCAGCATATTGCAGGAAGAGATAACCCAGTGGCAGACCTTATCTCGAGCATGCTATGAGAATGAAGATGGAACGATGGATGAGAGGGAAGAAGATGACTTTCTTGTGGCTGAAAATGATGTTGCAAGAGTGAATTTAGCAATTCAAGGTGTTGCTACAGCATTAACAGAAGCTTGGACAACAAAGAGAAGACCCTTTAGATGTTTTGCATCTTGTGTAGAAGTGTTTCTGGAAGACAAATATATAGGAAAGTGGCTGAGAATTGGTCAATACCTTAGTGCATTAACAAAGAGAGATGAATGGTCAGATGAGGAGTTTAAGAGGGTCAAGAGGAAAGCCTATGGCTTTTCTTAAAAGATGGATACTTATGGAAACTTGCTTAAAAAAAACAGGGTATGCCATTGCGAGTTTTGGATGATAGAGCTTCACAAGTAAATGTTATTCAGGAGTTTCACGAAAGCTTGTGGGCTTGCCATAGAGGTGTTTGGGGTACTTTTGCAAAGATCAAAGAAAGATATTGGTGGCAGGGTATGTATAAGGATGTTTCTCACTTTGTGGAAACATGTACGACATGTCAAATGTATTCATTTGTGAGACATTGGGATGGATTGTAGCCCGTATATCCATTGTCTCTTCATTTTAAGTGGGTGGTGGATTTGGTCACAATGCCTACAAGTCTTTGGCAAATAAGGTATCTTGTGCTTTCCCATGAAGACTTGACTAATCAAGTGGAAGGGAGAGCTTTACGTACTAAGGAAAAAAAATGTTGTGTGTAATTTTCTCTTAGAAGAGATCTTTTGTAGATATGGCTGTGTGGGAAAATTTACTGCAGGTAGGGGTGAGTTGGATGCAGATGAAGCTCATGATTTCTTTGCACAGTTGGGGATAAAGCTTGCTTTAACTTCAGCCTATAACCCTGAAGGAAATGGAAAAAGTGAAAGAGGTCATCCACCTATTGTGAAGGCATTTGGCAAAAGCATGTGGAGAGAAGGTAAAAGAGTGGCCACGATTGCTCCCTTATGCTTTGTGGGCTGACAAAACAACTCATAATGTTGTTACAGGACATATCCCTGTAGAATTGATGTATGGAAAAAAACCTTTCATGCCAATAAAAGAGATGACAATCACATGGAGTGTGCTACCTTGGGAGGAGGAGTTGAATCGAGAGCATTTATTGGCCTTGCGCATTAGACAATTGGAAAGAAAGTCAGAAGACATAGATATAGCAATTGTAAAGTTAAGAGCAACAAGGATACAGAACAAGAAATGGTTTGAGAAAAGACATAGACTGAGACCAAGAACCATACAAGATGGGGATTGGCTATTGGTTTATGATAGCAGTCTAGACAACCAACATAGTGCCATGTGTAAAGTTTCCAAAAGATGGTTTGGACCCTATGTGGTAATACATGTGTTTGATCATGCTACTTACGCATTAGATGAACTGGATGGGACAGCCATAAAACTTCTGGTAGCAGGAAAAAGAATCAAATTATTCAAGAGGTAGGAATCTACTGCCTATGAGTTGCGAGAATTGGAGGAAAATGGTGGCCATGATACAGGGGGTAGCCAGGAAGATATGGAAGATGAAGAAGCAAAGGATATGGTTACATAGGATGAGGAGAACTCAGAATCTTGTGACAACTAGGATTTTGGCGCATACCAAAGGATGTGTAGGTTTAGAGGGGGTGGATGTCCTGATGCTATGTGGACACAATGTGAAAAATCATGGAACGCATCATCGTCCGACTTCTTTATTGATCTAGAAAGTCAATGTGATCCAAGTCATTAGTACTAGTGTACGTATGGGCTTGGATCACATTGACTCTACAGTTGAGAAAAGAGCGAGCATAGGCCTGGCAGAGACAAAAAAAGAAGAGTAGAGTGAAGAGGTGTTGGCAAGAGAGGTGAGCTCACCATGTTGAAGATATTGGTTTTCTGGTACTAATACGCATATACGTATACCCTTGAGAGAAAACCTTGTTGATACACATCACCAACGCCCGTTTGTTGCATTCTCCATTGTCCCCATCTCTATCTTTGAAGTTCATGTCTAATGTAGGATTGTCGAGGGCGTGGGTGAAGGTGCGACAAATATAAAGGAGGGAGACCATGTCATCCCTGTGTTTGTAGGCTAGTGCCAAGAATGTAGATAGTGCCGATCTTAGAAGACAAACATGTGTGCAAAGCTTTGGATGCTACTCCCCAGAGGCACCATGATGCACGATGGGAAGACCCGCTTCTCAGTGCACAGAAAACCAATTTACCACTCCATGAATGTCTCCAACTTCAGATTATACACATTCATGGATTCTCGACCTTTTATTTTGATTTGTAAAATGTAGGAGCTTCTTGCCACCAAGGGCAAGAAAGCCCATACGTTGGCATATGGGCCAGCGTATGGGCTTTCTTGCCCTTGGTGGCAAGAAGCCCTTGGCGGACATTACACACATTATCCTCTGCAAACTGACCCATTGACAGACCCTCGTACACATCACACAGAGAATTCCAAGCCACATAGGAGTCTTTTCCTCTTTTCTGAAAACATCACAACATCCCTTTTCTTATTGACACCAAGGGCAAGAAATCCCATATGCCAACGTATGGGCTTTCTTGCCCTTGGTGGCAAGAAGCTCTTGCATTTTTGCTCCTTCTTTATGCACATTATTAACGTACCAAGACAAGTTAACAAAGAACATAAACCAGTACTCACATGTTTGCTTCCTCCTTGCTGCTAGTATCAACCTTTCTTTCTCATTTCCCCTATTCACCTATGTTTAAACGAAAAGTGTTCAAACGAAAATTAGTGGATTAAGGGAAGCTTGGTGATAAGTGCTTAAAGGAAACTTCACACCTGGTGCTTAGGCTTAGGCTTGCTTGCTCTTAGTGAGTATTGGGCCTAAGGGCGAGTGTGTACAACAAACATCTCATTGCCCTTCACACACAGGAGACGGGAGAACCTCCTCAAAGATGACTACGATGACCTTAGCCTCTTGCCACCATGTGAAAGAATGCTTTTAGTTAGTGGCGAATATATTCAATAAATGCATTGTACTCATTAATCAGCTATTTGAAAAGGATATATATAGAGTTAGAGTGAGAGCTGTGGATAGAGATTGGTATATTTATGTATTTATTTTTATTTATATATTATGCATTGAAATGTTATTAATTGATTGTACAAGTGTATATTAGTGGTGAATATAGTCATTAAATGCATATACTAGTGGTGCAAATATTCGGTTTTAAATGCAATCATTTACCCTGCTTGATATATTTTCAGACATTTGTCAATAACTGCATCTCGCAAGCAGAATGGTACACGCTTTTAAATACTAGGGAGAATGATTTTGGCTTGCTTGATATATTTTCAGACATTTGTCAATAGCTCCATCTTGCAAGCACAATGGTGCATGTCATTGATATTTTTGATTTGGCTCTTTGAAAATTTTATTCGTATGTTTTGATTCAAAAGATGTTATTTTGATAGAGAGAGAGCTTCAAGAGTACTTCTGCTTAGGTAATGAGAACTTATCAATGGAGAATCAAAGTAGTGTAGTGCCTAGGATAAAGCTAGCTGATGGTGTTTATGCATTTAAACTTACTGCAACAATGCCAAGGGAATGCACTGTGTCTACTTTATCTTTACATTCTAATGATGTTTTACATGGTAGAGATGATGGTGGGCGTATATTCTCATCAATAAAAACATCCATCTTTTTTCTGTCTGGGAATACCATCAATCCTTGAACCCTGTCTATCTAGTTTAGGGACACCCATAGAAAATAAAGTTCTCAGTATCTTGTCTCTAATTATACGATTCCATGTTAAGGACACTCTTCTAAATGCTTTAATGAATGGATTTGAAGTTAGGAAAGTTGATGAACTTCCATCATAGTATGATGGGGATATTATTGAGAGCTGAAAAGATGAGTGGGTAGCCTCTTACCCACCCAACCTCCAATCCTCACTAAGAGAGCTAAAGAAGGGCACCACCTAGCAAAAGAGAGGATAGGCTAGGACATCCCTTTCCTCAAAGAGAATGGAAAGAACCAAAACACAACTTCATGAGAGAGAATTTGTAGCCCATATTAAGGGAAATGAAGATGATGGAAGGTTAAGAGAGGTGATGGCTCCTAATTTCTCCCATGAACATATATATAACATGAGGAAATAAGGATTTCCCACCAATAGAGCATATGGCAAGTCTTACTCAATAAGTTTAAGTATGAATGTAGAGGGAGAATTAGAAGAGAGTACATATGATCTAGACACCATATTATAATATGAGAGAGAGAGAGAGAGAGAGAGAGAGATGAGAAGAGAAAGAAAGAAAGAAAGAAAGTTATATTAACGTCTTCTAAAGACCAAAACTGGCCTATGAGACAAACTGTGATACAACTGATGAGGTCCAGCTATCCAAAATAAAAGTGCTAAATGAAAAGCTAAAAACTGGAAACTGAAAATACGGTGCTGTGAGTGTGATAAGTGTCGTGTATGTGTATGTGCGTATGTAGCTCTGGTACTCTAGATAATGGCTACAAAAGGGGAACAAATGTCGGCTGTGATAAGGGAACAACTGTCGGCTGTGATAAAGTGGTGCAATGTGTATATATAACAGATGCAGGGAGATATACTATCCTAGGATGTAGTAGCAGTCGTCAAAGTCGCTAATAGCAGGTGATCCTTTTGGATGCAGGATGTGGTACATCGGCGGTGGAGAAAGAGCAAACTGGACATCTGAGAACCAATGTGTCGAGTGTCGTCGGATCTCAGTCTGCTGTCGATGTAGATCAAGAATCCTTCGGATCTCCTGTCGGTGTGGATGTGGGTCCAAAACCCACGGATCCTCGTGCGACGTCGGGTACGTTGGTCCTCGGCCTGCTGTAGTGTGAGCTTGGAGGTCTGGCTGGAGGCTGGTACAGTAGCTCTCACTCTGTCTGTCTGAAAGAACTATGTAATAGTCGTCTGGGTGGGCCCCTCTCTGACTGGGACCCACTGTGTGCTCTGCTCTCTAATGTGCCATGCCTCTCCCAGAAAACGGCCTAATGATCTCTGATCCATATCAGTCTTACATCCCTGAAGTGAGCTGCTCAATGTGTATCTAGATCTCAACTCTGAGTATGCCGGGCATCTGAGAACAAAATGCTCCTCACTCTCCACCTCTGATCTACAAAGGGGGCATATCCTCTCCTCCCGCGGGATGTCACTAGCTCTGCCACTCTCAATCATAAGCTGATGTGATGATACCCTGAGCTGTCCAATAAGAACTCTCAATCGATGTGGCATATAGATCTGCATATATCTCAGAATCTCTATGAATCCCTGCTCTGATATCCTCAAGAACTGTGTATAATAATGTGCCATCTTCGATGGCAGTGGCTGTGCAGGGCTGACCCATGTCCTCTGTATATAAATATGCCATATCTCCTGTCTGATGACTCTGTTCTTCTCAGAGAGAGAGAGGGTGTAAGTGGGAGCCTGAGTATCATATAGAAGAGGTGGGAGTCTATCAATGTCCAGCCCATGTCTGTCAAACCAAGCTCTAGTCTGTGCATACCATGATGTGGTATCCCCCGCTCGAGCCATCTCCTGAGATGCCATATATGCTCTATATGCAATGCGATCTCTGTCCATATCCTAAAATCTGTGTAGGAAGCAGACTGTCTGAAATAATGCCTCGACTAGCATAGGCGGTGTGGCAAGCTCTGCTCGCACAATGTCATGTGGGACTGAGGCCTTGCTGCAAATCAATCTAGATATCATGATCACCTGAGGTCTCTCCATCAATGTCCATACATAATCGGCAAGGCCTGGCCCCCATATAGCTGCTCCATACATCAGTGCTGGAGTGACTAGAGTATCAAAGAGCCACCCCTTGGTGCGGGGCTCTTGGAAATGTGCCTGATGACACTGTTGCTCCATAAGAGCCAATGCTGAGTATCCTCTAGTGAGGCAGTCACGAGCTGCCTGTGTCATCGAGAAAGTCCCTGAAGCTACTATAAAGGTGACTCCCAAATATACATATGATCCAGTGACCTCAATACCCCCTCCTACTGCCATGAAAATAATCTGTCTGCGTATCTGAGCTGATGTATGGAATATAAGAACCTTGGTTTTACCAAGGTTCACTGTCATGCCTCTCTGTATGAAAAAATCATCCAATGCTAATAAATGCTGCTGTAATTCCTGAGCTGAGTCTGAGACCAACACAATGTCATCTGCATATGGTAAGATATGAACTGTGGCTCCACTGAGATCTATACCTCCACCGACTCGCTGTTGAATAAACTCTGCTATCTCATCAATGTATAGCCCAAATAGAGTCGGTGAGAGTGGGCATCCTTGCTTCACACCAATGGTGCTCACAAGGGGATCTGATATACCTCTCGGACATCTGTCTCTGCCAGTAACCCGCTCATATAGTGCATAAATACCCCACATCATATCATCATCCACCCCCAGATCAAGTAGGCATTTGAAAAGCCTCTCTCTCGGAACCGTGTCAAAGGCTTTGCGGAAATCCACAAAGCAACAGTACAATCTCTGTTTCTTCACTCATGTCTGGTCGATCAGACAACGGAGAGTGAAGATGTGGTCTATGGTAGAAAATGCCCGTATGAACCCTTCCTGTCCAGGTGTGCGCATGCACTCTCTCTCTGCCAGCGTGCTGAGCTCCTCCTCCATTACCGTGCCATAAAGTTTAGACAAAACTGGCCCAATCATGATGGTCCTATATGTGTTAGGATCCATAGGATCCCCTGACTTGTGGATAGGTACAATGGTGTGCTCTGTCCACGAGTCAGGGAACCCCTCAGACAATGCACGATTGAAGAGGTGAGCAATGAGTGGAGCCAATGTGTCTCTGCTATATATAATATGCTCTGCCTAAAAATCAAACTAGTCTCGAGCGTGGCCATGCTGTAACCGTGAGATAGCATGTTTCACCATACTAGTGGTGAAAAAGGATGAAATACCTGGTCTCGGTGTACATGGTGAGAGGGAGACAAGAGGAGAAGAGGTAGAGGAAGCTTGCCATTATGTATTCATGAAATGCTACATAATAAAATAGACTCACTCATAGCTTACCTCAAAGAGATGGACTAGTATGAGGGTGTTCTAGAGTACTCTCATGTGCTTGTCATTGTGTTTTTTTACATCTCCATGGGCACCTTATATAGCCTTCATGAGGGATTAGATTATGCTAATCTTCTTGATTAACATAATCCTAGATGATGTATGGCATCTTTGAAAATATGAAGAATAGTGGATGGGATAAGTCCCCACCTTGGTCATCATGTAGGAAGCCAAGGGTGGTGGTAGACAAGATAGAGAAAGGAAGCTAGATTATAAGAGGTGGGTGCCAAAAGTACATTATTATAATATGTTTACAAGAAGGATAAAATGGGAAGTTGATGTGATAAGGGAGAAAGAGAGAAGAAAATTGCATGCAGCTAGCAGTCTGTGCCTTTGTAACTTCAAATCGGTAAAGAAGCTGAAAAAACTTTCTTTTGCAACTTTGTAGACCAGGTCAAAACCTTCGGTCAGATAGCATCGGAATTTTCTTGAAATTTGCTTTCCCTTGGGATTTATTGAAATATTAAAAAAGTCTTCCAAAAGCTACTTTGACTTTAGTTCTTTATATATATATAAATACATATAAGCATGTGACAGAGGGGATCCATACTTGTAAGCTTTTGTGTTATGATCCAAATGACACCATGATGTGGACATTGTCTTGTGTACAAGGGTGAGGTGCCCTCTAATGATGGTGATAGATCCCAAATCTTGGTGATGCATGTGGCACCCACGTGTAGTTGGAGGCTAGTCCTTTGAAAAAATATATGTACTCACTCAACCCCTAGGTGTAATCCATTTCCACCTTCACTAAGATAACCCATCCCTTTTACTGTTGTTTTTCCACTTGCTAGAGTTATCATAACTGAGAAGAAATGTAGCATACCTAGTGCTTGAAGAGTAAACCCAAAGTGATAAGATGTAGGGTTTTAGCTATGGGTAAGGCTCTTGATAGGGGTTTTGGCCAAATTTTGTGGTAGAAATCCGGTTTGTAAAAAACCTAGATCATTAGCCCTCCGTTTAGGCTAGAGGCATTGATGCCTCTAGCTTACTAATGATGGTCCAATAGAGCAGGGAGATCTACACCCCCTCATTGGTGGCTCTTCATCAAACGATTGCTGCCTCTAGCTTACTAATGATGGTCCAATAGAGCAGGGAGCTCTGCACCCCCTCATTGGTGGCTCTTCATCAAATGATTGCTCCAAAGTGTCCCTAATTCTTTGAAAATAAGGCTTGAGTTACCATCCATTTACCCTTGTCTTGTGAAACCTCCCATCCATGTCACCTAGCTTATAGCTGCCATTTGGATATCTCCTTATGAGCATGAATGGCCCTTTCCATTTGAACACAAGTTTAGCATCCTTTCTATTATCAAAGTGATTATCATAGCATAGCACAAGTGATCCTTCCCTTAAGTGCTTGCTAGCCAGATTCTTATTAAATGTCTTCCTTCTCTCTTCAGCTTCATTATGGGAGTGGCCCTATTGCATCAATCTCCCATTTCTCAAATGGGCCATATGTAGTTATGGGATTTTGTTCCTCATGCACTAGCTTCCTTGGTCTGGCCATTTTGGCAAGTATCACAAGTGCGGCACCAATATTGCACATCTTGATGTAGGCTAGGCCATACAAAACTGGCTTGGAGGATCTTTCTGTTGGTTATCTCTTGAGCAAAAAGTCCACCACAAACCTCCTCATGGCAGCTCTTTATCACATGCATAATCTCCTTTGCTGTTGGCACCCTTCTAAGCATTGTATCCTTTCCTTTGCAATACAACACATCATTAATCAAGCGGTATGTAGTGGCCTTAGTATCCAACCACCTTTTCTCACTCTTACTCATATGTGTAGGTGCCTCACCATGCTCAAGAAAATAAAGCACATCTTGTAGTTGAAACTTACCCTCAAACAAGAGGAGTTTTCATGCAATGATGCCCACCATTACCTCTTTCAATTTTTCAGCTGCTAGAGCATCTGCATCACTGTTTGTGCGCCTTGGCACAAAATAGATTTGGGCTTTTTGTAGCTTCCTCATGAGAGTTTTAGCTTCTCTCATTTTCATCTCTAAGTTATCATTTTTACAACCCAAATTTCTTTCATTTGCTTAACAATTAGCATAGAATCCCAAAAAATATTAAGTCGAGTGACACCATGTGAGAGGCACCACCTCAAACCTAAAAGAAAGGCTTGATATTCTACCTCATTGTTAGAATGGACATCCTCCAAGCTGATACCTTCTCCATAAAGTTTGTCACCTTCGGGATTGAACACCACTATTCCTGCTGCCCCCGGGGGATCCACTAGGGTTTACCATATGGTACCACGTGAGTGTAAGGGAGGGGGTTATTTAAGGGAAGAAATGTATATTTTATAAGGCAAGGTCCCATAAATAGGAGGTAGATAAGGGGTATTTTCAAATATTTCTTGCACGCAGGTGACGTCTTCTTATTACTACTAGTGAATACCCCATGCTGCTACCGCTGGGGATTCTCCACCTGTGGTGGGTCCTCAACAGGAGGTGTCTCCTGTTTTACCTTTCCCTTCTCTTTTTCCTTCTTTTGATGGCATTTATGGGTCAATAAATCATCTAGCCATGACGGAGTAGAGTCCTCCACCTTGAAGGTGTTGTCAAAATTTTGGAGTTGTATCACCCACTTTGCGATTCTAGCTGAAACATCCATGTCTTATAAGGCATAGGGAAAATGCTCTTCTGTCATGATCATTGTGAACGGCCTAGGGAGAAGATAAGGACGAAACTTTCTTACAGCAAACATTAGGGACAAAACCATCACCTCCACCATCTTGTACCCTCTTTTTGATGTTATCATTACTCTGCCCCCAAAACTGGATTGACAAAATACTCTTGATCCCAGCAAGTCTATAAAATTATGGGAAGGGTGTTGAGATCCTTATTTACCTTGTAAAAGCACCTTTTGCTTTCGTCACTCCATAAGAGCTCCTCAGAGTGGGTCAACTGTTGTAGTGGAAACACTAATTAGGAGAGGAGATGAATGAACCGCCCCATGTATCACACCTTCTGAATGAAAGAGGTTAGTTGCTTCACAAAATATGGTGACGGCACTACCAATAGGGCCTTAATTTGTTTGGATCCACTTTAATGCTCCTCTCACTTACCACGTGCCCTAACAAAGTTATACTACTTTCGCCAATATGACACTTCTCATGGTTTAGCTGCCCTCCCATTTATGCGAGGCAGTTGAAACCTTCATCCACCTTCCCTAGATGTAGAGCCTTAGAACTATAAATACGAAAAACATCAACAAAGACCTTGATGGACTTCCCAAAATATGGCTGGAAGACATAATTCATGAATTGCTGGAAGGTAGCTGAAGCATTTGTTAATCCAAATGGCATTACTTTGTAAGAAAAACACCCCCAAGGCGTGATGAAAGTGGTCTTGTTGATCCTCCTCAACTATTGGGATCTGAAAATAACCTGAATACCCATCACAAACAGTGTATCTCTCATGCCCGGCCACCTCATTGAGTATTTCATCCTGAAAGGGAAGAGGGAAGTAATCTCTCTTTGTTGCAACATTTAGCGGCTTGTAGTCCACACAAATCCGCCATTTTTCATTCTTCTTGGGTATCACCACTATAGGTGAAACCCACTCTGAGTCCCCTACTAGATAGATGAAACCTGCCTTCAAAAGGCGTTGCACCTCAGTGAATAGAGCGTTTTGTTGGACTACTCCCAATCGTCGTAGCCGCTATACCACTGACCTTGCTTCATCGTTTAGATTAATGTGATGTTGTACTTCCGTCATACCTGTGATGTGTTCATAATCATAAATAAAAAGTATAGAGTGTTTTATCACCACTTCCATGTAGATTGCCTTCTCCTTAGCTGATAGATTCTTAGCTAACATTTTTTCTAACCCCTTCTTCTCGACCTTTAGAAGTTGCTGCGGAATTTCACTACTAGAAGGCCATTTCAATGTAATCCCCATCATTTCTAGAGAGCTTTCTTCCTCATCTCGATCCTCCTTCATGTTGTAGATAGTGCTCTTTCATTTTTTCTATAGCCCCTTTTGTGGCCTTAGCTCTAAGGCCCTTGTCTCCCAATCTTGTCTGGATTTCATTCCCATTAGCTATGGTCACCCAAGAATAAGTGGATAGCCGTTCCCCTTCACTGGCATCACATACATGTCAACCTCCAATTGCACTCTATACACTTTTACCTTGACTTTCTTTATAACTTGCAAACAATTTACTACTACATTGTTAGCCATTTTGGCCCCAAATTCAGTAGTTTCACTTATCTCTAATCCCAAACAATGCATCAACTTTTCCGTCATGACACAAATATTTGCACCTCCATCCACATATGTCTTTGACACTCTCTGCCATTGATTTTGGCTTCCATTAGAGGCACAATATCTTTTGTCTTTCTAGCATTGATTGCATTCACGTGTCTATTCTTCATGGGTCTAATGCTTACCGTCTTTGATCATTGTCACTGCATTGTTGGAGATAGATGCAGTAATTGTGGCCATAAAATTTTTGACCCTTGATCCCTCACATCAGCAAGTAAATCATAATCTCTAGTATCTTTAGCTAGGGAAAAATCATCTAGCTCAATGCGTCGGTGTGAGCGAGCCCTCCTCTTTTTACCGCCGCGTGTCTTTGTAGCTTTTGAAGACTCTGCCTCTTCTTCCATATTTTCAACCTCCTTTGGTGGTGTAGGCTCCATCCTCTCAATTCTACGGGCTTTCTTCACCAGAATTGCTTCAACCTCTACTACTTTGGCATTCCTTTTGACATCACTCTCATCCAAACTTATCATCTTGATGTCACGATTCTATGGTGGCTAGACAGGCAAGGGCAACACCTCTACAAGTGGTCGAGGATGCTAAAGAACTTGAACCAGCGATGGAGGCCTTGGATTTGGTGGAATAAGCCTCTTCCTAGGTGGTGTCACTTGTTGTCCTCTCCTTCTTGGTTGGAACCCATTTCTTGGAAGATTCTTGGGATGAGGGCAAAAGTACATACCATGGCCAGTCTCCCCACAATTATAGCAAACATACTCTCTTTCTTGTCTCCTTGGGCCCCGATTGCCTTCATGTGCAAGGGGAGGAGGCCATACTCCTTGCACTAGATTCAACGAAAGGCTTTCAAGATTAGTAATGCATTGTAGGAGCTCTTGATGTGGCATCTTTGGTTCGGGTGGGGCCTTTGCTATTTCTCTCGGCCTTAGCATAGTTGGTAAAACCTACATGGGCTCAACTCCCCCCTTCAATTGGGCTTGATACTTAAGTTTCCTATCTTTATCCTTAGCATAAGTGATTGATTCTTCATAGGATGTGGGAAACTTGTCTTTGACCTTCTCCCTTAGTAGAGGGTGAAGTTCGGCTAGAAAATAATCTTTCTTAAGGAAATCAAGTACTCTCTTTCCCTCAGCTAACGAGGCTATCCATTTATCCCACAATTTTATAAACGTACCTTCATATGCTTTCTACTCCCTTGATAAGGTTTGGAAAATATTTAGGATTTGTCTCCAAAGATCTTTAGGAGGCTCTGTATCTTGGTACTCGTGCAAGAATGCGGTCTTGAGATCCTCCCAGTTACCCCTTGTAGCCTCTAGTAGAGCTTGATACCACACTCAAGCATCACCCTTTAGAAATAAAGAGAAGGCACGTACTTTGGTTGCTTCATGATCCTGGCCTCTAGCTAGGAAGGCCATTTCTAAGTCATCCAGAAAGTCTAAAGCTTTCTCCCATTTATGCCAAAAAAACTTGGAAAAGCCATGATAGGAAGATGTTGATCTAGCTCAATACAAAACAAATATGAACACGTGTAGGCCCAAGTCATATCTTATTCAGGGTAGAATAAATGGATTCACAGATGCATTAATCTCAAAAAGACGACGAGGGCCCAATAAGCCCCTTATGATATTTTGGAACCTAAGCTTTGTGCTAACTATTATGTGCACGGTTTGCCTAGCAAGAGTACGGATAGGTCCGTACAAATCCCTATGGTTCATGGGATGCACTTAGAATAGAATGAATATGTGCACATTAAGGATATGTTATAATCCAAAATAGAGAATATTATGGGATCATGGGACAACAAGATCTCTCTCAACCTCTCAACTCCAAAATAGAAGACCAACCTTTGCTGAAAATGTATATTTCTACTAATGCACACATCTATCCTAATGTTTTGAACCAATTGAAAGTTGTAGAAAATAGGATTATTCATTTGTGCATGAATCCCTTGAATAGGGTTTGATGAATATTCCTCCTTAGTGATCCCTTGATAAACACTCGTTGAAGAAGAGGACAACTCCTTAGATGTTTCATCCTTCATAGAATTGTAGAGCGTAGCTTGAGAAGTCCTCAGTGGGGGCACAAAAAATGAGAGTTGAACGATAAGTGGGTTGCCTCTTATCCACCCATCCTCCAATCCTCACTAAGAGAGCTAAATAAGGGCACCACCTAGCCAAAGGGAGGATGGGCTAGGACATCTCTTTCCTCAAAGAGAATGAAAAGAACCAAAACACAACTTCACGAGAGAGAATTTGTAGCCCATCTTAAGGGAAATGAAGATGATGGAAGGTTAAGAGAGGTGATGGCTCCTAATTTCTCCCATGAATATATATATAATATGAAAAAATAAAGATTTTCCACCAATAGAGCATATGGAAAGTATTACTTAATAAGTTTAATTAGTATGAATGTAGAGGGAGAATTAGAAGAGAGTACATATGATCTAGACACCATATTAGAATATGAGAAAGAGAGAGAGAGAGATGAGAAGACAGGGAGACAAGATGAGAAGAGGTAGAGGAAGCTTGCTATTATGTATTCATGGAGTGCTACATAATAAAAGAGAATCACTCATAGCTTACCTCAAAGAGTTGGACTAGAATGAGAGTGTTCTAGAGTGCTCTCATGTGCTTGTCATGTTTTTTTACATCTCTATGGGCACTTTATATAACCTCTATGAGAGATTAGATTAAGCTAATCTTCTTGATTAATATAAACTTGGATTATATATGGCATCTTTGAATATATGGAGAATAGTGGATAGGACAAGTCCCCTCCTTGACCATCATGCAAGAAGCCAAGGGTGGTGGTAGACAAGCTAGAGAAAGGGAGCTAGATTACAAGAGGTGGGTGCCAAAAACACATTATTATAATATATTTACAAGAAGAATAAAATGGAAAGTTGATATGATAAGGGTGAAAGAGAGAAGAAAATTGCGTGCAGCTAGAAGTCTGCACCTTCATAACTTCAAATCGGTGAAGAAGCTAAAAAAAGTTTCTTCTGCAACTTTGTAGACTAGGTCAAACCCGTCGGTCGAATAGTGTGCAAATTTTCTTTAAATTTTCTTTCTCGTGGAATGCATTGAAATTATAAAAAAAAGGCTTTCAAAATTTTATTTGACATTAGTTCCTTATATATTTATAAATACATATAAGCATATGACAAAGGGGGTCCATGCTTGTAAGCTTTTGTGTAAGATCCAAATGACACCATGATGTGGACATTGACTTGTGTAAAAGGGTGAGGTGTCCTCTAATGATGGTGATAGATCCCAAATATTGGTGATACAGGTGGTATCCACATGTAGTTGGAGGCTAGTCCTTTGAAAAAATCCATGTACTCACTCAACCCTGGGTGTAATCCATTTCCACCTTCACTAAGATAACCCATCATTTTTACCCTTTACATTGAAATCCCTCCTAAGAACTTATTTTCCCACTTGCTAGAGTTATCATAAGCGAGAAGCAATGTAGCATACCTAGTGCTTGAAGAGTAAACCAAAGTGATAAGATGTAGAGTTTAAGCTATGGGTAAGGCTCTTGATAGGGGTTTTGGCCAAATTTTGTGGTAGAAATCTGGTTTGTAAAAAACCTGAATTATTTCTTTTGAGCTCCCTATTACACCACAAGGTAAGCCAATGGTTGGGATGGAGCAAAGATATGATGGTTATGTGTGGGTGAAGTATAATACATGTACAAATGAATGTTTTGATGGTGTTGTTAGGCATAGTTCTTATGGGGGCATCTAAGATGTTGTAATGTGGAGTGTCCATATTATGAGTAGATGAAGGGAAGCAATCAATCTCAATGGAAGAGAAAACTTAAAAGGTGCCCAGAATTGGGTTTTTAAGTTCTGAAACTGGCACTTTAGTTTGTCCACATTGCTCTACTTTATCAAAATGCTTGGCTGTGTGTGAGTCTTGTATTTATTATTGCTATCCTATAGATAGAACTACTATAACAAGATGTGTCATACATCAAGGTAGTCACTGGCATCCTGTGGCAGTTGGGGTGTCGAAAACAAATGAGACTTTTGTGCATACTTTGGTGCAAGATAGAGCTTCCCATGACCTTTATGCAAAGTGTAAAAAGGTTGAGATAGGTGTAGCTCAAGTTATAATTATGGACATGCTCTTTGATGACACTGATATCATTCCTCATATGGATTACACCTCTTGTACAAAGAAAAAGGATTGGTCTAAACTTTGTTTACATTTTTCTGAAGCTCACATGTTGCAATGGTTGACTTTTGGTATTTGATTAGGATGCAGAGATCCATGAATATTGCCCATCAAAATGTGAAGGGATCAGTTCTTGGGCTTGAAGCATTACTGGATCTTGAGGAGAAAACAAATAGGTGATACCCTTTCTTTCATAGCCTCCTATTTCTAAACCAGCTAGCAAGCAATGTGGAGCCGCATGTATTTAAGATGTCCTCTATGGGTCATCCTAGAAGTGGGATCGACTTGGTTAATCAAATGAGGTCGGGTGGACTACTAGAGAAACAATTTGTCCACTTTGATCGTGTGCACAAGATAAGTGGCTAGACCACAATGAGTGCACATGTTTATCACCATTTTGTCATAGAATAACTTACAATTGTAGTAGGTGAGTTCAAGGTGGAGAATACAAATGCACAGGTTTTATTTTGGACTTTGATGAATGAAAGGTTGCAGCAATGTGGATTTGAGAGTGTAAAGTTTGCAGGTTTTATGACTGATGAGGCACAAGAAAATTGGCTTGCAGTAGTGCGTACTATTTTCAATAAAGGTAAAAGGAATGTGATGATGTTCAAGGAACTCTCATGTTCTTTTCACTGGGAAAAGAGTATGTTGGAACATACACGAGTTTATATCAAACCATAATTTCAAGAAGAGCATAAGGATTTGTGTCAACGGTGGAGAGATGCACCAAGTGAAGTGTCAGCTGCATCAGCAAAGGACAAACTTGTTACATTTTGGAGTTTGGGACATGTGCATGAGACAGAGCTACATTCATTAGAGACATGGTTATCTTGGTGGGAGGTGCGGGGATTTCACTGGGCAAAATGGGTATTGACACAAGGGGGTGGAAGTCCATTTGTGCCTACGGTTAATCTCTTAGAGTCTAAGTATGCATCCATACGAGCAGCTTTGGGATACAAATTTGGGATACACTCAACAAGTTAGCTTGTTCTCTACTTCAGCTCTGTAGACCTTGCCATGTCACTCTTGTTCTCTACTTCAGCTCTGTAGACCTTGCCATGTCAGTCTTGTTCTCTACTTCAGCTCTGCAGACCTTGCCATGTCAGTCTTGTAGGAAGACATGAGGGGTCTAGGCCCATTATAAGTGCCCATTATAAGGCCTACCTGACAAGAAGACATGGGGGGTCTAGGTCGAGTTTAAATCAAGTTAAAAAAAAGATTTATGTCCGAAGAAGAAGGGGTTTGAGAAAAAAAAATCTTGTGGACCTTGCATCAACAGTGTTGGAGGAACAAGATATTGTTGCTCCAGATGTTCCCTGAAAGTGTGATGCGCAAGAGAAGAAATATGGATGCAAAAATTATACTTGATACAGATAGTCATCGGCTAGAATATGAGAACGTTACTATTCATGTTTCAAGACCAAAAGGGGGAGCTTCATGCATTCATGTGACCCCAAAAGAGAGTGAGGTTGATGCGAAAGAATGGGCTATCTGGAGAACACCACCCAAATTTCAATCTACATGCTGGGGTATTTTGGAAGGGAGAGCCAAATTCATGTGGAGCTTTCTTGACCTTGGTGGCAATAAGAAAATGGATTTCCCTTGGGGTATTTTACAGCAATTTGAGATTTTCACTCTACCACGCTTCCGGTGCCTCCACAGGCACTATCCAAGAGAGAGAGTTGAAGAATGGAAGAGCTTCTTACCTGTCGCTTGCTTGCTCGAACCTTGCTTCTTATCCTTTGCTTCAACCTTCAAAATTAGCCTCTCTTAGTGACATGGCTCTGATACCATGTCAAGAATCGTGTGGTGGGGGGGACTTGCTTGAGCTGTTACGCCAAACACACACTGTATACACAAGAGGAAGCTCACTCAAGAACATAAGAAGAGAAAAGGAGGCCAAAACGTTTTCTTGTTTATTTCTTCTTCTTCTTCCACACACTATACAATGTACACAAAGTATAGATAAGATACAACATAAAGGAAAAAGGTCTACGAAGTCAAATAGTGCATAACAAACTATACCAATCAACTGGCGCTATATCTTTGCCAGCTATAGATATTTGTAATAAACTAAATATAATAAGTGATAAGTCAGTGGCCATGTGAGTATCATAATGGCCATCAACATGCTAAGTGTAGACATGTGGACTCATCTAGCCGAAGCAGTCCATCATCAATGTACGCACATGTTGAGCTTGCCATCTCAACACACAAGGGGGTGGAGGTCCATTTATGCCTATGGTTAATCTCTCAGAGTCTAAGCATGCATCCATGCAAGAAGCTTTGGGATACGCTCAACAAGTTAGCTTGTTCTCTGATTCAGTTGGCAGACCTTGACATGCCAGTCTTGCAAAGTGCCCATTATAAGGCCTACTTGACAGGAAGACATGAGGGGCCTGCGCCAAGTTTAAATCAAATTAAGAAAAGATTTATGTCTAGAGACAAAGGCGTTTGAGCAAAAAAAAATATTGTGGACCTTGCATCAACAGTGTTGGAGGAATAAGATATTGTTGCTCCACATGTTTAGAGGATAGTCCTGAAAAGTCTGATGCACAAGAGAAGAAATATGGATGAAAAAATTATACTTGATACAAATAGTCATCGGCCAAAATATGAGAACGTTACTATTCATGCTCCAAGACCAAAAGGGGGAGCTTCATGCATTCATGGGACCCCAAAAAAGAGGGAGGTTGATGTGAAAGAATGGGCTATTTGGAGAACACCACCCAAATGTCATCTACATGCTAGGGTATTTTGGAAGGGAGACCCAAACACTGTGGATCTTTCGTTCTTGACAAGAAGGAAGAGCCACTGAAGGGTATTCATGCACCTTGCTTCAAAGGACATCATAGTATAAGGATAAGGAGAGTTGGTAGATGTTCTACTTTTGTCCATCAAGTGTAATTCATTCAGCTAAAGTGGATGAGCAGATTCAGAAGTCTTGTGGGCCATCTCCTCTTCTTTGGAAGGTTGCTAGAGGCACATGTTTGTCTGTAGAAGAGACAACCAAACTCATCAATGCGGGTTTTATTTTTGAGGGTGTAAAACATAGGGTTTCCACTATTCAAACAACACCATGCAATGTTTGCCCAATGAGCAAAGGTGATGGCCGTAGAAGATAAGCAATGCAAGCCAAGATTGCATTCATAGAGAACTTATAATGGAAGGAGAGGTAGTGCGTGAGACAGTTGTCAGTCAATCAGAGTCACAATTTTTTTGGATTTCAACAACTGATTCAAAGAAATCTGGAATCTCCTTTATGGTTAATGTGTGTGAATTTCCAAGGTGCTCTTATCCAGATTTTGCTTTGAGGGACCTGAAAAAAGAGTCGTACGTGTCACGTGAGCATATATATATTGTGTTCATTAGGGTGTTTGGTTTGCAACCTGCAATACACAAATTTATGCACCAAGCTGCAACTACAAAGTTAGAGCTTAGTCAAGCACTCTCGAGACACCGCAATATTCCTTCTACTAATGTTATATAGAATGAATGTATAAGGGATGTTCAGCATTTGGTTGGATTTTTTGATCCATTGTGGAAATGCGAAAATTGTAGAGAAGTAAGAAATTATGTAAAGTAAGAAATTAGGTTTGCACCATAGATAAGTCAGTAACTTTTGGGACATCTGTAATTTCTTCTTCTAGTGTCTTATAGACGGTTATATGTTGTCATTCCTTTTTTGGTTCATTAAAACATAGTCACATTTTGAATTATCTTTTTCGCTTTCTTGATTGAGATAATATAAGTTTCTTTTGCTAATGTCAATAAGTTGTTGCTGTGTTGTAAGTTGTTATGTTGTTCTTGTGAGGAAGAATTCCATTACTAGGCTTGTGTATGCACTTTCTTTGAGAATCTAAAACTTTAAGATATGACTACGAGTTCTAAATGACACTATCAAAATAGCTTGCTTGGTCCCTTGCCGCTTGGTTTGGGTCCTCACCCAGTTTTTCCGTGCTTGTTTTTTGGTAATCTTTCATTTGGCTATCTGAGTTTGTTTTAATTCATGCAATATTTGTTTACCCCCTCACTAGTACTAGCAATAGATGAAAACCTCGACTGGTACAAGTCTCGACTAAGGTCTAGGTGCCCTTGCTAAAAGTCGTTATTATCCTAACATTGCTAAGAGTGAGATGAATACATTGCCTCTCATAATCAACATTGCACTGAGTTTGTTTCTTGAAGGTATGTCCCAATAATGTTTCTTGTCCCACTCTTTTAGTGTTTGAAAGTACATAAAAGATAATAGGAAGACTTTCAATCTCAATGGTAATCATGATCCTACAAGGAGTATGGCTTTCCCCCATATGGGTTGATTCTGGCATTGCATGGGATTAATTGTGGCTAGCTGATATTAGTCCAATCCTCATATGTGAGTATGTTGTTGTTGGCTCCTTCATCAATTAGTGCATCAAGAATGTGGTCTCGTGTAGTTGTAACATGTAGCTGCAGATAAGATAGTGCAATAGGTTCCTCATCTTCCAAGTAAATTTTAGTGATTGACACAGCTCCTATGTTGATAGATGGCAGCAATATAGGGGGCTCACATAGTGGGTGTGCAAGTCGGTAGTATTTCTTGATGCAACTTTTGAAGAAGACAATCCCCTCCCCATCTAGTGTTTCGAGCTCCACATTGCTAGTTCTACTAATATGATGGACCTTGCCCTATTCCATGAAACTTCATTTTTTTAAATGGCCCTTCATCAAATATAGCAAAACCAAGTCACCTTTTTCAAAATTGTATTGTTTGACATGCTTGTCAAACTAAGCCTTTGTTCCTTTTCAGAAATGATTGCATGTGTGGCAATAAGCTAAGTTTCTAATAGTCTTTCCAATTCAATTATACATTCATTACACGTCTCCTAGCCTTCCCATCTCTCTTGAATAGCTATTGACAAGCTTAAAACAAAGAACTTGACTAACAAGATTTCTTTTGTTTCATAGGTTAGCTTAAATGGCATTTGTCTAGTAGCCATTTTGTAGGTTGTACGATATGCCCACAAGGCTACTGTTAGCTTATTGTCCCAACCACTTCACAAAGTAGAGAGAATTTTTATCAACACATTGACCAAGATTTTGTTTGTAGCTTCCACTTGGCCATTGGCTTAGGGATAGTAGAGTGATGACTTTCTATGGATGACCAAGAAGGTGGACAATAAGTGTTTGACTACTTCATTGATAAGATGAGTGCCAGAGTACCTTGGTCGCTAACTAGCTCAATGGGATAGCCACAAACGTAGAGACGTTCTACTCCCAAAGGAACTTGGTAGTGGTTCTTGCATCGTTTTTCCTTGTTGCCCTAGCCTTTGCCCACTTCATGAGATAGTATGTGCTACTATGATGTATTTTTCTTATGAGTACTGAGCAGCAAGACTGATGGGTCTAATGAAGTCAAGGCCCCACTTTTCAAATGGTTGGCATGCTATCAGTGGCGTCAACTCCATCTTGTCCTTACATATGGGAACATACTACCACTCCTCATAGTGTTTAACAAACTTAGCAACATCACGGAATAGCATGGGCCACCACAATTGGGATTGCAAGACCTTTCATGTAGTGCTATTGGCATTGAAGTGTCCTCTTGCAGTTCTGCCATATGATTCAGTGTGTGCACATCATGCATTTCATTCTTACAGAACATCATCTTGAAAACCCATCCTTCGCTAACTAATAAATATATCCTGCAATCATCTGGTATGGTTGGATCTTTAAGATGAGCCATCTCAATCTAGCTTTTTCGATGGGGTGATAAAGGATCCCGTTCTCCAAAATTTGCACTATATCATCTACCCAGTATGGCATGAGGTCCACTTTGTAAAGCTTTTTTTCAATATACTTTGAAAAGGTGAGCATCATGCAAATCATCCATGATGCCTTTTTCAATAAGCTCTCCTATGGTTATTCGGAACATGTGATCTATCATGTAATGCTACTTTTCCTTTTGTACAACCACTAAAAGGTCAAACTCTAACAAGAGCAGTAGCCATGTGGCAAAGCATCTAGCTGCACAAGGCGTATTAACTAGCTAAAGCAATGCTTGATGATCAATGAAGAATATGAATGGTGTAGCTAAAAGGTAATGTCTAAAATTTTTAACACTGAACACCATTGCCAACCTTTCTTGTTTTTTCGTTGAGTAATTCATCTCCACATCAATGAACTGTTTACTTGCAAAACTCATTGGGAAATCCATGTTATGTTTGCTAGGTTGGCATAACATTACTCCCAATGAAAATTTTGATACGTCAATATGCACGTGGAACGTAAGGGTCCAATATGGGGTTTGTAGGATAGGTTCTAATGTTAGAGCCTCTTTAAGCCATTCATAGCCTTGTTGATACTCCTCTATCTATTCAAGTACAATCAATAGTTTGTATAATGGTCTAACAATTATGGCATAGTTGGTTGGAGGTGGAAGATCAACAATCACCTTCAATTTTGAGAAGTCCGTGGCAATTCCATTCCTCAACACAACATGCCCTAAGATACAATTGTGTTTTAACCAAAACTAGCACTTTAAGGGTTCAATGAGAGGCCATGATGCTACACTGTTCAAAGACTATGGAGTTTTTATAGGTGTTTTACCCAATTGGTGTTCGTACAATCATAATAAGTGATAGCCAGTCTGTATGCTCAATTTCATAGATGAATCATGCACTCAAGATTTCTTCTTTAATCACATAAGCATGCTTAAGATTCATGGCATATGGCCTTTTCTTTAGAGGCAATGCATCAAGCACAATGGGGATATTGTGGGTTACTATGCTTGGATCAATACCCTTCAACTCAATGGACCATGCAAATGAGTCAAAGAACTCTTTTAGGAGACTAACGAGGTTAACCTCCACATCCATGGATAGGTTGTCTTCTATGAACACTAATCAAGGTTTTTTATCTTCACCAACAACCAAGTTGACCTCCTTAACCTTGGCAAGTCCTTCAATGGGCTTGTTGGTTTGGCCTTGTCTCTTTGCTCGTAGCAACACCATTAGCATATAGCCCTTCTTAAAATTTGTGAATCGTTTGGGTAGATCCTAAAGTTTCTTTTTCCTTTCAACATCAGACTCATTTTATTGTTTCCTCGCCTCCTCCTTCAATCGTTTACACCTTAGGTGGAGTGGGAGTCTTAAACTTTAAACTTTGTGAATCATTTGGGTAGATCCTAAAGTTTCTTTTTCCTTTCAACATTAGACTCCTTATAATGTTTCCTTGCCTCTCCTCCTTCAATCCTTTGCTCCTTAGGTGGACTGGGAGGTCTCCTTTGGTGCATCGGATCCTAGAGGTTTTTGGAATTTCAAGATCACTATTACAACTTATTTTAGAATCGGAGTTGAATTCACAACCTCCATTGGAAGAAATCTCACCAAAAAGTTGGAGCTGAGATATATCAATCCTAGTCCATATGAAGTTGTGACAACATGCTAGGTTAGCCCTACTGCTCATAATCCACTACATTAGATGTTCTACCTAGGTTTGATCACAATCTACTCTCATGACTCCTTTCTCTATCATGAAGGCATTGTTATGTTTGGGCTTAAATTCCATAATTATTTTCTCAATGGTCTGTCTTTCAATGTCATAGTCTATGGTTTTTGCTTCTTCTTCACTTTCCTCATTTCCAGAGTCGCAATCCACTTACTCCTCATCATCGGATTCCTCTCACTCCAAAGGTTCATTCTCCTTTGATTCATCATCCTGTACATTTTTATTTTCTCTCAATGCAACCCAATTGTTGATGGGACCGAAAATGGGCCGGCACTGGCTATAGCACTAGCCGAACCTCATGCTCATGACACACAAACACCCTCACGGCCTCGCGGACCAGGAGCGTCAGTCTAATACTAAAGGACAACCTGGCCTAAAGCTTAATTCCTACGTTTATAGTTCATAGTCCAACGTTTCCCTAAAACTCCTCAGAGGGAGGTTCCAAAGTACTTAGGCATAACGCCTCGATTACACACACATAGGAGGCACTCCATCGACTAATAGTCGGAGCCCCACTGCAGCTCTCCTACATCTCAGGGATTGGCCCTTTGATGCGCTACTAAAAATATAATACATATGAACACAAACTCCTCTCTTTTATATTTCTCGTATTTCCAGGAGATATACCATGCTTCCTCTCTTCACAGTCTCTTAGGAAACCAACCCTCTACCCTACGGCAAGGGATAACCTCACACTCTCAAACGTGGGTCAAAGTCCTAAGAAAACAATTGCTATGCAGTCCAGGAGATTTTCCTTTGATACCATGAACCATGCATAGTGCATAATGTGAATGGTTTAGTGCACAAACAATAGAAACTCAGCATTGTGCATCGTGCAAAACCAATCTTTTCATGATTTCCATACTAACGTATATGTATTGAAACGAGGAGAGACACCGAGCCTTACGCTCATGCTGCCTTTCCCTTTATTTTAAAACAACATTCTATAGCCATGATGCAACACATAAATCAGATTTAAGATTGTACTTTGATGCTCAAACTCTCCTCTCACCCTACCATTTAATGTTTTGCAATCGTTGATAGGTGTAAGAGTTGTTTTATGTGTATTTCTTTGTAGAGAAAGCAATAAATACGGAAAAAAACATAGAAATGAGGGTAAACCGAGGCTAACCTCATGCTCTACCTTCATTATACATTGCACAAACACTTATCTAATTTTTTGGAATTTTCTTTTTATCGTTTCCTAATTTTCTCCCATTTAAAACCCATTTTTCACCATTTTTGGTATTTTTTCTCTATTATTTTCAATAAAAAATGACTAGAAATTGAAATTGATTATGGGTTATGGCCCTTAGGTTCTTTGACAGCAAAAGTTCAGGTTTTATTGATGTTATATCTCATGTTTCCCCTTTATTTTGCAAAAAACCCCCATTTTGCCTCTTAAACGCATGTTTTACGGGTTTTATACCATTAATTTCAGTCATAACACTTATGATTTTCTAATTTTCTGAGCATAAACTGATCAAACTCATAGCAAGCAACAACATAATGCATAATTAGCCCATGGGAACAATATTTCATCAACCAAATAGCATAAAAACTCATTTTTTCTTCATAAAAATTGAATTATCGCTTAGGCTTTGTGTCTCGGGATCTGGGTTTTGCTATGGGACTATGTGTTAGCCCTTATTCAATGTCCAACATCTTCAAAATCAGCATTCTTCATGTCTTTATACACCCGAAAGCAATCCAGTCTCATCTGGACAAGCTTTCCTCCATCATTCTTCATTGTCTTCTTCCATACAAGAACAGCCTCTTAAGGGAGAGAGAGGGAGGAGAGAGAAAGACTGAAATCAGAGATTTCCATTGAGGCCACCATTTGAGGAGCAAAGACAAGCGATAGAGTCAGCAAGGAAGGAGTAATTCGGGGGTAATGTCAATTGTATGGGTTGTGTGCAGGCTGCCATCTCCATCCCCAAGGATGGAGCGCATTTTTCGGCACCATACTGTCCACGCTTTCTTCTTCTTCCCTCCACGTTTTTTTTCATTCCAACATTTCATGTGGCATGAAAATTTGGCCCCAAGGGTCACTTACCCATTTGACCACTCTAATGTCCACCTCTTCAAATCTTGAACAGTTTCTTGGCTCCTTCCCCATCCGGACTCCGAATTGAGCTCTGAAAAATCCTTGGCGTCTGGCTTGACATCCCGCATTGGCTGGTAACTCCTGAAAACCCACACGGTACTCAGAAAAATTATCAAAAATCAACAAGTGTCGCTCGGGCGCCTTTTAAGCACTTTGACGCTTAAAATCGTCCTAGGTCGAGCCGCTGCCTTCGACGTTGAATATTTTTCCCTTGATAATTATAATTTTTAGCTATTTTTAAGCACTTCTCAGCATCAAAACTCCGCTCTCATTGGTGACCACGGGATAGGGCGACTCAGCCTATCAAATCCCACAATAGATCTACACAAAACAACCAAAAGAAGCATCAAGTTGATACAAAATAGATACGTACTAAACACATCACAATGCTCACCCTACCCCCTGACAAAACCAAGGCAGAACATCCACAAGGAGTAGGCCTAGCATAATTTCTTCTTTTATTTCCATACTCGGGCATGTAAAAAGGAGGGAGCTGAGCGTAGTGACCCAAGGAGAACAGGGCATCGGCCTTAGGTCCTGTCTCGGTACCCAAGAACCTACCAAGCCCTCGCAAGGCGACACTTAATCCTTTTCTGACGCTCACTTTTATTTTCGCTCCAACCTTCCTTATTTTCTTCTTTTCCAGCAAGATGCCACCCCTAGGAATACAAGGCATCGGCCCCAGGTCTGACTCATCCCTAGGAACCTACCAGGCCTTTACTAGACAATGATCAACTGCTTATAAATTTTCCTTTCTTTTCTTTTCTATTTTTATAGGGGGTTAGAACCCCTTTTTACACACCTTCGTATATTTTTATTTTCTTTAAGATATTCAGGATTTCTTTTCCTTTATCATCATAATCATTTTTTTCCTGGCAGGCTTCTCTAAATGCCTCACAACTAATAAGAACTCCTAGAACGGCTGCCTAGCAGGCTAACAGAAGAGGGTCACTAGGACTTCCTTCTAAAACAGGTCTTTTGATGCTTGACAATGTCTTTACAGGAGGCAACAACTACTCAGACCTCTCTCAAACACACTGAACCTAAACCTGGGACTTCATGCCTTGGACTTCCGGTCCCCAACAAGAAATGAAAAACCCCTTAACAAATACACAAACACATATAGCATAAAAACCACAGTACTCATAAAGGAGAGATATCACTTGGATAGGGCCACGAGAAGCTTTCATGCAACAAAAGGCTCCTTCTAAGCTCTTCTTCCGAACCTGTCTAGCACAGAACTAAAACAAGAAACCATTAACCGCACCTGCACTAAACAGACAACTGGCCCTCTTGGCCTAATGAAATAAAGCACTTCGCCACAAAAAAGAATCGGCCCTCTTGGCCTAATGAAATAAAGCACATCACCACAAAAAAGAATCGGCCCTCTTAGCCTAATAAACATTCAAAACCTCGTAACACTGGCCCTCTTGGCCTAATGAAATCAAACAGAAGAACATCTACACCTCCCTCCCTGAAAGAATCCAGATATATAATAATAAGCTCCTTTCCAAGGAGGAAAAACAGGCTCGTAGCCCTAAACAATGCATACGGTTATGACCCATCCCTCCTGCATATATAGCAAGAGGCGTACGCATAACATGTTGTCTAATTAACCTATGGGTCCAGGATAATAACGATAGATTGGTCTTGGCTACTCTTTGCATCACCCATATCAACCATCGTCTGCCATATATTGCATGCTCTAATAACATTCCCCACAAGCGACCGGGTCCTGTTTCATCATTGATCACAATATCCAAACTAGGACAACAATTAAAGAAGAGGTCTTTCTCATAAGCAAGATTTTCCAAAGAATCCCCAAACTGGTTCCAATAACGTGGAATCAACTGAAAAGACACTCTCTCAAACTCCTCAAGTAGGGTCATAGCAGTCCGATGATACATACAGAGAATGGGATTCCACACTGTGTATATCCCATCTAGTTGATTCAGGATCAACTGGGAATCCCCTTTTACTAACAATCGACGAATACCACCTTGTTTGGCAATATGCAATCCCGTAATCAAGGCTTTATACTCCGCCATATTGTTAGTGAATCCTACCCCGAGATAAGCAGCTAACTTCATCATCACTCTATGTTAGGGATCTCGGATTACTACTCCAACACTCCCTTTTTTATTAGGGCCCCTGGACGCTCCGTCAAAATATAATGTGTACGTCCACAGTGGGTTTACACAGCCTACCATCACAAACTCCTCTACTCGTAAGTATGGTAATCCAAGTTTAGCATGTTGAGAGGATGAACTAACAGCTCCATCTCACCTTCTTCATTGAACTCAACAGGGATACTTGTCAACAGTCATAAGCAGTGATGGTAGAAGACTTTAATCTCCCACACAAAGGTTCCGTCTTCTTGCTCAATCACTTTATATCCTTTGCTCCACCAGATAAGTTTCCCCTGATGGTATCTCTACTCCAGATATGGGTGCTCCAAATAAGGGATTAACCACCCCATCAACCGGCTTTAAGCTCTTTTGCAGGTCTCAAATCATCCCCAGCATGGATCTGCAATGCATTTCTCTATATTAGCATACTTAGAAATAATAAGGTTTAATCTTATTAAGATTAACCTTATTTTTAAACTCTACTCCTTGTAAATCAGCTAATAGGGCCGTAGACCTATTCGTCCCTAATCTAACAATCTTGTAGGGGCCATCCCATTTAGGTTCCAGCTTCCCTCGAAACAGCTCCTACACGCATCGTAATATAGAACTAATTGTCCTTTTTTAAAGGTATATTTCTTCGCTCTAAGGTCATGCAACCACTTCATCCGACGTTTGGCTACCTCCTGGTGTAATAAGCTCTGCAACTTCAGCTCATCCAGGTGGGCGATGGTCGTGAAACGTTCAAAAAGGGAATCCTTATCTCCCAAACAATGGTTAATTGCAAACCGTATGGTTGGCAATTCAATCTCGATGGGTAACACACACTCTTTCCCATAAACCAATTTAAATGGAGTATGGCCGGTAGCTCGCTTAAAAGTGGTAATATACGCCCATACTGCCACATACAACTTCCTTTCCCAGTCTCGTTTCTTCTCAGAGACTATCTTAGACAAGATACCCACAAGTTGCTTATTAGTACTTTCAACTTGTTCGTTTGCTTGCATATTATAAGGAGTCGTTTTATTATGCTTGATTTGCCAAGCCTCAGTCAAGATTTTGATCACTTTGTTCAAAAAATGGGTTCCAGGTCCGACACTAATTCCCTTGGTGGACCAAAGCAGCAGATAATCTGCTCTAACAGGAAACTTGTAGTCTCTTTTGCATTGTCCTGCCTCGTCGCCCATGCTTCTGACCATTTTGTAAAATAGTCAGTTGCTACTATAATGTACCTCTTTTGCGTAGTAGAAGACGGGGTGATAGGACCCACAAAATCAATGCCCCACTTCTCAAATGGAAGGATAGCCATGATAGGCGTAAGTGGGCGTTTCCTATTCTCTATACTGTCATGTCTCTGACAGGTATCACATCTCTTTACATACTCAAAAGAATCTTGGAAGATGGACGGCCACCAATATCTGGCTCTTAAAGCTTTCTGCGCCGTCAACCGTCTTGCGAAGTGCCCTCCACATGCAGAGTCATGACACTCCCCCAAGATAAAAGGAGCCTCGTCAGGCATCACACATCGGCGATAGATATCATCAACACCTTGCCGATATAGCATCCTTGGGATCAAGGAAAACTTCAAAGCCTGTTGTTTGATTTTCCTCTTTTCAGACTTTGACAAACCAGCTCCCGTCTCTCCTGTTGATAGATAATGTCTAATAGCAGCATACCAAGATGGAATAGAAGCTGTATCAATTTTAAGCATTTCCTCAATATCACTTCCTTCAGCCAAAGTCTCTTTCGGCTCTCCAAAATCCACAAGGAATTCCACAATACCTGCAACCTTGGCGGCTTACTCTTGATATCATAATCGAACTCCTGCAAAGTGATTAACCACTTTGACAAACGATCAGGCGGCTGTAGCTTGTTCATAATCAATCTAAGTCCTTCCGCCTTTGTATAAAACACTACCTTTTCATAGAGGATGTAGTGCCTGAATTTCTTAGTCCCAAAGACCATCGCAAGACACAATTTCTCCATGTAGGTATAGTTAATCTCTGAAATGCCCAATTTTCGACTAGCAAAAGCTATCGGATGATACCACTTGTCCTCCCAAATTTGGGCTAAACAGAAGCTTATACTATGCATGGTGGCCGCTGAAAATATATAGAACATCTCACCCCTTTTAGGTGCTTTTACTAGCTCCTGTTTCACATCCTCGAAAGCTACCTTACAAGGGCCGCTCCACTCAAAAGAATAGCTAAAGGATAATAAATTCGTTAATGGCAACGTTCTTTCTGCCAAGGCATTTATAAATCTTCGATAGTACCCTATCGACAGCAGAAAGCTATGAACCTCTTTCGGAGTGCGTGGTGGATTCATAGCGATTATGACCTTGATCTTTTCAAGGTCAGTTGCTATCCCTACTGAACTGACCACATGGCCCAGCAATAGCCCATAAGGTACTCCAAAGACACACTTTCGTGGGTTAAGAGCGATGCAAAATTGTCTGCAACACTCAAAGCATTTTCTTAAGATAACTAACATCATTTCCCTTACAGTGGCTGCCCCTAGGTCATTAATAAATACTTTCAACTCATCTGGGGAGATGTCACCAAAGTTCTTGTCTGCTGTTTGTTGCCACGATCCAGGTGCATTGCATAAACCAAAGGCCATCACATGGTACACAAAAGTACCAAAGACAGTAATAAAAGTTGTTTTCAACTTGTCCTCTTCTACAATTGCCATCTGGTTATATCCTGCAAAGCAATCCATGAACGAATGTATCTCCCTACCCACTAATTGATCCAAAATCTGGTCAATGAACGGCAACGGGTAGTAATCTTTAACTGTCTGCTTATTCAGTTCTCTAAAATCCACTCATAATCGGATCTGGTTATTTTTCTTCTTCTTGATAATAACGACTGGTGAACACCATTCTGTGTGCTAAACAAGGAAGATCAAACCAGCTTTTCTTAGCTTTTGCAACTCCTCAAACAGACCATCCCTCAGTTCAAACGGCATATACCTTACCTTCTGACGCACAAGACGACTGCCTTCTTTTATAGGAATAGTATGAACAGCTAGGCTGGGAGGAATACCTCTCAACTCATCATAACTCCAAGCAAAGATATCGCGGAATTCTTGAATCAAGGACACATAGTCCTCCCTTTCTACTAAATTGAGCATGGAACCTAATTTAATTGGCCGCGAATCATTCGGCGTGCCAAGGTCTAACTCAATCACATTCGCGTCTCTTATCCTATCTTAAGGCTCTATCGGCTCATTTAGAGTTATCTGATAGATATCCTCTGTAGTGGACCCCTCTTTAGATTCATCACTGGATGATGTCTCACTACTAGATGGATCGTCTGCTGTCTCTAATTCAGTAGAAGGTAAAGGAGCTCTCTCACTTTGAGGAGACTCAGGATAAGCATCAACTATTACTCGATTAGCACCCCGACCTAGAACCACTCGACCGGCGGGTATATCGACTTGACAGTCTGTTCGTAAGATCCAAGGCCTACCTAGCAAGACTCGATAGCTAGGACGTCCTGCAAATCTTATCACCTTAAAGTCCAAGAAGCATTCTACACTTGCAACTGTAACATGGACCTTAGTAACGCAACCTTCTGGTTGTCTTAGACTATCATCATCCATTCTCAGAAGGGTGGAGCTGTTCTTTTGGATGCCTAGACCCAGCCTCTCCATCAATTCTGAACTCATGATATTGACAGAGGATCCAGTGTCTACAATGGCATGTTCCACTAATATTCCATCCACATAAGCTGGAACCCTAGGGTAGTTCTTTTCAGCATGATCAAACCAATCTTCCCCTACTCGTGCTATGCCCAGAGGTTCCACAATATATCCAATACGTAGGATCTTCTTAAATTCCTTGCGTACTCCTGGAGATAATTTGATCAATTGCAAGAGGTTCACATCTGGTTTAACTTTGCAAAGAGGACTCGCTAGATCAAAGTCGTGATAGGTAGCCAAAGCTCTCTTTTCTCGCCAAACCATCCTCTCTTTTGGTCTTTGGACCGGTTTAGCGGTCCCCCTTCTATGCTAGAATTATGGACTTGCGTCCCCTTATCCCCGTGTTTAGGGTTTGCCTCAATCGGTTTTGTATTATCTTTGTCAACCTCTTTAGCCTTTTGGCCTCTTGTCACAGCTCTTAAGTTAGAGGTTTCAGCATCATGGACTTGTACAGCCTCAATAAGGCTGACTCCGTTGCCTTGTGGCAACTCTTCTATAGTTGTTTTTCCCCTCTGCAATATTTGTCTTGGTGCATTATTCGGCTGCAAGTTATTTCCTTGCACTCTATGATTCACTGGGCCCGGCTGTTTACTCCCTTGTTGGAGAGAACTAATATTACTCCAACAGGTAGTAGCTAAATGGCCTGACTTCCCACAAATGTCACATTTCACATTTGGACAGTTTCTGGGGAAGTGCTATCCACCACACCATTTTTAACTGAATCTAGAGGGTCCACCCTCTTCAGGGCATTGACTCCCTATCAAATTTTGTTGCTTCTTCAAGAAATTAACATCGACAGCTATTTGTCGATATTGCTCAGAGATCATATCGGTATAATGCTTCATCATGTCCTTAACTTTGCCAAGGACATTAGATGCACTCGACTCGTAGCCTCGATCGTCAACTCGTCATTCCATTGGCCTAACAATCTGATTTGGCATTGGCTGTTGACCCACAGGAATAACATTCGAATTTGAAACTTGGCCTCCAACATTTGATGGAGCCAACTGACTTGCCATGGGCATAGTCACACTGGGAGGAGTTGGCAATAAAGGTACATTCTAAACCACACTCCCTCTCCCAATAGGGTTAGTCATAGGCATCCCTTGACTTCCATTCGTCAATGCTGGATTGCCACTAGGTACTAAACCCCCATTAACATTCATTCGAGAGGAGTAGGCCGTTTGTAATCGTGCTTCTACTCCCTCTGCCCGCGTAATAGCGGTGTCTATATCTGCCAAGGCCACACTGCTCAATTGTACTTGGATATTAAAATCCAACCCATGCAAAAAGTATTGCAATTGGGCAGTTGGCAGAATGGGAATGTAAGTTTGCAACTTACGGAATACTTCCTTCAACTTCTTGGCATATGCTTTCACGTTCTCGTGAGGATCTTGGCGCGTTACATTCAAGACCTGCAACCAATATTGGCCACCTCTTTCAGGGGCATATTCCGCTCGAAAAGCTGCATAGAATTGATCAATGATGGTTATGATTCCAGACTCTATGCTGTGATACCATACCGCAGCCCTTCCTTTTACCATGATATTGAAGAACATCATGAGATGTCCCTCGTCTTGGATGCAATAATTGAACATCAATCTCTGAAATTCACAAATGTGAAATTTTTCATCCTCTTCCGCTAACCCATTAAAAATGGGCAAGGGAACTCCTAAGGCTGGTAAATCCGGCGTCCCTGCAGGAATCACAATAGGCTGTGCCATGGTGACAATCGGATTAGCAGTAGGAGCTTGAAGTCACGGATTCGCACCCCCACTTAAAGTGGGTAGACTTGATGGAGGAGAGGAAGATCTTACACTTCCTCTTGCACCTAATGGAATAGGTGGAGTAGTTAAATGACTAAGACCACTGCTTTGTATACGTACTAGGCTACTCCTTTGAGGAGAATAACGGCTTACAATCTCTAACCACCACCTAGCCCTCTCAGCCTGTTATGCTTTCTAGATTTCGGCTTGACGGTCCTTATTAGAGGACATAAGCCAACTTCCTTTTGGTCCCTAGAAACCCTAGATCCGAAAACCACCACTTATAAGTGGCTCCCGGAAAATGCACCACTGATGGGACCTAAAATGGGCCGGCATTGGCTATAGCACTAACCGGACCTCATGCTCATGACACACAAACACCCTCACGGCCTCACGGACCAGGAGCGTCAATCTAATGCTAAAGGAAAACCTGCCCTAAAGATTAATTCCTGTGTTTATAGTTCATAGTCCAACGTTTCCCTAAAACTCCTCAGAGGGAGGTTCCAAAGTACTTAGGCATAACGCCTCAATTACACACACATAGGAGGCACTCCACCGACTAATAGTCAGAGCCCAACTGCAGCTCTCCTACATCTCAGGGATTGGCCCTTTGATGTGCTACTAAACATATAACACATACGAACACAAACTCCTCTCTTTTATATTTCTCATATTTCCAGGAGATATACCATGCTTCCTCACTTCACAGCCCCTTAGGAAACCGACCCTCTACCCTACGGCAAGGGATAACCTCACACTCTCAAACGTGGGTCAAAGTCCTAAGAAAACAATTGCTATGCAGTCCAGGAGATTTTCCTTTGATACCATGAACCATGCATAGTGCATAATGTGAATGGTTTAGTGCACAAACAATAGAAACGCAGCATTGTGCATCGTGCAAAACCAATCTTTTTATGATTTCCATACTAACGTATATGTATTGAAACGAGGAGAGACACCGAGCCTTACGCTCATGCTGCCTTTTCCTTTATTTTAAAACAACGTTCTATAGCCATGATAAAACACATAAATCAGATTTAAGATTGTACTTTGACGCTCAAGCTCTCCTCTCACCCTACCGTTTAATGTTTTGCAATCGTTGATAGGTGTAAGAGTCGTTTTATGTGTATTTCTTTGTAGAGAAAGCAATAAATACGGACAAAAACATAGAAATGAGGGTAAACCAAGGCTAGCCTCGTGCTCTACCTTCATTATACATTGCACAAACACTTATGTAATTTTTTGAAATTTTCTTTTTATCGTTTCCTAATTTTCTCCCATTTAAAACCCATTTTTCACCATTTTTGGTATTTTTCCTCTATTATTTTCAATAAAAAATGACTAGAAATTGAAATTGATTATGGGTTGTGGCCCTTAGGTTCTTTGACAGTAAAATTTCAGGTTTTATTGATGTTATATCTCATGTTTCCCCTTTATTTTGCAAAAAACTCCCATTTTGCCTCTTAAACGCGTGTTTTACGGGTTTTATACCATTAGTTTCAGTCATAACACTTATGATTTTCTGATTTTCTAAGCATAAAGTGATCAAACTCATAGGCAAGCAACAACATAACGCATAATCAGCCCATGGGAACAATATTTCATCAATCAAATAGCATAAAAACTCATTTTTTCTTCATAAAAATTGAATTGCGCTTAGGCTTTGTGTCTCGGGATCTCGGTTTTGCTATGGGACTGCGTGTCACCCCTCATTCAATGTCCAACATCTTCAAAATCAGCATTCTTCATGTCTTCATACACCCGGAAGCAATCCGGTCTCATCTGGACAAGCTTTCCTCTATCATTCTTCATTGTCTTCTTCCACACAAGAACAGCCTCTTAAGGGAGAGAGAGGGAGGAGAGAGAAAGACTGAAATCAGATATTTCCATTGAGGCCACCATTTGAGGAGCGAAGACAGGCGATAGAGTTAGCAGGGAAGGAGTAATTCGGGGGTAATGTCAATTGTATGGGTTGTGTGCAGGCTGCCATCTCCATCCCCAAGGATGGAGAGCATTTTTCGGCGCCATACTATCCACGCTTTCTTCTTCTTCCCTCCACGTTTTTTTTCATGCCAACATTTCATGTGGCATGAAATTTTGGCCTCAAGGGTCACTTACCCATTTGATCACTCTAATGTCCACCTCTTCAAATCTTGACCGGTTTCTTGGCTCCTTCCTCGTCCGGACTCCGAATTGAGCTCTGAAAAATCGTGGGCGTCCAGCTTGACATCCCGCATTGGCCGGTAACTCCTGACAACCCGCATGGCAATCTGAAAAATTATCAAAAATCAACAAGTGTCGCTCGGGCGCCTTTAAAGCACTTTGACGCTTAAAATCGTCCTAGGTCGAGCCGCCGCCTTCGACGTTGAATATTTTTCCCTTGATAATTGTAATTTTTAGCTATTTTTAAGCACTTCTCGGCATCAAAACTCCACTCTCAATTGTATATTAGGTTTAAATCACGCACTCAAGTTCATTGTCATCTTGTTTCTTCCAGGAGATCCCTAATAGGCTTTAGGTTAGTTGCAGGGTTGTAAGCTAGTTCTCTCATTAGATACTCACGGATTTTGTTGAGCTCTAGTTTGTTTGATAGAATATGATAAGTCATGGATGATGGTTTCATATTTGAGCTTCGTGCCAGCATGCATAGAGGTACCATAGGCAAGGTGTCATCCTTAGGTACCTAAGCTTTAGCTTGGGTAGTGAAGATTCTTGCCTTTTCCATAACCCTTTGTGCCCGTCCTCATCATCAATGAACAACAAGATGATGGTTGCGAGCATGTGCATCCAATCCCACTCATCCTCTAGAAAGGGTACATACTTGGTTAATAGACTATAGTTGAGGATGCTCTGTGATCATCCTTTGAGCATGGCTAAGATGGCATCAATGTCAACCGGTGAGGTCTTTGAAGTGTCCATCTCCACTCCCAATGTATTCTTTCTATTTCCAAAGAATATTAGTCCATTACCCAAGTCCTCTATTACACAGACATTTCTCATCCAAGGTCTTCCTAACAAGATATCGTAGTCCATGCCTATCATTGTGATCAAATTCACAAAAAACTACACTCTGGCTATCTTGATTGACTAATCCTTAAGCACTCAAAGTGGGAAAACTTTTGTACCATTAGCCAGGCTCACATTGAATCTAGCAGTTTCCACTGGCAAACTTACCCAAGCTTGTAGTACACTGTGGATAAGGATGCTCAGTACTCTTGTGTCCACTATGCCTTTTCATATTGTATCCCCCAATGCTATCATGGGTAAGATGGCATGCATCTCAACCTCTTCTTCCTAGAAGGCATTTGTTTGTAGTGACCCAGCCACTAAAGATGGTGTCACTCTAGGAATGTGGATGTTACTATTAGCTCTAATCTGGTGGCACAATTTTCTTTAGCCTCTCAACCCACGTCTTAAAGGTGTTCCACAATCATCGATTTTTCCTCATTAATTTTCCTTAGAGCAATGATATTTGTGTTGAAACAAGGGTTGATAGTAGTCTTGTAGTATCAATCTCATTGGGTTGTTCGTCGTTTAGGAGGTGGAGTCCCCATCCCTAGGTTGGGTTATTGCAAGGTGAAGGGTGAGGTTCTTGCCCATGGCTAGTCACTTCTTTCAAGTAGGTTGGTGAGGAGGGTGGCTCTATGCTAGATATCTTGTGGCCCTCATCTCGTAAGGATTCACCCATGTGTGCTTGAGCCTCCTCTACCTATCCTCTAACTTTCTCTATAATTTCCATTTGATGCCTAGGGTCAAGGTACTCTCCTACTTTGGCACTCCCTTCTTGGTCTTTGGTGCAGATGTCTCACATTTTGCATTGATGTACTTGCCTTCTTGATGTCAACATTATTAAACTATCACTTTTTAAATTGATTTTTCCTTGAATTCTCTTTTTCTTCTTCTTGTTGTTCTTCTTGGCTGATTGAAGATACATCTATGTTACTAGGTCCAAGTACTATCACCCCAGATTGGTTTGCTTGTTCCTAGGAGGGTCATTACATTAAGTGGCATGGGCATCGCATCATCATTGAGAGTCTCTATCCCAAATAATCCCAAGGGACATTTTGGAATGCTAGAGCCACTTTTTGATGCCTTTCTTCTTGGGCAATCAACATATAAATGGGTTATGCACCACTCAAGTCATCGTAACTCAGCCTTGTCTTTGTTCATTTGTTACTTTTTCAAGTTCCCTGGCATCGAGATGAGATGCGTCAAGGGGGTGACCACAATTCCAACATGTCATTGGTTACTATGACTACATTCCATCCGATCCATGTACTCTTCCTCTACCCAATGTCATCATTGGGATGGGTCTATAGTCCATAAGGAAGTGGTTTCCCTCTTTATCGTATGAAATGTTGTTGAGTTAGTTACAATGGAGCTTTTGTTTAGAGATCTCATTAGAGATGCAAGTTGAGAGAGAGAGAGAGAAGAGATAGAGACACATGATTTGTGGTACTGAAGAGTGTACCTCAATAATGATTTTAGATAGGTATATGTACTATGTACAACCTAGCCCTTACAGGCGAACACGGGCACTGCCCTTTATCCCAACAACCTCCCCCCTAAAGGAAATGTGCCCAAAGGTAGAGAAAAAGAATCAGCTAAGTCTAAGTATGTACAAAGTTAAAGAGGCTATACCTATCAAATACTCATCATTTGCCGGCAATGGTCAACCTCTCTATTGGAAGACCCTTTGTGAGAAGGTCTGTAGGGTTATCATCAGTGTGCACCTTGACCAGCTCAATGCTTTTGTTGTCAAGTACTTCTTTGATGAAATGATACTTCACCTGAATGTGTTTTGTCTTTGCATGAAAGACATGGTTTTGTGCTAACAAGAACCTCAGTAATCCCAAGCTCATCAACCAAATGTGACAGCCATAAGGCCTCTTTGCATGCCTCAATGGCAACCACATACTCTGCCTCGGTAAGTAGACAATGCAACACACTTCTGTAGCCTATATATCCAAGAAAAAAATCCTCCTGTGAAGGTAAACACATATCTTGAAGTGGACTTCTTGCAGTCTACATGTCCAACATAGTCAACATCCGTAAAGCCAACGAAAGATGTCTTCTGCTTACCAAAGGAGATGCATAAATCCTTTGTGCCCTTGAGGTATCTCATAATACCTTTCATTGCTTCCCAATGCTTCTTGCCAGGGTTTGCCATGTACCTGCTAACCACTCCCACTGCAAAGGCAATGTCAAGACGTGTAGCAACCATAGCATACATCAAACAGCCAATAGTTGAAGCATACAGAATCTTGGCCATTTTATCCTTTTCATCATCAGATGTAGGGCTATCCTTTGGTCTGCATTTCATATATGGAGGCAATGGAACTCAAATTGCTTTTCCCCCCTCCATATTGAAATGTTGCAAAATCTTGGATGCATACTCCTATTGAGATAGATAGAGTAACCCCTTCAATCTATCTCTGAGTGTTTGCATCCCAAGAATGTGATTGGCATCATCAACATCCTTCATGTCAAAGCTGCCATGAAAACTTTGCTTCAATGAATCCAAGGCATGAGTATCCCTATCAACAATCGGCATGTCATCAACATAAAGAACCAAGATAATCAAGCTACCTTCTTGGTGTACAAGCAGTGATCAACTTGACTTCTTTGAAAGCCTTGAGACTGCATGCAAGTATCAAAATTATGATACCATTCCTACGGTGCCTATTTCAGCACTTTGTTTCAATTTACAAACCATAGTCTCTTTGCCTAACCCTCAGGAGGCTGGATATATATGTCCTCATGCAGATCACCATGTAAGAATGCAATCTTTATATCCATCTGTATGAGCTCCATATCTTCAGTTGACCAAGCCCAAAATGATTCTTAGACTAGTCATCTTGACTAAAGGAGAGAAGATCTCATCAAAGTCAATTCCATGTTCTTTCTTGTACCCCTTTGCAACCAATCGTGCTTTGTACTTTGGCAAAGAACTAGAAGTGACCTTCATCTTGTATGGAAGAGTTTTCTACCCTTTAGGCAGTTGTACCAAGTCCCAAGTACCATTCTTATCAAGTGATTCCATTTTCGATAGCATGGCCTTGAACCACTTCTTGCTATTTGGTCTAGTCATTGCTTCCTTGAAGCATGACGGTTCACCACAATCCATCAACATGACATAATCTGCAGCATACTGCACACCAGGAACAAACCTCTCAAGTGGTCTCAATGGTCGAGCTGACTTGCTTTCTTGAAGCATGACGGTTCACCACACTTCGTCAACATGAAATAATCTACGCCATACTACGCACCAGGAACAAACCTATCAGGTGGTCTTGATGGTCGAGTTGACCTAGGAAATGAAGGCTTAGCATTTGCTAGTTGCTGGGCCTGCAAATTTGCATTTACAGGTTGCTGTCTTAAAATACGGTCTGTAATTTTGCATATACAGGTTGCTCTCTTGAAATTCCAACATGTTGTCCTAACACTTTAGGCTATCCTAACTGCATGTTTTCATGCTGAAATTGTGGTGTATCACAAGTAATACATTTCTGGTCATTTTCCACAGCATTTTTTGCATTTTCAGGAGTATTTATAGCATGTATACACTGCTATCCACTGGGCACAAATGATTGTCTAAAAGGTACATCCTCCCTAAAAACAACCCTCTTGACTTCCTCAGTCTTCTTAGGATGCTTATGCATGTGATCTTCATAGAAGATGATATCATTACTGCATACTATATTTATTTTCTCTAGATCCCAAAGTCTATAACCCATGTCACCCTCGTCACTGTATCCTAGGAATATGCATTTATAGGACTTTGGTTCCAATTTGCTGTGTTTTTCTTTCCATATGTGCACAAAAGCCTCGTAGACAAACACTCGAAAATGAGCATAAGAAGGTGGCTTGCCCAACCACTCTTCGTGAGGGATGCTCGCCCCCGAAGACCTTTCGGTGACCTGTTAATCAGATGAACGGCTATCATAACAACCTCTGCCCAAAAGCCATGGGGTAATGCAACATGAGATAGCATCATATGGACCTTATCCTATGGTCCGATTCATGCGCTCTGCAACTCCATTTTGGGGTGGATTATGAGGGGTAGTGAGCTCCCTCTTTATCCCATTGTTATCACAATTTTCCTAAAAGGCTTTGGACACATACTCCCCACCATTGTCAAAGAAAAGCTACTTAAGTGTCTTATCAGTTTGATTCTCAACCAATGCCAAGAATTTCTAAAACTTGTCAAGCACTTTGTCCTTACTATGAATAGGGTAAACCCATACCTTTCGTGTAGCAACATCAACAAATGTGACAAAGTATTTATTTCCTCCTAGAGATGACCCTGGCATCTAACATACATTAGAATAGAGGCAAAGTTTTCAATGAAAGAGACTTTTTATGAGATGTCTATGCATGCTTGCCATAAATACAATGATCATGGTGCTCAAAATTATCATAACGAAGACAAGGCGAGTAACCCAAATGAGAAATTACTTTCATTCCTGTTTGACTCATGTGTCCCAACTGGGCATGCCATAAGGAACACTTGGCTACTCGGTGACAACAACAACATGGTCACACACACTAGATACATGAAGTGGATACAAAGTATCACTCTTGCAAACTTTGGCAATAACCCTGGATCCCTTATAGATCTTCCATTTCCCATCACCAAAGGTGGTATGAAAAACATTATCATTTAGCTGTCCAGTACTCATCAAGCTCTTCTTAAGCTGTGATACATGCCTTAAATTTTGAAGAGTGAAGATAGATCCATGCTGAAACTGTAGCTTCACACTGCCAATGCATGCAATGTCGCATGCATAATTGTCCCCAAGATGGAAAACACCATGTCGACCTCCTGTATGGTCTGTAAACCACTCATGATGAGGGGTTACATGAAAAAAGACACCTGAATCCAAAATCCAAGTGTGCATGTCATCATCCGTATTGGCTATCAAAGCATGTGCATTGAAACATGAAGAGACAAAGAGTACATCATTCCCACTATCGCTCTCATGGCTAACTACATTCACCTCTTCGATATTTACACTACTCTTCTTAGCAGGCTGACTCTCTTTCTTCTCTTCCTTGTTGTCATCTGTCTTCTTGCCCTTCCCTTTCTCTTTCTTCCATTTATAGTTGTTACATTTGAAGTGACCCTTCTTGCCATAGTGATGGCATTCAACATCCTTACCACGTGATTTACTACGTCCCTTGCTATCAGATTTTCCTTTCTATTATGATCTGCCTCTAGTATGCAAAGCATTGGAAGAATTACTGGAGGCATTGCTTTGTTGATTCATTTCTTCCATGAATAGAGCACTCTCTACATTAGCATACAAAAGCATAGCATTAGAATTGCTCATATCAGTCCTGAAGGTATCCCAGCTCTCTAGAAAAGTGCAAAGCAAGAACATAGCTTTGAAATCATCATCAATATTGAACTTCAAAGTGGCAAGCTGGCTGAAAATGGAGTTAAACTCACTAAGGTGAGTAGACATTGCAGTACCCTCTTTCATATGCATATCCATGAGTTTTTTTAGCTAGTAGACTTTGCTTGCAGCACTCTTCTAGGCATACAATTCTTCCAGATGCTTCCAAATGTCATAAGAAAAATTGAACTCATCAACGTTAAACAATAAGGCATCATAAATCGATAGCTCAATGGTCAAGTGTGTAAGCTCATTTAGCTCATCCCAATCATCCTGCTCTAGATCAGTTGGTTTTGTTCCCTTTATTTTAATTGGCTTTGCTTACTTATTTTTCAATAAGATGTTATAGCACTGCCTTTGCCAAGCTGCAAAGTTGTGTGCTCATTCAAGTTTCTTGATATGCATAAGATGATTGTCCCTACCATTAGCCATGATTCACAACCAAATAACTGTATGACAGTAAATGACAACTAATGCTAAGCAATGAAAGCTCCAAAATCCACTCGGTAGTACATTAGGAACATCCCTAAGTATGTACATCAAGAACATACATTAGTTCATTTCCCCAAAATGCCTCAATGGCATTCAATGACAGTAAACATACCAATTTCTTGACAAAAACAAAGTGTAGTCCTAAAATTCCTGACAATACAAGTGGTTGCCCTGCAATCCAGGAGTGCAGCCCTGAAATTCCTAACAATACAAGTGACTATCTTGCTATGCAGAAAACCTTTCCTGAATGTATGGCAGTAGACCTATATGTAAAACTGATCCAGAAAATGAGCTTTAGTCACTACTCAAATGCATTCTAGAATCAAATCCAAGCATGCAACATCAACCATAAGCATGAATACATAGTATAGAATGCCCGAGACCAAGTCTAGAAGCAAGGGATAATGCATACACATTCAAAATGCCATTCAGCCCTCTTATTCTAGCAATCGAATCTATATCAAAATTGAGTGAAATCTCAGTCAAAATCAGTCCAAATGCACTTCAATACATAGGCATATAATTCCTCAGTGTCTTGACATCACTTGAGCATGTATACACATCAACATGCATATCTAAGGACCAATATCATTAAAGGACAGAGAGCTACCTATAAATTCAAGGCTGTGGACTCTGTATTCCAACCACAGGAACATCTACAAATTGAGCCAAATCCTTGCCAAGTTTAGCTCCAAATGGCCTCAAGACAATGCCACATGATTCCCAAAGCATCCAGCATTAAGATATCCAATAGCCATCAAATGAGCATCAATCTCCGGAGAGAAGGTGCTACCCTATTTGTTATAGATCTGAATACTGTGTATTTTAGACCTAAAGCTGAATGTATATCAGTCCCAAGTGTAATATTACACTTCAATGCTCAATGTTAAGCATTAGATGCAAAGTCTAGAACACAACCATGATGCCAAATGAAGAGGAGTAGCTACTATAGGTCTTAAGCATGCTGAAAATCAGATCTGCACACCCATGCTGATGGTGCCTTCAACCATGAAGGGATTAGAATGTTGGTCCAAGTGTTGGAGATGATGGGGAGGGTCCCCAACTGACCAATAATGGCTGGCAACAAGCTAAATGAAGAGGGAAGCTTCAAGCTTCATGAAGAAGCTTCAAACCTTGCTACCCTGCATGCAGACTCTTCACAATGAACTCTTCTTCAACTTCAAGCTCTTGCACCTAAAGAAATGCCAAGCTCTTGATTGCTTGAACCAAGCTCTGATACCAATTTGTTGAGTTAGCTGCAATGGAGCTTGTTTTTAGAGATGTAGGTTGAGAGAGAGAGAGAGAGAGAGAGGAGATAGAGACACACGATTTGTGGTATTGAAGAGTGTACCTCAATAATGATTTTAGATAGGTATATGTACTATGTACAACCTGGCCCTTACGGGCAAACATGGGCACTACCCTTTATCTCAACAAATATAGGGTTGACATGCATTTCCTCATCGAGGGGTTTCTCTATATAATGCAGGAGAGTGTTACTTGAGGCAAGATGGTGATTAATGTTGTGGGCCTAGGTATTCCTATTAGATTGATGTCAGCTACCCTTGGTGTAGCTGGTCTCTGCTTGTTGGGAGCTAGTAAACCTAATGGAGCTCCTCAAGAAAATTGGAAGGGGTTATTCATTGGATATTATGGCTGATAGGGTTGCTAATATGCTTTGTTTAACTAGCTAAAAATCAGCATTATCATGAACTCCCTCTAAGAAGATGGGATGTCCATGCATTATAAACTCCATGTAGAGATGAGGAAAGTCCATAACAATTTTCTCCAATTTTTTCAACAAATCACAATCCAAGAAAACATCAATGGGATCCATGTCTAATACGATTAGGTCAACCAATGCCATATAATTCTCAGCCAAGCATAGAGGAGCTTTGGAACATACATGTATGTTGATTTCTTCATCGCCATTTGCTACTTGAACTTTCATGGGTGCTGTAATCCCATAGGGGTGCATGTCAATCAATCAATGGTGTGTGGCTGATTTATGGACAAAATTGTGTATACTATCACTATCCACAAGAATAACACATGCTTCCCATTAATATAACCTTGAATGTGTAGGGTGTTGGGGCTCCTAGAACTAGTCCAAGCATCCAAGAAGTTGGAGCAAAGGGAGGTGGTAGTCAAGTGGGGTGTCAAATCAAGATCATGGGAGGGGTAACTCCCCAAGTCAAAGGGGAACCCATCCTTTAGATCATAGAACTCCTCCTAGTCCACATCCTGAGCATACTCTTCATTTCCAATACACAAGTCTTCCTTATCATTGTTCCAATCTTCCATTACATACATGCTATGAACTTTGATCTTTGTTGTCTTGTAAGGGCATTTTGAGGCATGGTTGGCTATGTACTTATCTTCACATTTAAATCATAGGTCTTTTTCTTTCCATTCCTTCACAACATCTAGGGGACCACTTGAACCATTTGAAGCTGATGTGTGTGGTGTTTATTTTAGTATATTTACTCCCACCATTAGAGCCAAGGTTTTTCCCAAAAGTAACCTATTTTCTTTCAACATGGAAGCGGGATAAGTGGGTATTTTGGGGCTGCTATTGGACATGGGATTGCCTCTAAAAATACCCCCATATGGGGCTGACCTCAATGGGGTGTGGGATTGTCAATAACCTTGTTGAAAACTCTCCATTTTATGGTACTTTCTTGCATATATTCTAGCCAATTCAATTTCATCAAATAGAGGAGTAGACCTTTGAGCCATGACATTTGCTGATAGGCATGTACTTGTGCGATTTGGCATCATTATTAATTATCTCCATATATATGATTAGTTTCATAAACTACTTTGTGTACTCTTGAACAGTGAGATTACATTGGTCAAGAGTGTACCATCATCTTGCAAACCACTCTTTTTTCACGAGGATACAAATACTTGAATCATCACATGCGTGATGCACCTATTGCAAGATTTATGGATTAAGCAGGTATAGAGACTAATCTGAAAACTTTTTGTGGATTCCATTTAAGAAAATATTACAAGTGTTGTATCATCATTTTTTTGAGCTACTTTATCAATTGTCAAATTGTTATCAATAGTGTACAATACCTTTTGGACAGTTATGATATTAGAAATGTTATCAAGCTTAGGATATTGATAGGGAATGTCAATATCTCTTAGCTTTGTGAAGTAGAAATCCCTTTTCGTTTCTAGCTTTTCCATTGTGTTAGCTTTAATTTAGTCACCTATTCGCACCTTATGGCCAGCCATGGATATTCTATAGCCTAGTGGAAAAGTTTTGAAACATAAAGCTAGGACTAGAAAGTTTGGTGGCCAATGCTGCTAACTAAGACAAGTTAACAATATTTGAAAGTGCTTTTTCTACATTGGCATAGGATTTAGAAGGATTTGTAGGGCTAAGCGTGTCTAAGAAGAGTAGCACCATTGTCATCCATTAGCCTACCTTGTTAGCCTTATCCAGTAGCATAAGAAAATTGGTGCCTAACTAAACAAGCCAAGGCAATGTATCTTCCACCTACAGACTACCTTGTCACCCAAAAAATGTAAGATGTGATGGGAATAGAAAAATTCCCATGTAATGTTTATATCCATAATATTAGAAACAAAATCCAAGGCTACCCCAAGTTGACTTCTGTGTAAGAATCCTAGTTGAGTGAAACCTTTGCTTGAAACCACACTAGAAGCTTGCCCCATAGTTGTTTCATATACTGTGAAATGCCACTTGTCCTCTTGGTCCACTGTCTCAGCCTTAGATGGAGATGATGTCGTGATGTTATGCGGACACAGTGTGAAAAAGCATGGAATGCATCATCATGTGACTTCTTATTGATCAAGAGAGTCAATGTGATCTGAGTCCTTAGTATTAGCGTGAGTTGCATGGATTATCCAGAAATACTAGATTTTTGGATAATTTTAGTCTATTTTTTATATTATTTATTGTAAAATTTCAAAAAAAGTAATAAAGCTTCTACATTGGGATGACATGCAAAAAGCAAGTTGCTTTTTCAGCCAGTTATGGGATTTTCATAAAAAAGATAGATTGGCAAAATTGCACATGTCGCAATCATTGTAAATAGGCTGAAAACTGCAGTTTGAAGTGGAAGAAGAAGAAGAAGAAGTGATCTAGGAGATCTGTGATCAGGTGTCCTGAAGGTGTCCAGAGGTTTTACCCCCCTTTCGGAGCCAACAGAGCCATCAGATTTTGGTTTCAAGCAGCAGAGAAGGAGTTGTAATTTTGATGCACATTTTGTTCTACGAAGATTTGGGTTTCGTGCAGTAGAGAAGGAGTTGTAATTTTGATGCAAGGATTCCAGGTTCTTTCAATACATATTGATTCAATTCATTTTCCTTTGTCTTTGTCGTGTTTACCTCTTGTCTATTTTCTTTTTACTCTTCCATCTCCTATCTCTACTTCCTTCTACTGCTGAACCACGGTGTATTCGACCTTTCAACAAAAATCCCTCCGACATTGGTGAACCCGGCATGAAAGGTCGTTAGAAGAAGGAAAGACAAGATATGAGAACCTTTGAACACAATCTCTAGTGATGTTTTGCAATAGTTGGTGCAAGATATGAATATGCTTATGCAGGTACAATAACAACAACAGATGATGCAAGCTTCTGCTCAAACAGAAAGTGTTATGATAAATGCTTTGCAAGCAATTGAGCGTAAGGTGAAGTTATTCAATGGTAGGAATGTATCTACATATGTACATACCTATGCTCAAAAGATGGAATTCTTTGGGGTGGCTAAACCTCATGGAGCCCGTATTTTGTATGTATTACTGTACATGAACTGAAAGCACGGATTACTAAATTATACTTGTAGGATGCTGACTGGGTAGCTTTCAAGAAGATACTCAAGGAAGAGTTTTACATTGAGGATACCAGTTTAATTACATGCAAGACTTTTCAAGAGTGGATTTTACAACCCAATAAGGGTCTTGTGTCTATAGAATTGTTAAAAGAATTTGAAAGTCAATTTGAGCAGTTGGATCTTGCAAAACAACAAGCTCTTGCAAGTCAGAAAATTGAATTGTTTTTATAGGTAGCTAATCCTAAGCTTCAAGAGAAGCTTGATTATTTGCTAAAGGATTAGACTATAGAGACACGTTTGAAAATAGAGTGCATACATGTCAAGGAAGCTATTACTGCACTTGTAAAAAAAACATAGAAGAAGAGAAAGATTACATGTCTCTAGCTTGCCCACTATTACAGGCAAGATAGTTTATGTATCTAGTAAGCCACCTACTTTTGTGGCTAACCCTATGGATGTACCTGCTATTGTTCCCTTTGTTAGAGAAGATGTCTTAGATGAATTGGTCAAAGGCATGTGGGAACTTCAATTGAAGGTTGCAAAATTGGATGAAAAAGGACAAGAGCAAAGGGGAGGGACAGCAGCCCCTAAGATAGGAAAAAGATGTATGTGGTGTGATAGTTTGCAGCATGAGAGAAAGTATTGTACTACCTATTAGTAGGACTTGGCACAATAGCTCATCTTTTGGAAAGATGGCAAGATCCATGCATAAGAAACATGATTTCCTCTTGCTTTGAATTTCTGAAAGGGAGTTATGTATAAGTTGTTGGAAAACTTGGCAATTCAAAATGCTTATGCGGCAGTACATGCTTCTACTTTTGGTCTACAGTTGGATAGAATACATGACCAAGTGATGGTTGGTCCAAAGGCTGAAATATGGACACATGCTTTACATGTAGCTGAAAAGAGAAAGGTCAGTGATAGTGAAATGTCTCATGCATGGCAAGACATTCGTGGCATAACTGGTTAGGAATCACCGATAGATGCATATTCAGTGTATGCATATTTAGCAAAGGTACAAAACATGGTTGTACTTGTGGACGAAAGTCGAAAAAGAGATAAAGATAATGCAGGGACATCTAAAGGAATGACAAGAAGAAGTGTGGATCAGTCTAAAGCTGCAAATCAACCACCTCCCGAGCATGTTATGGAAGAGGTAAGTCAAGAGCAAAAACAGGATAACAAACAAGAGGGCAAAAAGAAGGGAAAGCAGCCAGGGTATAAGTTGCAGTCTGACATTGAGACAGCCACAAATCTTAAGAAGGTTCTTGAAAAATAGATCTTAAATAGTCAGGTGGAATTCACCTTGGGAGAGGTGCTTGTCATCACCAAGTGAGAATTTCATGATGAGATCATTGACATAATTAAGAGGAAGTGTCAGTTTCTTGGTGATACCACTGGTGCATTGCTACAATTTGAAGAGGAAACTAGTTTGTTGGGTATTCAGGCTAAATATGAGCATGAAGTAAGTACTAGATTATCTATGCAGGGTGCTACTAATCAGTGGAAAACATGTGGAAAAGATAAGAAAGTGATTGAAAATGCATTGTCTTGTAGCAATATGCATGGTGGAGTAAGGTAGATGCAACAATATGGGAAGAGACTCTAGGATTTATTCCTCGAAGTCACTACACAAGAAATCATTGGGCTAGAGCTACCATTGAAATGATAGTGAAAATAGGGAAATGTGAAACTCCTTGTGTTACTTTACTTGACCATGGGTCTGAGATAAATGTCATTGAGCGTGAATTATATGAAAATGGTGCATGGCCTGTAGATACTCATGATGGTTGGCATATGAGGGCTGCAAATAATTGAGAGAGATTTATGTTGCATGTCTTAATGTAAAAGTGACAATTGGTAATGTACAAGAAGAGCAACACTTCTTTGTGTAAGATAATTCCTCATATGCAATGATTTTGGGACAGCCCTATATTATAGGAGTGCGTATGGAACAAAGGTGCTTGATGATGGTTTTGCCTATGCAAGAGTCAGAAGAAAGAATGGGAAGAAAGCAGTCAAATTTCTTACTATTTGTGTTAATCATCCTAGAAATCGAGATACACTTCAAGAGTTTCCTTTTGCTTCAAATGCAAGGGAATTCAAAGAATTGGATTTTCATTAAGCACTGCTATAATGCAAGGCTACAATAGTGCTACTCAGAGGATGTACTCACCTCTTAATGGAATGAAGCATATATTTACTAGTGGTTATTCTCAATTTACAGCAAACAGTTCATGTTGGTTTAAGTGTATGGAAGCTATGTGCAAGGTTGAACGTATATCTATGAAATGAGCTACTAAGGAACTAAGAGAATTGGGATTGTTAGCTGAAAATCAAGGCATTTCATGCATCTTTTATGGGCTGAATATTAATGACACTATGGTTGAAATTTCAGCAACTATACATGTAGAAAATGAGGTTGAAAACAGAGTGTTGTCAGTATGTTCTTTGGATATGTATGATGTTATAGCATTGTTTGCTCAGTAGGAAGGATTACAATGGGCTGAAGCACTTGTGAAGACAACGTATAAGACAATTGACAAAAAGGTGAAACCAATTGCTTTGCCACTTCCACCTGAGAGTGAGGGTTTGTATGAAAAAGTGTCAAGGTAGCCAAGCTTACGAGATCCTAAAGATATAGGTCATTAGTTTACATTTGAAACATTACAGGAATTGAAAGTTGATGCAGATGGGCTTCTTTTGCCTATTGAGAGAGACTGTTTTATGCGGATGTTGGCTAGGCATGGAAAGACATTTGCATTTCAGCCAAGTGAAATAGGTTGTGTGGATCCAAATGTTGTCTCTCCTATGGTCATATTTACTATGCCACATGTACCATGGAACTTGAGGCCTATTCCAGTGCCTAAAGCTTACTTGCCAAAGCTGATGGATTTGCTAAATGAAAATATTCACATGAAGATCTTGGAGCCTTCTTCAGCCCCGTACTCAAATCGTTGGTTTACTGTGCCCAAAAAGAATGGGACTTTGAGATTTATTCAAGACATGCAATTACTCATCAATAAAGTGACCATAAGAAATATGGATGCAAGTCCTGTGGTTGATGAATTTGCAGAGGCTTTTGTAGGCAGAGCGATCTTTTCTTTGGGTGATCTTTACTCGAGGTATGATCAGTTTCAGCTTGCAATTGAAAGCAGGGATATCACAACCATGAAAACTCCCTTGGGGTTAGTACGGATGTGTACTCTCCCATAGGATGCAACAAACTCAGTGGCACACATGACAAATGCTATGAATAGGGTACTCATGGATTTTATACCACAATTGAGAATTCCCTTCTTAGATGATGTTCCAATCAAAGGGTGTGCAATGGATGAAAAGAATGAAGAGATGGATGCTCATGGATGCTAACAGTTTGTTGCAGACCATATTGTGGATTGTGAGAGGATTTTGACACGTCTAGAAGAGATGCATTTAACTCTTTTTGGACAAACGTCTGTGCTTGGAGTTAAAGAGGTTTTGATTGTTGGGCATATGTGTGGTCCTTATGGGCAAAGAACATCACTAGCAAAAATAGATGGGATTGATAGAATGCAAGATATATGCACAAATGTATCAAAGGTGCGTTCTATTTGATATGGATTCCACACTTTGCACATGTAGATGATGCTCTTTATCAGCTTCTAAGGAAAGGTGAGAGATTTCATTGGGAAAAGAGGCATCGTAAAGCAATGAAGAAATTGAAGCATCTCTTAAAATCTGCTCCTACATTGAGAAAGGCTGACTATTCACATGGAAAGCCTATCATTATTATTGTCGATACAAGCCCAATTGGGATTGGATGGGCAATTGGGCAAGATGATGAGGAAGGGAAAAGATATGCAATTTCCTTTGGTGCTAAAGTATTCACTGAATAATAAAGAAGATATCCACATGTAAAAAGAGAATTATGGGGAATTGTGACAGTCCTTAAATACGATAAGGAGTATTTTATGGGTGCTCATGTAGTCATTGAGATCGATTGTTTGCTGGTATTGGGTATGATTGCTAGTTGTGCTACCTTGAAAATTTCTATGCTCCGGTGGATTGCATGCATCAAATCTTTGAACCCTGAATTTCAACATATTGTAGCACTACAAGATATAGACCTTATACAGACGTCTAAAGCGATGAAAATACAAACAACAAAATTTGCCCCCGTCGTCGCAAAAAGCGTCGTTATTGACAACGCCATAGAAACGTCGCTATATGCGTCGCTATTTGCGTCGCAAATGCAACGCAGATAGCGACGCATATAGCAATGCAACAGTAAAGTTGCGATGCTCATAGGGAGGCCAATAGCAACGCGAGCAGTAAATTTGCGACGCAAATAGCGACGGTAATAGGGAAAAAAAAATTTGTGGCGGGGCAGCCACATATAGCACTGTGTGTTGTATGAGAGCCACACAAAATAGTTTCTGCACTGTTGCATACAAAGCACTTGCAAACAAAAAGAATATATACTAAAATCATAAAACTGATACATGCAATAAATACATGATCGCATAAAATGCGATTGGTACAATCATGAAAGGATATCACTAATACATAGAAAATGTCTACATAGATCAGGCGACTAAAAACTAAAGGTGTGTGAGCTCTAAGGATCCAAGGGCGAGCTAGAAATCCTCGTCCCCCAAAAGCTTGTCCCGCCGCAAAGGAGCATCAAACGGATTCTGCAGAAAAAGAAACAACATATCAATCCACTATACAATAATGCATTCAAATATCTCATGGTAACTACGAACAAGAAAGATGAGTGACTTACAGGGCCGCCGCGTCTATACAATCGGTCGATCAATGCCCTAAGACCGTGCCTCTCTGCATATCGAGTCTCAAGGCCTTGCGGATCGTGATTTGTAATGGAGTGCTGCAAAGAAAACAAAATGCTAACTGTTAGAAACATGATTGTCAGTACAAAGAATATTTCAAAAAAACAAATAAGCAAAACAAAAGAGAAACTTACAAAGTCCTCCAAATATGTCCTGTGGGGCCGCCACTCCCAAGATGATGCACCGCTCCGGCCTCGATTCGTGCCCTCGCCGCCTCCCGCTTGCTGCTGACTCCAACGTCCTGGCGAATCTGTAGCCTCCTCCCTCAGTCGACTCCAGTCATCTGCATCTAACCACTCGGGCTTTGGAGCCCCACTCTTGATTGCCTTGCGTGCGTCGGATCATCTATGTGACATGTATTCACACATGCAATCCATCATCCAGCCCGTAGAGAATCTATCTACTGTGGTTGGCACCGGAAACTCCTCGTGCAAGGATGCTACTATGTAGTCCTTGCTCCCCTCCGGTTCTTTCCTCCAATGATCCAGGACGTTGTGCCGAAAAACTTGTTGGCACAACTCCCTCATGCGAGCCATCACCCTCCTCCCCTCATCATTCATGATGATGGCTCCTGACCTACTATCCACTAGGTATCCATAACCCCTAGGAGTCTGCCTAAGATGGGCCCTCTCCCATCTCCGTCCATGCTCCTGGGCATATCCAGGAGACCCCTGTACATCTGATGTACCGACAGGGGTACCCTCTCCCGGAGTGCCACTCAAAGGGGTTCCATGAAAGGGGGTGCCACCTGCTGACGGCTGCGCAAAAGATGGAGTAACTGGAGTAGACGTCCCCACAAGTGTGACAAATCCTGGAGGTGATGCAGCTCCAGCTGAACGACGAGACGGAGACACCACGTCCATGTCTCCACAACAGCACCCCCCTGATCCTCCTGCAGTCCCTCCCTCTGGTCCAAGTCGTGAGCGTCGAGATCGTCTGCTCGAAGTTGAAGCATCTGATCGTGCTGAAGCAGATCTAGCAGAGCGCCCTGACGAAGAACAAGACAGCTTCTGGTCTGCCATCTCTTTGAATCTCGCGAGCTGATCTGGAGACATGTGTACCATCATGTCCTGAAACTCCTCATCGCTCATCCCTCCACTCATCCTGAAAATATCACCTGCACAGATAAAAAATGATGTTAGAATAATCAATTTAAACTATACAAAGTACAGTAATATAAATCATTTTTGAAAAATCCCTCTTAAAATGTATATCTTATGTACCTTTATGGAAGATCCAAACAACGAATTGAGTAATACAATTCTCCAAGAATGAAGTATTCTATGGTCCCATTTAATCTCCTGACACAACTCTGCATACACTGGAAGGTCGATAGACATGTCACCACAAAAGAACGAGTCTGCCTCGTTCTCAAAAAATTCTAGGACTTCTGTATTTCCATCATTGTTAGCCGATGTGAGCTCCAAGCTTGCGGTGGCCTCCACCCCTTGTAATATCGACCCCTCTATTTGCATATTTTCTTCATCTATGCCTGGAACATTGCTTTGATCATATACTCTCGCACCTCGAGGAGTTGAAGGTATAACATACCACCATCGAGGTTGTCGGGGGTTTGGATAGAAGATTACCTGTTCACAAACACTTACAAAGTGAGTTCAAACCATTGTGACATAAACCATGTCGTATTACAATTAGCAAGTAAATGACTCTTTGCACTTGTTCACAATGGGCCGGTAACACAAAGGTGTCGTGCAAATCCGTCCATTTTTTTTCGAAATCTATTTTGAGAAATCCAGATGGACGTCGTCGAATTGTTGCTCCAGCTCCTCCAAGTACCACTTTGAACCACTGCACATCGAATAGTATCATGGAAAAGCTACGGTAATCCACCGTAATAATACTTTGCAAGTTCCCAAAATACTCCATCTCATCCACAACCGTGTTCGGATCCGTTGCTCATCGCCGGCTCTCTTGCTCAAACCTTGCCATGACACCACAGTCCATTGTGGAGCGCATTTTGTCAATACGCTCCATGCGAAAATGCCGTCCGCGTGACCATGCTACACTATATATTTTGTACTCTACATTGAAATACTCAAATTAGATGTAGCAAGCAAATCTAGATACAACACATTCTAAACCCCTCATTACCTTTGGACTACATCCCCTCGAGAACTCCCACTCCTCCATTGAGACCTCTGTCCCTTCGCTGGATGCTGCGGTCAAGGCTCCATGTAACCATCGTGTTGACATAAACCGCGGCATCTCCTCCATGCCTTCGGGATATCGAATTGGTCGGTGACACGTAGTGCGTTGAAATTCAGCTCGCGCTTACTCACGATCTTGCCTTGCAATCTGGTACTTGGCGAGCCATGTCTCCATGGAGGCATGGTGCAACATACAAAAGCAATTCACTTTCTCTTCCATTGAGGCATCCATTCTTTTTTCTACCCCATTTTCAACCACTACATCTCCAGTCAGCCTATCATCGTCCTTCAACGTCCATAGCATTTCATTGTCTGGTTCCACCGTTGGTAGCCATTGTGAGATATGCACTAACGCCTCTGACACCAACCAACCTTCCGCCATGCTACCTTTTGGACGAGCTCGTTGTCGCACAAAGCCTTTCAGGGTTTTCATGAAGCACTCCAGGAAGAACATCCATCGCGTATGGACATGTCCAACAATCTCCACTTCGTGGGCAGGTATTTCTCAAAGAGACAGACCGTCTTAACTGCTCCCGGCCATGCGGATTCAATAGAGGACATCTTAATCTCTTTCTGTGAGATCCATTGCACCAAAGTCGACAACTTGTAAATGGCCCCGCGAATTTCTGGAGTAAGGCATCCTGCGATCGCGATCGGTAGGACAAACTGCCACAAATGAGAAAGCATTATGAATAATGGCCACTTTTCAAATTGCAAAATGTCCACGCTAATTAAAATCCATTCTGTTCACAAACCTCACATATCTTATGCCAATCATGGGATTTTAGCCCAGACATTTGGTCATCTTTAGAAAATGCGGACCTGAGAGAACGCATCATACTCGTCGGAGTGCGGATAGACTTGATTACTTGCTTCACAATGCGCTCTTCTTTGGTAGACAAAACCCAGGGAGCGCGAGGAAGCTACACTCCCCCTTCAGCACTCGACTGCGGCCAAAGCGCCTCCATCTTACCTACCTCCTTTAAATCCATTCGTGACCCTATAGTGTCTCTCTTTCCTATGATGTGGTCCCATAGCAAGCTGCCCACATTCTTGAAAATATGCATGGGATCCAACAAGTGGTTGACCTGTAAGTGGGTCCAATATGGCAACTCGTAGAAAACTGAGAACCGTCGCATTCCATTTGGATGTGATTATGGGTTTACCATTTTCAGCTCATACTAGCTTGCAGCGTTCATACGTGCTGGAGGTCGTCCAAGAAAACCTTCCCTGAGTTCATGATCCTCTGGCAAGAAAGCGGCGTGTCCTTGATATACCATCTTCTTCATGGTTCGTGACCTTCGGGAGTCTAACTGTGGCCCACACAATGGACATGCATGATAACCTGAGGTAACCAGACCTGTAAGGCGAGCCACGACCTAATGAATACTTGATTGAATGAAATAAAATATAGATATTACCAGCGAGAACAAAGGTCTGCTCACCTGAGCACTCTCCCAATCCCGGAAAGTCATGCATCGTCCACATGAGAATGGCTCAAATGTTGGCTGACCGCCGACCATCGCGCCTGCTCATATCTTGCACAGTGACCCCCTCCTCCCACAAAATCTTAAGCTCATCGACTAATGGACGAAGATACACGTCCATATTTTTTTACTTTGTAGCGGCCCGGGACGAGCAAGCTAAGGATGATATGTCCTTTCTTCGTAGAAAGCCATGGAGGGATGTTGTAGTTGACAAGCACTATAGTCCACACACTGTAAGAAGTCGAGCGTAGACCGAATGGGTTCACACCATCCATGGCGAGATCGAGCCGAAGATTCCTTGGCTCTCGCGCAAAGCCTGGGAAGGTAGAGTCAATGTGACTCCATGTGCGCGAATCCGCTGATATTTGTTGAACTCCATTCGTGAACCTATTCTGCACATGCCACGTTGTCAAGCTTGCCATGGTAGACGTGTGACACATGTGGTTTATGCGGGGGATGAGTAGAAAGTATCTGAGAACTTTTTGAGGGATGGTTTGCCCTTGCAAGTCCTGTCGATACTTGTGAGCACCAAGCTTTGGACATGTCTCCATAGTCTCGTATTCATCTCGAAACAATATGCAGTCGTTGATACATGCATGGATGTTATTGTAGTCCATGCCAAGCTTCCGTAAAACATGTCGTGCATCATCATGAGACTCAGGCATGGTATTTGCAGGTGGTAATATATGATATTTCAATAACCTTAAAAAATCATAAAATACCTTGAAAAAATACAAATGTTTGCAATAATATTGTTTTTAAAAAAATCAATGAAGCCTATGTGCAAGGTATCTGAATAACTCAGTCACACTCGTATCGCTCCGACCGTATTTTGCTTGCACACTTAAGAGTGCAAGCAATGTCTTCAACCGAGATACTCGGCACCCATCATATAATGGTATGGATGCTTCCTCTCTAAGCGGGTCAGATGTCTCAACATCCATGGGAATCAATGCATCGATCATTGCCTCCATCTCAGGCTCCAAGATTGTAGGTAGGTCGGGAAGGTTGTCTGTCTCCTCTGGCATTGACGGTATAGATGGGCCTTGCAAGTGGTGGATTGGCTCCTGCAATCCATCCATCGCACGTCCACGAACTCTTCTAATTGGCCGCAAAGGATGCACTCCCCCTTGGGTTGAGACATCACCCCCTTGGATAGAAAATTTGCCAACAAGACCCAATCTTATTGTGTAGGGTTTTCAATTAGCTTGAGAGTATAATGCATGATTAATATTAACTTCAAATTACCGTTTGCTGAAAATCCGCAATCGCCTGATCAATGATCTCAGATTGAAACTCGCCAAATCGTCGTAGGTGTTCTATAGACAATCGGTGTTTTCGTCTAATTGCCAACTTGCATTGAGAGCAAGGACATGGGACACGCTGATTAAGATACGTCTCGTGGTCTTGAACAATAAGACCTTCTTCATTTTCCATCTTATCTACATTACAGCAAACGAGGCTTAAATGGATAGCTTTATGGAGATGTACGTCAAGTTGCAAGTTGACCATAAATCTTGCATTGTATATAGTAGTTCAGAGATTTTTCGATGTTGTATCTCAGCCTTGTATCATGCTCAAGGATTTGTTTGTCCCGGTAGATAATTATTTGTTATATCTCGGCTTTGAGTATAAGTAATCCATTTTGAGCATCATTGAGGATCTCTTAGTCTAATAATAAATCAGTCTCAACAAAAAGCATCTTAGAAATGTGGTTTTTTTGTCCTAGGATCGCGTATTAAAATTAATGCGCACCATCTATGAAATTTAATAACTATAGTAATAAAATTTATTTCAATCAATTCTATTTATAGTCATAAGACCTGAGAGAAAATATCCTATACTCAATTTAAGGTTTTCTTCTTCTATAACAATACTTTTGGGTTCATTTTGATGAAGTACCGTAATGACCATTAGCTAGGGTATCATTTTCTTTTAGTCCTTCCGTTGACTAGTTGGCATGATTTCTAATTTGTTGTGCCTATAAAGTTAATACAAAAACAATGAATTATGCATATCACAATTAGATCCCCTACTTGGACATTATGAAGGAATTGACCATTTTTAAGCCATTTTAAAGAGTCACCACTGTACGTGGCCCATGGCAAAGCACATTGCATACCATTATCGATAAGTCTATTATCTTAAATTTCCTTCCCCTCCCTCTCCCTCTCTTTCTCTTTCTCTCCCTCTCTCTCCCTCTCCCTCTCTTTCTCTCTTTCTCTCTCATTTCCTCTCCTAAACAAGCAAAAAAGAAAGTGATTCAAACAACAAACAACCAAACCCATCGTGAGAGAGAGAATGCACACTCTCTCTCTCACCCTCTCCCTCTCCCTCTCGTTCTCTTTCTCTCCCTCTCTCATTTCCTTCCCCTCCCTCTCCCTCTCCCTCTCTTTCTCTTTCTCTTTCTCTCCCTCTCCCTCTCTATCTCTCTTTCTCTCTCATTTCTTAAATAAGCAAAAAATAAAGTGATTTAAACATTAAACAAGCAAAAGGGAGAGGGAGAGAGAGAATGCACTCTCCCTCCTTCTCCCTCTCTTTCTCTTTCTCTCCCTCTCTCATTTCCTCCCCCTCCCTCTCCCTCTCCCTCTCTTTCTCTTTCTCTTTCTCTTTCTCTCCCTCTCCCTCTCCCTCTCCCTCTCTTTCTCTCTCGTTTCCTCTCCTAAACAAGCAAAAAAGAAAGTGATTTAAACATTAAACAAGCAAAAGGGAGAGGGAGAGAGAGAATGCACTCTCCCTCTCTTTCTCTTTCTCTCCCTCTCCCTCTCTTTCTCTTTCTCTCCCTCTCTATCTCTCTTTCTCTCTCATTTCCTAAACAAGCAAAAAAGAAAGTGATTTAAACATTAAACAAACAAAAGGGAGAGGGAGAGAGACAATGCACTCTCCCTCTCTTTTTCTTTCTCTCCCTCTCTCATTTCCTTCCCCTCCCTCTCCCTCTCCCTCTCTTTCTCTCCCTCTCTTTCTCTCTCATTTCCTCTCCTAAACAAGAAAAAAAGAAAGTGATTTAAACATTAAACAAGCAAAAGGGAGAGGGAGAGAGAGAATGCACTCTCCCTCTCTTTCTCTTTCTCTCCCTCTCTCATTTCCTCCCCCTCCCTCTCCCTCTCCCTCTCCCTCTCCCTCTCCCTCTCTTTCTCTCTTACTCTCTCATTTCCTCTCCTAAACAAGAAAAAAAGAAAGTGATTTAAACATTAAACAAGCAAAAGGGAGAGGGAGAGAGAGAATTCACTCTCCCTCTCTTTCTCTTTCTCTCCCTCTCTCTCCCTCTCCCTCTCTTTCTCTTTCATTTCCTCTCCTAAACAAGCAAAAGAGAGTGATTTAAACCTTGAACAAGCAAAAGAAAGAGAGAGGGAGACTCACCAATGAGATATGGCGAGCGTGGGGTGGCTTCTCTTTGCGATGAAGGCTCCTCCTATCCTTCACGAACAACGGCGGCGGTGGCGGCGGCGGCAAGTCTTCTTCCTCTTCTTCTCTCACGACGGTCACTCTCTCCCTCGCTCTCGCTCTCAAAACTCTCAATGAAGCAAAAGAAATGAAAACCGCGCTCGGGTTTCGGCTGCGTTTTTTCCCTGCGGCCCGTCGCTATTTGCGTCGCAAATGCAACGCAAATAGCGACGCTATTAGTGACGCAAATAGTGACGCCAATAGTGATGCCGCTATCCGCCATCGCTAATTGGCGTCGCTAATGGCCCAAATCCTTGTAGTGTAGGAAGAGATAACCCAGTGGTAGACATGTTATCTCGGGCACACCATGAGAATGAAGATGGGATGATGGTTGAGGAGGAAGAAGATGACTTTCTTGCGACTGAAAATGATGTTGTAAGATTGAATTTAGCAATGCAAGGTGTTGCTAGAGCATTAACAAAATCTTGGACAACAAAGAGAAGACACTTTAGATGTTTTGCATCTTATGTAGAAGTGTTTCTGGAAGAAAAACATGTAGGAGAGTGGCTGAGAATTGGTCAATACCTCAATACATTAACAAAGAGAGATGAATGGTCAGATGAGGAGTTTAAAAAGATTAAGAGGAAAGCCTATCAATTTTTCTTAAAATATGGATACTTATGGAAACATGCTAAAAAGAAATAGGGTATGCCATTGTGAGTTTTAGGTGACAGAGCTTCACAAGTAAATGTTATGCAAGAGTTTCATGAAAGCTTGTGGGCTAGCCATAGAGGTGTTTGGGGTACTTTTGCAAAGATTAAAGAAAGATATTGGTATCAGGCTATGTATAAGGATGTTGCTCACTTTGTGGAAACGAGTACGACGTGTCAAATGTATTCATCTATGAGACATCGAGATGGATTGCAGCCCACATATCCATTGTCTCTTCATTTTAAGTGGGTGGTGGATTTGGTCACAATGCCTACATGTCTTTGGAAAATGAGGTATCTTGTGCTTTCCCGTGAAGACTTGACTAATCAAGTGGAAGGGAGAGCTTTACGTACTAAGACAAAAAATGTTGTGTGTACTTTTCTCTTAGAAGAGATCTTTTATAGGTATGGCTATGTGGGTAAAATTACAGCAAATAGAGGTGAGCTAGATGTAGATGAAACTCATGATTTATTTGCACGGTTGGGGATAAAGCTTGCTTTAACTTCAGCCTATAACCCTAAAGGAAATGGAAAAAGTTAAAGAGGTCATCCACCTATTGTGAAGGCATTGGCAGAAGCATGTGGAGAGAAGATAGAAGAGTGGTCACGATTGCTCCCTTATGCTTTGTGGGCTGATAAAACAACTCATAGTGCTATTATAGGATATATGCCTACAGAATTGATGTATGATCAAAAACCTATCATGCCAATAGAAGAGATGACAGTCACATGGAGTGTGCTACCTTCGGAGGAGGAGTTGAATTGAGAGGAGTTATTGGCTTTACGCATTAGACAGTTGGAAAGAAAGTCAGAAGACATAGAGGCAGCAATTGCAAACTTAAGGGCAACAAGGATACAAAACAAGAAATGGTTTGACAAAAGACATAAAGTGAGACCAAGAACCATACAAGATGGGGATTTGGTATTGGTTTATGATAGCATTTTAGACAACCAGCATAGTGCCATGCGTAAAGTTTCCAAAAGATTTTTTGGACTCTATGTAGTAAGGCAGGTATTTGATAATGCTACTTATGCATTAAATGAGCTAGATGGGACAACCATAAAACTTTCGGTAGTAGGGAAAAGAATGAAATTATTCAAGAGGTGGGAATCTACTGCCTATGAGTTGCCAGAATTGGAAGAAAATAGTGGCCATGATACAGGGGCTATCCAGGAAGATATGGAAGATGAAGAAGCAAAGGCTATGTTTGCAGAGGATGAGGACTCAGAATCCGGTGACAACTAGGATTTTGGCATATACCAGAGGTTGTGCAGGTTCAGAGGGGGTAGATGTCGTGATGCTATATGGACACAATGTGAAAAAGCATAGAATGCATCATCATCCAACTTCTTTATTGATCTAGAGAGTCAATGTGATCTAAGTCATTAGTATTAGTGTGAGTTGCATAAATTAGCCAAAAATACTAGATTTTTGGATAATTTTAGCCTATTTTTTATCTTATTTATTGTAAAAATCCAAAAAAGTTAGAAAAGCTTCTAGATTAGGATGGCATGCAAAAAGCAAGTTGTTTTTTAAACCAATTATGGGATTTTCATAAAAAAGATAGATTGGCAAAATCGCGTGCATTGTGTTCGCTATAAATAGGCTGAAAACTGCAGTTTGAGGTGGAAGAAGAAGAAGAAGTGATCTGGGAGATCCGTGAGCAGGTATCATGAGGTTTTACCCCCCTTTCGGAGCCAAGGGAGCCATCAGATTTGGGTTTTGAGCAGCAGAGAAGGAGTTGTAATTTTGATGCACATTTTGTTCTATGAAGAAGCTCCAGGAGATCTAATGCCTGGAGATTGCTTCTGAGTAGTGCAAGGATTCCAAGTTCTTTCAATACATATTGATTCAATTCATTTTTCTTTGTCTTTGTCGTGTTTACCTCTTGTCTATTCTCTTTTTACTCTTCCATCTCCTATCTCTACTTCCTTCTACCTCTCTGAACCCCGGTGGATTTGACCTTTCGACAAAAAACCATTCGACAACGATTGGATATCATCTAGGGTCTCAAAGAACTCTTCCTCCTCTTCATTAGTGTAGCCAACAACATTTCTTTGAGTTTCTTTAATGTTGGTAACACTTTGAATGTAGGAGATCCAAGATAAATTATGCATATAGATTGAGAAGGATCACATTGTCTTGCACCAACTAGGAGTTTCTTTGTCATTTGTAGGGAAGAGTCCATCTTGTAATCATAGAGGAGTGCATATACTATTTCAGCACTCATTCTAGAGATCCTTCATGATTGAATGTTGAGGGAATCAAATGGCACATCCCCCTTTTCATAACCTAGGAAAACTTGAAATCCAAAGTCAGGCAATGCATCATAAGAGTCTACATCTTCTCGTGATGGAAAAAAATTATTGCTTCAGTTATGGGAGTGCATGACATAGCAAATTGAGGAATCTAGGATTATGTTAAGATGGTTTGCCTTGTAGGGTTCAAGAAGAGGTGTGTACGTTAGTTGGATGTTTGCTCATAATATTCTTTATAGATTGCACTTTGTGTGCTACTACCCTTTTTGATAAAACATCAACACAACTTGACCACAACTTTCGAGAGCTCAACCATTCCAAATTTGAGAGGGACTTTTGCAAAATACAAAAAGATTCATGTTTTTTGAAGCTAAGAGGGACTTCTCTTTGAAGGACTATCAATACATCTTGTGTATCCAGTCCAAAGTTGTCTATAGGAGTATTTTTGGAATAACCAAAACGGCATCTACAAAAGCCTTAATACCAACCTATGCATGCACTTGGACAAACTTACTAAAATTATGTTACAGCCACCTCAAAGGCACATGCCCCAAAACAACAACCTCATCTTCATCTTCAATCATATTTTTTAGTGCCAAAATTGGGAAGCAGAGTTGGTTTGAGAGTGCAGACTTTAGTGATCACAAATGTTTGGTGTGCATGGAAAAACACCCTCATCTTCATCTTCAATTGTGTTTTTTACTACAAAATTGGGAAGTAGAGCTGGTTTTAGAGTGCAGACTTGAGTGATCACAAAAGTTTGGCATGCATAGAAGTGATGTGGTTTCATTACAATAGAGCTGAGGCTATAATAACATCATATTTTGAATTTGTATTCTAGTAATTTAAACAAGAGCTATAGCTTGATTAGCATTAGTAGCATCACTTTAGCTTGGTGAGCAGTATGTAGTTACAAAATCCAAGAGAACACCTTAGAGCCATGGGGGCTAACAACTCAAACTTCTATGATGTTGTATAAAGCATTGAATGCAACTTGATCAATGGTAGAAAAGGGGTTGTTTGAGTTGTCTTTGGTTGAATGAAATTGTAAAAAATAGAGTAGTAGTGAGAAACAACTATATAAACTCAGTGTGTCATGGCACATTGTTCCAGCTTCTTTCCTCAATCTTGGCACTCTGAAATGATTACATTGAATGGTACTTTGTGTAGACAAGAAGGCCATAATGAAGAAAGACATTATGAATTAATGTCCAAGTTGGATAAAATGGTCCTAAATGGGTTGCAAATGAAGGATTCTATTGACAAATTCACTTCCCAAACAAAGGATTTTATTAATAAATTGGCCTCCCAAATGGATTTCACCTCTAAAGGTTGAGAGTGCAAACCAGGAAATGTTTCAAGAGAATAGGGAAATAGCTAATGCAAGAATGGATTGTAACGAGCATGACCAATAGTATGAGCAACATTATGAGCAATAATATGAGCACGATGATCAAAAGAGTGACCATGGCATGGATGCAATGTGAGCAAAGGAAACAACATGTGTATACTTATGGTTAGCATTCATATCCTGGTGATAGATATTATGAGTAGTAGTATACATCTCATGATCTTGCAAATTTTCACGAGCAGCATGGTCATAGGCAGCAATGTATATATGGGCAACAACATGCAAATATATATGACATGTATATAAAAAGGCAGCAACATGCAAATGTATATGAGCAGCATGCAAATGCATATGGACAACATGCTAATGCTTATGAATATCACCCTCTTGAATCAATTTCTTATTGGTAGCAAAGACATACTAATAATGCATATTCTCTTGGGCAACGTGAGCACCATGTTCAAGATTCAAGGAAAGAGAGAGAGATAAAGACATGGAGCTGTAACATAGAGTAGTGAACTCTCATTGTTTTCTTCTTCTCATTCTTTCATAATGCTTTCTAAAGTCTAATCACACATTATTGATAAACACACTAGGTCACTAACTAATAGTACCACTAATTCTAGTTGAGTTTAATCGACTTAGTTATTTCAACACACATGTAGAGTGACAGCTGAGACGACAGCTATCTAGATAAGGTCGGCGGTCATGGATAGCTAAAAGCATAACAACTAGTTGACCTCCTCTTGCCCAAACTGATCATACTATTGCCCAAACTAAAAGCATAACAACTAGTTGACCTCCTGTCATAGAGACGACCAACCCAATCAACATCCGTATAACCTATCAAGTCAAATGATTTTCCATGCTCATAAAACAACCCATAATCAACAGTACCCTTCACATACCTCTTCACATATCGCATAATCCTCCTAACTTATCTAAGTGTGGCTTACAAGGTTTGTACATAAATTGGTTAATTAGTCCCACTACATAACTCAAGTCAGGATGAATAATAGTGAGGTAAATCAAACTACCCACCATCTCTCTGTACATAGTGACATTCTTGATCTCAGTCCCAACATCAATGGCAAGTTTGACATTCTGATCCAATGGTGTTTCCATGGCTTTACACTCCATCATGCCATATTTCAGCAACATATCATGAGCATATTGTTTTTGCAATAGCCATACACCTTGATGTGTATTCACAACCTCAATCCCAAGAAAGTAATTTAGGTCACCAAGGTCCTTGACTTTGAATTCATCCTCTAACATTGCTTTAATTTCAGCAATCCCATGATCATCATCTCCAGTGATGATAAAATCTTTGACATAAACCACCGAAAAAACATAACCATGCTCTCTCTTCTTTGTAAACAAGTTGTGATCTACATGATTTATCTAAAACCAAGCTGCTCCAAATAAGTGCTTGTGCGAGCACTCCATGCTCTTGGTGCATGTTTCAACGCATATAAGGCCTATTTTAGCTTACACACATATGTTGGATAATCAAGGTGTACATAACCCTCAGGCTGCTCCATATACACCTCTTCAAGCAAGTCACCATTCAAGAATGCATTCTTGACATCCATTTGCCATAATTTCTAGCCCTTATAAGCCACTAATGCAATGACTAATCTCACCATTCCCATCTTGGCAATCGGGCTAAAAGTCTCCTCATAATCTAGGACGTACTACTGTGCATATCCCTTTGCAACTAGTCAGGCTTTGTACCTTTCCAACAAACCATCTGACTTGCATTTCACTTTATAAACCCATTTGCAGCCAATGGGTACTTTGTCTTCAGGTAAACATACCAATTCCCATGTCTCATTTTCAACCAACGTTGCATATTCTTCATCCATGACAACACACCAATTCTCATCTATAACTGCCTCACTGAACTTTGTATGTTCTCTGTAGCTTGACACTTTAGTCATATATGCATAATGTCTGGTTGAATACCCACTATATGTCAGCTTATCAACTGGTTTTTTGACCCTTTCATACCTTCTCAACTATGGTGCACTTTGGGTTTGTCTCTCATGAGGCGGCATATACTTGCTTTGCCTTGCACGAGGCATCATAAACTAATGGTATACCCTATTCACTATCAAGACTATCACTACCAGGTGACTCATATCTAGATATAAGTGGGCTAGTCACATCATTAAACATATTTTCTTTGCCTTTATCTAATCTCCCCCTCATTGACATATCCATGTCAATGGATGTAGTAGTACAACTATGGAGTCATCGTGTCCAAGGACTAATAGTAGATGAACGTGGGCCACTCATAGACGTACTAGCTGAAGGATAATTTTCAACATAAGTAGAGTTTGTTGGTCCATCAAAAACCATTGCATTCGGATTACCATACCATGAGGCTAGCTCATCAAAACTACATCCCTGCTGTTGATTAGGGTTTCTCGAGTGGAAAAATCAAAGCACTTGTAAGCCTTTCTCGAGTGGACAAATCAAAGCATTTGTAAGCCTTTCTCTCCTATGCATAGCTAAGAAAAACACTTTGACAGCCTTTGGGTCTAACTTCTTCCTCTTTTCATCAAGCACATGTACATAGACAATGCAGCCAAGTACTTTTAGGTGGCTATACAGTTTCTCATATGGAGTCAAATCATGAATCCCAACTGTAGGTGCTCCATTCAACACATCAACTGCAGTAACCACTACTTTATCCCAATAAGCATTTGGCAAATTCTTTTCATTAAGCATTTCTCTAGCAGCTTCCATAAGCACATGATTTTTTCTCTCTGCCACCCCATTTTATTGAGGTGTGTAACTGCATGTGAGCTACCTTTTTATGCCATATTTAGCAAGGTACCTGTCAAACTCTCTAGATACATATTCTCCACCTCCATTAGATTTCAAACATGAGATATAATAGCCAGGTTCATTTTCAGCATGCTTCTTAAAGTCCTTAAAGACATCTAGAACCTCATCATTGTGCTTTAGAATGTTTAGCCATGTGTATCAGCTGAAATCATCAATGAAGGATACATAATACCTAGCACCACCAAAAGACGCATTATAGGCAGGACCCCATACATTCGAATGTAATATTTCTGACATGTCTCATGAATGGAAATCTCACTTGTTTCCCAAACTGACAAGCAGAGCATACATGTCCAAGATCAATGTACTTGAACTTTGGCATGGCAAGTACAACCTCTTTCTGGTGCATATTTTTCAGCTTCTATACATTAACATGACTAATGCATTTGTGCCAGATTTCTACATCCCAAACTACTCCATTATCATGGGCAAACATGGTTGACTTCAATTTTGGGATAGATGCATCCAAGGTAAACATTTTTTCCATATCTCCTTCCTTTAGAAATCAATTTACAACCATTTCCATATTCTTCAATAAAACAACCATAGTAAATCATGTAGGCTCTTCTTTCTGCCATCAGGCATGAGCAATGAAACCACACATGTATGTTGAATATCATGCTATGTATCATCACCAATACATATGAATCCATGAGACCCTGGTACTAACTCATCAAACCATTCGGCATGAGGAGTCATATGATTGGATGCTCTTGAGTCTGTGTACCATTTTTCATCTTTTCCTTGCTTTGGTATATTCTTTGATACATGCTACATAAAAAAAAGCCTATCTCCGTGGTCATCTTGAGTACCATTGGAAGATGCATAATGTCCATGTTGCCTACCTTTTGCCTTCATATCAGATTGCTTTTTATGACAATTATTCGCGATATGCCCATATCTTCCGCTATCGCAGCGCATAGGGTTAAAGATAACCACAGGGGTTTGGCAAGAAAACTAGACAAGATAGATAGAGATGTGTCTTCAAGAGATAAGTAGATTATAGTGAATGTTTGAAGGTTCAAGAGGTACTTCACAGTCAATCACAAGGGTTTGAGAGAGAAGAATGTATGGGGGTTCAAGAGCTTAGACTCCAGAGATGGTAGAGATAAGAGAAGAGTTGAAGGTTTCAGGCCAAGTACTTGAAGATATTAATAGAGCTTCCATGTGCATGTTCTTAGCAAAGATCACAAGAGTATTATCTCATAAGTTGTAACTAAAATCAAGCTTGTTTTCTTGACTGTAAGAGAAATAAAAAATTATAAAATCAAGTACAATATGATGTCATGTATCATAAACTACTCTACATCCCATCATTCATACATGATGCCATTGCATGAATCAGCTTTGCATGATTACATTCAATGTAGGCTGTTAGGGACAAAAGCTTATGAGTCAATTACAAGGCTTGTAGGGCAAAGAGACTTGCTTCAAGAGAGCTTCAAATTGAGTTCCTGATGAGGAGAAGTTACCACGGCTAGGAAATAAGAGAAAAATCTCCTCTTAATTCAACTCAAAGCTTCAATGAATGATCTACAAACATTGCCCTGCCATAGGGGCACATAATATTTGCATATTTTGACAAGATGTCTTCTATAGAGTAAGAAATGAATTAAAAGAACAATGTTGTAGCTAATTCTCTAAATATGGCTAAAGATATCAGCCCCAAATCAACCCAAATATCTTTTGAAATTCACCTCTGATGATAGCATAAACTTCCTCTAAAACGATGTCGGAGCATTTGGTGTCAAAAGTCCACCACGGAAGTAAGAGACAACAGGTCGAAGGGAGATTCAAGGAGAGGAGTAGACGGAAGACAAGGGGTTCAAAGAAATAGAAGACATAAAAGAATACTCACAAAAAGAAATAGAAAATGTAGAAGAATACAAACAGAGATGAAGCCTGTCAGCTTATTCCTGTATTATGAGAAGTTAAAACTTTAATAGACAAAAACGTGTATAAAATAATACATTCCTCTATGTTGCTCAAATCCCCAATCTAATGCTTCCATTGGCTTTGAAAAGGGAGTAAAATACCTCCACACCTGGTCAGAATTCTGCAAGATCACTCTCTCTTCATCTCCCACTTTAGAGTGCTATTCACAGCCTGAAAACAGTGATCGCACGTCGCACGATTTTGCTAATCTTTCTTTTTACATAAAATCCTGTCAAATTGGCTGAAAGCTACATGCTTTCTTCTACACCTTATCCTAATCTAGAAGTTCTCTATAGTTTTATGGATTTTTACAATAGATAATATCTAAAATATCAAATATTGGCTAAAACTTGTCCAAAAATCTAATATTTTTGAACCATGGACACTAACACTAATGTCTAAAATGGCATTGGCTCTCTAAATCAATAAGAAATCCACACTCTAGATTTTTTTAAACGGTGTGCGTGTAGCGGCACGACACTGCAATAATGACAATCTTTATCCATTTTAGACTACTCATGCAACTGCGAGGAGTCACCTCTTCCTCTAGGTGATCTCCCCCTGCCTCTAATGGCTCCAGATCCTTGTTGTCCTTGTATATTTGAGCTATGCTAAGCATTTTGTTGCTGCTATCCATGTGTGTATCAAGTGTCTCCTTGACCCCAAAAAGCTCCATGTGCTCTACCACCTTTAGCTCACTGACTAGAGTAAAAGATAGTGTCTCTGTCCTGAGATGTTCTTGAACCTTTATTTAAGATAAGCTTTACTTCTTCATGTAGCAAAAGTGCAAGTAACTCATCCCAATCAGGGGGTTCTATTCTCATAGAAATGGACATTGTTACGCGAGCGGTGATCGAGAGCAAGCCTCACTCACAACCCGATAACGAGATGTTAAGGAGTGCCGGTTGGAGTAATTGACTTTGTTGAATGCACAACACAACTTTAAAAATTCAATTATTCGATCATATACCACAAGCCACACAAAAACAAAACAAAGCCTCTTATAGCTCAAAAAAATTTTAAAACCCGTATGTGGGTAGAGCATCACACAACCACAACATAACAAAAATACCAATAATTTGAAAATAAACCAAGTGAAATATATTCTCGTACCTTAACAACCTTGATCTGACACTCAACACTTCGACATCCAAAAGCTCCAACTTTCAAATTGGCATGACAAGAGCTCACTCTAGCATGCGACCCTCCACTCTCCTCTCTCACATAATACAATTATAATCAAGGGGGAAGGCCCTTAACTCTCCATTCTCATCTTCTTATATAGTTTTCTATCCACACTCACACACATTAGGCTTTTTGCTTTCAGCTTTTGCCTTTTGCTTTTCTACTGATTTTCACTATTTTCGTTTTTTTTCTACTTTGTGCCTGTTTGCAACTTGTTTGGATCATAACTTCGTCATTTGAACTCCGAATATAGTCATTCCGGTACTCAAAACGATCGGAACACATCTGGTCAACAAGCCAACGTGGGCAGAATTACAAAATGGAAAAAAATATCGATATTCGTAAATTGCATCATTTTTCTCCATCTTTTATTTTGGATGACTTATTCTCTTCCTTGGCCTATTGTTCTTGTAATTACATATACTTTCAGCATATATGTCCTCTTTTCCTTCAAGAAATACTCACTGATGATATAAAACGTACGATCTTTTCCTTTGATCCTTGAGTCTTCAAAATAAACATTCTTTGAATATAAACCTGTTTTTTTAATGCCGTGTGCCCTAACAGGAATATGCTATGAAGAGAACTTCGTGCCCAATCATTCATGATTTCAAAAAATATGCAATGTTGGATCCATTATATGCAACCAATCAATCGATGCTACACGCAAAAATATGGATGCATTGGAAGAATTGTGCCTAGCCTATCTAGATGTGATCGTGTGTCATGCAAAATTCCATGATATGCAACCAATCAATTGATGCTACACGCAAAAATATGGATGCATTGGAAGAATTGTGCCTAGCCTATCTAGATGTGATCGTGCATCATGCAAAATGCAACATAGTTCCTTGATTATTTAAATCCTTATCCTCACCTCTCAACTCTCATAAAAAAGATATGATATACTCCGCTCTACCCATCCAAAATCTCACAATCACTCTAGAGAAGATGGTCTTCAAGATGTTGACCAGATAAGAACAACCCATCTCACAATTGATGGTGTCCTTCACGACCCTCGAACTCACCCAACCTCCTTACACTCTCAACCAAAGGTTTCTAACTTTATGATGAGCATCCCAAATATCATGCGTGCAAGAAATGTGTGTGCTCAATGACAGGTGCTCTCTCATGTGCGCGTGCATCTAAAATTTACTGCATATAGCTGCAATGGACCTCATGCCGTCCTAGTGCTCAATGATGGTGCAAAACATGCATAATCCCAACCCATGGCATGGAAGTATTTGATAAGGAGAGGAGACGACCCCCGAGTGTAGTGCATCAACAAGTGCAACGTGAAGTGCTCGTGAACCCTTGATCCCTGTGATGTGCATGAGTCGCAACAAGAATACATACCTAGCTCTTCAATGTTCGGTAGCTAATAACAAACACTAACTTTATCCTGTTTAAAAAATACCAAACTCGACCAAGGCTATCAAGTTTCACACTCAACAAATCAAACAAAATGACAGAAACAAATCCTAAGCTAGACAAACACAATAAATCAAATTACAAAACAACAAAACAAACTGTCACACAACAACTAAACTAGCAAAAATCAAACCTAACTACAATTTGACTAGGGGATTTCAATTTTCAAAAAAATGCTTGACATATTTAGCCCTCCTCCTAGTCTACAAACATTCATGTGCAGCAGTTTCTTTCATAAAATGATGCAACATTTATAAGCAAATCAAAAATCAAATCCAATGATCTATCCACAATCTTCTCAACAAACACAAATGGCACATTTCTCTCAAATAACTCCTTTACAGGTAGACAAAACTCATCCATGAAATTCTCATCAAAATTCTTGAGACAATCCTCTCCATGTAAGGAAATTACATCATCCTCCAAATTCTTCAAATCCCTCAAATGATAACCACACTCAAAAATGTTCAAATCCCACAAATCCCAACCATAATCCAAAATCTTCATATCCCTCAAATCATAACCACACTAAAAAATGTTCAAATCCCACAAATCCCAACCATAATCCAAAATCGTCATATCCCACCCATCCTCCTAGGAAAAACCATGTTACCTTTAGAGTCTCTAAATAAAGTTTTGACACTTTCTTTGTTGCCAATCTCAAATTCATCCACTGATTCATCTACAACTTCTCCTAAAGATACTATGTAAGGATCTTCCAAGTCAATATCCGAATGAAACACAACATCAAAAGGAGTCAACTCTGGACTCATAACACCACAAGAACCAACAACATCCACAAATGGGGTCACTTCATTATCAACAATACAAGACTCCATCGAGTCTTTCACACACAAAGAGTGGTAAACACCTTCCATAGTATTCTTACAAGAAACCTCACAAGAAACTGAAGAAACTTTCATCTCTACATCATCACAAATAACATCTTCACAATGCAACAACTTCAAATCAATAACCTCAACCAAAGACTCTTTATCTACCAATTCCTTAACTACCTCCTTACAAATACCTTCCAACTCTATTTCCTTGGTTTTAAACCCCTCTTCCCTCAAATTCTCAATCCTTTTTAAAGCCTTATTTAAATTTTCTCTCACATCCTCTTCAATGTCACTCTCAGGATCCTTAAAACCCCAATCACAATCATCACAAACTTCAGGAGCACTCAAGGAAACAACAAGACAATCAGATGAAGTTTTCTCTTCGACATTGTTGCCTAAAACAACCAAATAATTATCTACACAACTATCAAGGAGTAAGAGATTAGGTCTACTCAAAATAACATCATCAACATTACAAACAAAAGCCTCTCCAGGGCTACTCAAAACATCACCAACCAACTCATTAGACTCAACTGAGTCAACAACACCAACACCAAAATCACAACAAGAGTCAGAACCTAAAACCTCCATACTCTCTTGATCAGCAAACTCACAACAAATCTCAACAAACTCATCAGGCAACAAATTTGAACCCTCAACATCATCTTGAAAACTTACAGTTTCTAAGCCCTTCCCCTCATGGTCTTCTAACAAACTCAAAAATTCATCCTCTATTCTCTCTTCATCTTTCAAGCAATCAGATCCATCTATACTATCACCAAGGCAAACAAGCTCACTCTCGAAATTGTCTTTAATCTCTTTAACACTGCAATGACTATCAGAATTTTCATCACTCCTTCCCTCATTAAAAATATCAAATCTTCCTTGACTCTCATCCTCTCCCAAAGAACATGAAAACTCTTGGTCCTTAAAACAATCAGATCTCTCCTTTTCTTCTTTACAACTCAGATCCATCTCTACCTCATCTTTATAGTCCTCAAGCTTCAAAGTATGATCAGTCGATCCCTCTTCTTTAATTAAATCACTAATCACTGGACTAGAAGTATCCATGGTCAATGGACATAAATTCACACTCCTAGACTCTTCACTCCAATCAATCAAACAAGTATTTTTCTCCTCAACCACCCTGGGGAGTTTCTCCTTACATACTTCAATTGATTTCTCACAAGTCAACTCATCTCTCCTAAATAGAGAATATAGTACACCTCTCTCAGGATAGGCATAACTAACTCTCTTCTCCTAAAAACTTTTCTCTCAACTCGCCTTGAACTCAACCTTTCCCTTGGTTCATTAAACCCTAACTCTTTTTTTCTTTTGGTCTTCCTCTCTTGATATTGAGGTATCTTCACCGCTTCCTCAAAAGTCTTAGGGTTTTTTACCTCTAATTTCACTCTCCAATCTTCTAATTTCAACCCATTTACAAAATATAAAATCTTCAATATAACTGGGGCTATCTCACCTTCTAACAATGTTAAACTCCATCGATTCCACAATCTTTCAAACTCCCTAGCAAAATCCTCAACACACTGATCATCTTTTTGAACACAAGTTTCTATTTTTGCCCATATCTCACTTTGACTTTCTCTTTTTTTAAACCTAGATAGAAAAGAATTTTTAATGGTCTCATATTCCAAATTTTGTCTCCTAAATTGTAGACTTCTCTCAAAGTCAAGCAACCAATTTCGTGCTTCTCCTTACAATTGATACCTAAGAATCAGGAGTTTATCCTTAGGGTCAGTCACTCTCTCTATCAAACAACACAGCTCTATTTTTTCTAAAAATCTTTCGAGATCTTCAGTATGATTACCATGGAACTCAGGAAAACTATCAACCATTTTCAACAATCACAAGAAATCAAAACAAACTCACATTCAAAATAACAACAATGTCAATTTCGGCACTCCTCAATGGGGGCACCAAAAAAGAGATGTTACGCGAGCGGTGATCGAGAGCAAGCCTCACTCACAACCTGATAACGAGACCTTAAGGAGTGTCAGTTGGGGTAATTGACTTTGTTGAATGCACAACACAACTTTAAAAATTCAATTATTTGATCATATACCACAAGCCACACAAAAACAAAACAAAGCCTCTTATAGCTCAAAATAAATTTAAAACCCGTATGCGGGTAGAGCATCACACAACCACAACATAACAAAAATACCAACACTTCGAAAATAAACCAAGTGAAATATATTCTCCTACCTTAACAACCTTGAGCTGACACTCAACACTTCGACATCCAAAAGCTCCACCTTTCAAATTGGCATGACAAGCTCCATTCTCATCTCCTTATATAGTTTTCTATCCACACTCACACACATTAGGCTTTTTGCTTTCAGCTTTTGGCTTTTGCTTTTCTACTGATTTTCACTATTTTCGTTTTTTCTGCTTTATGCATGTTTGCAACTTGTTTGGATCATCACCTCGTCATTTGAACTCCGAATATAGTCATTCGCGTACTCAGAATGATCGGAACACATCTGGTCGACAAGCCAACGTGGGCAGAATTACAAAATGAAAAAAAATACCGATATTCGTAAATTGCATCATTTTTCTCCATCTTTTATCTTGGACGACTTATTCTCTTCCTTGGCCTATTGTTCTTGTAATTACATATACTTTCAGCATATATGTCCTCTTTTCCTTCAATAAATACTCGCTGACGATATAAAACGTACGATCTTTTCCTTTGATCCTTGAGTCTTCAAAATAAACATTCTCTGGATATGAACTTGTTTTTTTAATGCCGTGTGCCCTAATAGGAATATGCTTTGAAGAGAACTCCGTGCCCAATCATTCATGATTTGAAAAAATATGCAATGTTGGATCCATGATATGCAACCAATCAATCGATGCTACATGCAAAAATATGGATGCATTGGAAGAATTGTGCCTAGCCTATCTAGATGTGATCGTGCGTCATTCAAAATGCAACTAGTTCCTTGTTTATTTAAATCCTTATCCTCACCTCTCAACTCTCATAAAAAAGACATGATATACTCCACTGCACCCATCCAAAATCTCACAATCACTCTAGAAAAGATGGTCCTCAAGATGTTGACAAGATAAGAACAATCCATCTCACAATTGATGGTGTCCTTCACGACCCTCGAACTCACCCAACCTCCTTACACTCTCAACCAGAGGTTCCTAACATTGTGATGAGCATCGTAAATATCGTGCGTGCAAGAAATGTGTGTGCTCAATGACAGGTGCTCTCTCATGTGCGCGTGCATCTAAAATTTACTGCATATAGCTGCAGCGGACCTCATGCCGTGCTACTGCTCAATGATGGTGCAAAACGTGCATAATCCCAACCCATGGCATGGAAGTATTTGATAAGGACAGGAGACGACCCCTGAGTGTAGTGCATCAACAAGTGCAACGTGAAGTGCTCGTGAACCCTTGATCCCTGTGATGTGCATGAGTCGCGACAAGAATACATACCTAGCTCTTCAATGTTCGGTAGCTAATAACAAACTCCAACTTTATCCTGTTCAAAAAATACCAAACTCAACGAAGGCTATCAAGTTTCACACTCAACAAATCAAACAAAATGACAGAAACAAATCCTAAGCTAGACAAACACAATAAATCAAATTACAAAACAACAAAATAAACTGTCACACAACAACTAAACTAGCAAAAATCAAGCCTAACTACAATATGACTAGGGGATGTCAGTTTTCAAAAAAATGCTTGACATATTTAGCCCTCCCTCTAGTCTACAAACATTCATGTGCAGTAGTTTCTTTCATAAAATGATGCAACATTTATAAGCAAATCAAAAATCAAATCCAATGATCTATCCACAATCTGCTCAACAAACACAAATGGCACATTTCTCTCAAATAACTCCTTTACAGGTAGACAAAACTCATCCATGAAATTCTCATCAAAATTCTTGAGAAAATCCTCTCCATCTAAGGAAATTACATCATCCTCCAAATTCTTCAAATCCCTCAAATGATAACCACACTCAAAAATGTTCAAATCCCACAAATCCCAACCATAATCCAAAATCTTCATATCCCTCAAATCATAACCACACTAAAAAATGTTCTAATCCCACAAATCCCAACCATAATCCAAAATCTTCATATCCCACCCATCCTCCCTAGGAAAAACCATGTTACCTTTAGAGTCTCTAAATAAAGTTTTGACACTTTCTTTGTTGCCAATCTCAAATTCATCCACTGATTCATCTACAACTTCTCCTAAAGATACTATGTAAGGATCTTCCAAGTCAATATCCGAATGAAACACAACATCAAAAGGAGTCAACTCTGGACTCATAACACCACAAGGAATAACAACATCCACAAATGGGGTCACTTCATCATCAACAATACAAGACTCCATCGAGTCTTTCACACACAAAGAGTGATAAACACCTTCCATAGTATCCTTACAAGAAACCTCACAAGAAACTAAAGAAACTTTCATCTCTACATCATCACAAATAACATCTTCACAATGCAACAACTTCGGATCAATAACCTCAACCAAAGACTCTTCATCTACCAAATCCTTAACTATCTCCTCACAAATACCTTCCAAATCTATTTCCTTGGTTTTAAACCGCTCTTCTCTCAAATTCTCAATCCTTTTTAAAGCCTTATTTAAATTTTCTCTCACATCCTCTTCAATGTCACTCTCAGGATCCTTAAAACCCCAATCACAATCATCACAAACTTTAGGAGAACTCAAGGAAACAAGAAGACAATCAGATGAAGCTTTCTCTTCAACATTGTTGCCTAAAACAACCAAACAATTATCTACATAACTATCAAGGAGTAAGAGATTAGGTCTACTCAAAATAACAACATCAACATCACAAACAAAAGCCTCTCCAGGGCTACTCAAAACATCACCAACCAACTCACAAGACTCAACTGAGTCAACAACACCAACACCAAAAGCACAACAAAAGTCAGAACCTAAAACCTCCATACTCTCTTGATCAACAAACTCACAACAAATCTCAACAAACTCATCAGGCAACAAATTTGAACCCTCAACATCATCTTGAAAACTTACAGTTTCTAAGCCCTTCCCCTCATGGTCTTCTAACAAACTCAAAAATTCATCCTCTATTCTGTCTTCATCTTTCAAGCAATCAGATCCATCTATACTATCACCAAGGCAAACAAGCTCACTCTCTAAATTGTCTTTACTCTCTTCAACACTGCAATGACTATCATAATTTTCATCACTCCTTCCCTCATTAAAAATATCAAAACTTCCTTGACTCTCATCCTCTCCCAAAGAACATGAAAACTCTTGGTCCTTAAAACAATCTGATCTCTCCTTTTCTTCTTTACAACTCAGATCCATCTCTACCTCATCTTTATAGTCCTCAAGCTCCAAAGTATGATCAGTCGATCCCTCTTCTTTAGTTAAATCACTGATCACTGGACTAGAAGTATCCATGGTCAATGGACATGAATTCACACTCCTAGACTCTTCACTCCAATCAGTCAAACAAGTATTTTTCTCCTCAACCACCCTAGGGAGTTTCTCCTTACATACTACAATTGATTTCTCACAAGTCAACTCATCTCTCCTAAATAGAGAATATAGTATACCTCTCTCAGGATAGGCATAACTAACTCTCTTCTCCTCAAAAACTTTTCTCTCAACTCGCCTTGAACTCAACCTCTCCCTTGGTTCATTAAACCCTAACTTTTTTTTCTTTTGGTCTTCCACTCTTGATATTGAGCTATCTTCACTGCTTCCTCAAAAGTCTTAGGGTTTTTTACCTCTAATTTCACTCTCCAATCTTCTAATTTCAACCCATTTACAAAATACAATATCTTCAACATAATTGGGGCTATCTCACCTTCTAACAATGTTAAACTCCATCGATTCCACAATCTTTCAAACTCCCTAGCAAAATCCTCAACACACTGATCATCTTTTTGAACACAAGTTTCTATTTTTGCCCATATCTCACTTTGACTTTCTCTTTTTTTAAACCTAGATAGAAAAGCATTTTTAATGGTCTCATAGTCCAAATTTTGTCTCCTAAATTGCAGACTTCTCTCAAAGTCAAGCAACCAATTTCGTGCTTCTCCCTGCAATTGATACCTAAGAATCAGGAGTTTATCCTTAGGGTCAGTCACTCTCTCTATCAAACAACACAGCTCTATTTTTTCTAAACATCGTTCGAGATCTTCAGTATGATTACCATGGAACTCAGGAAAATGATCAACCATTTTCAACAATCACAAGAAATCAAAACAAACTCACATTCAAAATAACAACAATGTCAATATTGGCACTCCTCAGTGGGGGCACAAAAAAAGAGATGTTACGCGAGCGGTGATTGAGAGCAAGCCTCACTCACAACCCGATAACGAGACGTTAAAGAGTGCCAGTTGGGGTAATTGACTTTGTTGAATACACAACACAACTTAAAAAATTCAATTATTCGATCATATACCACAAGCCACACAAAAACAAAACAAAGCCTCTTATAGCTCAAAAATTTTTTAAAACCCGTATGTGGGTAGAGCATCACACAACCACAACATAACAAAAATACCAACAATTCAAAAATAAACCAAGTGAAATATATTCTCGTACCTTAACAACCTTGAGCTGACACTCAACACTTCGACATCTAAAAGCACCAACTTTCAAATTGGCATGACAAGAGTTCACTCTAGCATGCGACCCTCCACTCTCCTCTCTCACATCATACAATTATAATCAAGTGGGAAGGCCCTTAACTCTCCATTCTCATCTCCTTATATAGTTTTCTATCCACACTCACACACATTAGGCTTTTTGCTTTCAGCTTTTGGCTTTTGCTTTTCTACTGCTTTTCACTATTTTCGTTTTTTCTGCTTTATGCCTGTTTGCAACTTGTTTGGATTATAACTTCGTCATTTGAACTCCGAATATAGTCATTCGAGTACTCAAAACGATCGGAACACATCTGGTCGACAAGCCAACGTGGGCAGAATTACGAAATGGGCAAAAATACCGATATTTGTAAATTTCATCATTTTTCTCCATCTTTTATCTTGGACGACTTATTCTCTTCCTTGGCCTATTATTCTTGTAATTACATATACTTTCAGCATATATGTCCTCTTTTCCTTCAAGAAAGACTCGCTGACGATATAAAACATACGATCTTTTCCTTTGATCCTTGAGTCTTCAAAACAAACATTCTCTGGATATGGACCTGTTTTTTTAATGCCATGTGCCCTAACAAGAATATGCTATGAAGAGAACTCCGTGCCCAATCATTCATGATTTGAAAAAATATGCATTGTTGGATCCATGATATGCAACCAATCAATCGATGCTACGCGCAAAAATATGCATGCATTGGAAGAATTGTGCCTAGCCTATCTAGATGTGATCGTGCGTCATGCAAACTGCAACATAGTTCCTTGATTATTTAAATCCTTATCCTCACCTCTCAACTCTCATAAAAAAGATATGATATACTTTGCTCCACCCATCCAAAATCTCACAATCACTCTAGAAAAGATGGTCCTCAAGATGTTGACAAGATAAGAACAACCCATCTCACAATTGATGGCGTCCTTCACGACCCTCGAACTCACCCAACCTCCTTACACTCTCAACCAGAGGTTCCTAACTTTGTGATGAGCATCCCAAATATCGTGCGTGCAAGAAATGTGTGTGCTCAATGACAGGTGCTCTCTCATGTGCGCGTGCATCTAAAATTTACTACATATAGCTACAACGGACCTCATGCCGTGCTAGTGCTCAATGATGGTGCAAAACGTACATAATCCCAACCCATGGCATGGAAGTATTTGATAAGGAGAGGAGACGACCCCCGAGTGTAGTGCATCAACAAGTGCAACGTGAAGTGCTCGTGAACCCTTTATCCCTGTGATGTGCATGAGTCGCAACAAGAATACATACCTAGCTCTTCAATGTTCGGTAGCTAATAACAAACTCCAACTTTATCTTGTTCAAAAAATACCAAACTCGACCAAGGCTATCAAGTTTCACACTCAACAAATCAAACAAAATGACATAAACAAATCCTAAGCTAGACAAACACAATAAATCGAATTACAAAACAACAAAACAAACTGTCACATAACAAGCAAACTAGCAAAAATTAAACCTAACTACAATTTGACTAGGGGATTTTAGTTTTCAAAAAAATGCTTGAAAACGTATCAAATGCCTTATACTCCTTGCCTAATGCAAACAATGTCACTTTAATCATATCATCCTTTGAAACATGAGATCCAATAGTAGCTAGCTGGTTAACTATGGTCTTTATTTCCATCATGTATGTTTGAATGCTTCTGCCATTCCTAGACATGTTGTTGAATTGTTGCTTCAGCTGTATCTTTCTTCCATGCATGACATTACCATAATTCTTCATGAGTTCCTTCCATAGAGCAAAGTTTTTTTTATCAAGCTTCTCTCCCACAATTTGAGTGATATTGTTAGTGCCTTGAGCATTTGCCATATTTGCAACTAAGATATTCAATGCTATATGCAATCTGTAAGTGCTGGATTCCCTGGAGTTCAAGAAAATACTTTTTGCAATTCAAGAGCAGTTTTCATGCAGTTCAGGAACAGACTTTTTGTAGTTTAGAAAACTGTCTTCCTGCAGTTTAGAAACAATTTCCTGTAGTTCAGGGATTGTTACTTGCAGTTCAGGAACATACTTTCTGCAATTTAGGAATAGTCTTCCTGCAATTCAAGAACAGTTTTCTGACAACCTCCTTGCTCTAAACTATATTACAACAATGAAAAACACAATCAATGAGCATAAACCAAGCTTAAATCAATTCAAAACATTCTATGGTAGTGGCAAAATATCCTAGCAACAAACTATGTCCATACAAGCATCAAATAGATGCACAGAACTGATGCTAACATTTACTAGAAATTTTCACAGTCTATGACAAGCAAGCAACCTGTCATAAAATACGCAATAATCATGGTATTCTTATCTCAAAAATATCCTCAAACCACCATAGGCATGTCCCAATACATTGGGAATTCAATATGTGACTAAATAAGCATCAATGCTTGTACTATATGCAAGTAGTAGTACCAAATACTCGAACCACAGGTTGTTTACAACCACTCCACTGGTATAACCAACAACATTTTCTCTACTAAAACAAAAGTATTTAGACCTCGAAAAAACCCTATAATATCTCATTCAGCCTGCCACTCTATGCAAGAGTCGATACATGTCCAATAGGTCAAAATATATTCCATGTATGTCAAGTAAAGAGGATAGGTATTCTTCTTGCAGATAATAACCAGTCAATACCCCAGTATAACCAGCAATAAATCAGTCTATCTTTGGTCTTTGAGCATCACAGTATCTCAAAAAGCATCTACCACTCAAGTGGTTTGATCCACGCATTTGTGCAATAGCAAATAAGCGTCACAAATACAAATCATGTATCTATACTGCTTCCAAATTCAGGACAGCAACTAGTTTAGTCTTTACAGTCTACAAATAAGCTCCAAAATTGAGCATTTAACACTCTAGAACCATGCTCAAATGCACGAGAATAAGGGCATATACATTGTTAAGATGAAAGCCACTAGTGCCCTGGAACCACCTGTTGTTTATTGCAATAAACATCTAGTCTACACATGTCTATGCTTAATATCTCAAAATATGTGAGGAATTTGAGAACACTTTCTTCTACAAAGTTATAGACCATGTCAAAACAGTCAAGAATAGCAAGTCGTTTCTCCAAAATCCATTTCTCTAGCAAGATATGGCTTTTGCAAAAAAACGGGCTGCATGCAGAGTCTCCTTTGATGACGTTTTCTTGAGATGTGATGCCTTGATGTCAAATGGCCACTGCCAAGGCTTCAGGCTTTAGGTGTTTTGGCTTTGATACCATGTTCAAGATTGAGAGGGAGAGAGAGAGAGAGACAAAGAGATGGAGCTATACTAGAGAGTAGTGAACTCTCATTGTTCTCTTCTTCTCATTCTTTCATAATGCTTTCTGAAGTCTAATCACACATAACTGATAAACACACTAGGTCACTAACTGATCATACCACTAACTGTAGTTGAGTCTCACTGACTCAGTTATTACAACACACATGTAGAGTGACAGCTGAGATGATAGATGTCTAGATAAGGCTGGCGGTCATGTCGGTGATACTGATCATCATGACCATGGATAGCAACATGTTAGAGCTACTACTGAACTCATAAGTGAGATGATACTTATGCGGGTAAAATTTTTCTAAAGCTACTTGAACTAGACACTTCAATAGTGATAAGATATGGGAAATGCATGCTCAATATGCTAGAGGTGTGCTGACTCTATAGCTATTGATCTCACAAATCTAACTGCAAGGCAAAGAATGATAGACTAGTACTTGTACTAGAGTTTATTGATGAAGAGGAGGACCAACGGGAAAATGAGATGGCTTGAACCTCAATCAACATTATCTACTTCAAACCACCATGATAAGAGCATCTCATTAGAGGTTCATGAGAAGAAGGACCTTCCTTCTAAATGCAAAGTGAAGATTCAATTGGACCATGAGAATGTAGTGATAATTTTAGCTCGATATGTCTAAGTCCTACATGATATGATGGTCTTTGATGACCCCAAGGATGAGACAATGAATGACAATATGCAGATCATTGAAGATTTACTGCATGAGAAATTTCTCATTTCAAATTTTCTTGATTATGCTTTTTTTTTAGTGATGATATAATGGATGGTATTGATGTCACCTTTCCCTTTGATCTAGGTGAATAAAAAGGGGCTTGAAAGAAGATCTATGTAGGTTAGCAACCATCTTTGGATAATCTCTATATCTTGGCAATGATCTTTGGATGCAAGTTAAGAACCTTCTTTCATTAGTAGTTTACTTCCTACTAGCTCTCTATTTTAATCCCTTTTAAATTCTAAATTGTTTGCAGAGAAGTACAACTCACATGAGATGAAAGTATACTAAAAGCTAGCCAAAGTTATGGCAGTTTTTCTACATCAGAATCTATAGGGTTTGCTATCATGCTAGGGTTCATATAGGATGCTTGCAGCCACATAAACAACCTTTCATATGCACATTTTAGAGATTGTGGTCCATTTTGTCACACCTACATACAATATTGTGTCCTCTCCATTACAATTTTGTAACCCATATAACAAATACTTCATTACTTTGTCTTTTAGGACAAAAACATCCAAGCAAGATGGATTGTGATGGAGAGAAATATTCGAGTAATACTTAGTGTCACATTGACGTAAGTATAAAATGTGTGAAGGACACCATTTTGAGAATAATACAACTTGTTGTTTCACCTTCTCAAGCTTCTCTCTTGTCCTTTTGTGGCTACCAACAATCTTTCTCTCTTTATCTTCTTTCTCTCTCCTCTCAAATTCCTTCTTTATAATGACCTACTTGTTTAACTCGCATCCTTACTAGCACATTTATAAATACCATTAATTGCATATTTACTTGCATGTTCATTTACATGTTTGCTTGTATGTTTAATGGGACTATTAGCTAAACATTTACCTATATCATTACTTGCACATTTTTTAATTCCATTATTTACAAATTCAAGTGAATTATTATATATACACATTTATTTACATTATTCTCTTCGACTTAACTCATGTATGAAAAGAAAGGGAAGAAATAATTATTATATATATCATATTATTCAAGGAACTATTGAAATAAGATATAGAGAAGTAATAAGAAGAAGAAAAAGAAGAGAAGTAAAAAAATGCATACATGGACTTAGATATGAAAAAGAATTTGAATATCCTCTTCCTTATCATTACACACAATCCTGGAGATGGAAGAAAACGGCTCCTCCCTTGTGTTGGCATATTTCTTCCTTCCAAGTCCTCTTCCCTCTCTTAACTCTTTCAACATAACAAAAAAGAATTCAAAATGACTCGTTCACACCATTTAATATCTTATCATTGGGCATGTCTAAATTCATCTTTACAATCACTGTTGAACATATATGTAGATGCGTTTGTAAAATCCATTTTAATCTATGAATATTTATAAACATATTTATAAAATCTCATAAACACATATGAAGTTGCTTTTAGACAACCTCTTTAAGTTGATTCTAAAAACCCTTTTGAATAGGCTCATAAATGCATTAAATAACTTATCTATAAATGTATTAAGGGGAGGACTAGAAGTCTGATTTTGAGCAAAATATAGTGAGGATCTACTTGTACATTTCTACATGTTCATTTAAACAAGTGTTAATAATGAGGATATTTTGGTGCCCTTCTGAGCGTGTTTAATTGTGTGTGAGATACTTTTTAGTCATCATGAGGTCGAAATACTTGTTAATATTCATGCCATTGCTTTGATTTTGTTGTAGTGATGGTAATCCATCTATTTGATGATAGTTCCCCATATTACCCCACATTTTTTAGGCCCATCGTATCATAGTCTCATATTTTCAATTATAAGAATCTCTTATTCATATTAATGCAGCCTAGTCATTCATGCAAGAAAAGCAAATGACACAAAATAATGCTTTTTATGATTTTTGAGCACAAAAGCTAAGAAATACAAATCCATAAATACATGCACGAGGGAGGTGCTCACTCATGCATGGGGAAAAATTTGTATTCCTTCTCTTCTCATGATTCTTTTCTCTATTTTTTTCTTGTCTGTAATTTTCATCCAAGAAATTAGTCAATAATTGATTATTATATAGTGAAGTCTGAAACATTCCACATACTAGCCATTAGGAAAAATCATTCAAGCAATTAGTCAATAATTGATTATTATATAGTGAAGTCTACAACATTCCACATCCTAGCCATTAGTAAAAATCAAAGGCACCTGCTAAGAGGGTGGTGACAAGACATGAGGGCATCTAGAAAACAATAGACTCTCATCTAGAAAACAATATGCCACAAACATAAGATTCTCATAAAATAATCCATGGACCAATTTTTATTTATGTAGTTTACAAAATCCATGCATATGTTGACACTTAGTAATATAATTTATTTAGCCAATAAGGTTGTAGCTCAAGTGGTTTGAGCATGTGGGTGTATACATGGGTGTGTGAATTCAAACCTTGGATACAGCCTTGAGGCATGATTCAAACTTTAAGCCTTTAATTTTTTTTAAAAAAAGTAGGGAATCTATGTACAAGCATAAGATTTTTCTACACATATACATAAAGATAAGAAACAAATGACATGTAGCCACATCACATTGATGTATAAATTATATCTTGATTTATACTTGGAACATTCTTCCCAAACGAGTTCCCAAAGAAGCACATATCAACTAAAAGACCACAAACATCACATGTAATCCTAATGAGATTTTAATGGTCTAAGATGTATCTTGTATTGATAACTTCTCTTGTCAAGTGAAGGAAAAATACTTAATCCACAAAATACTGAACATCATAACAACACTCCCACTTAAATTTCTATATCAACATTTAGTGCAATGGAAGATTGACATATGAATAGCCCATATTTAAGTTTCTCCTTAATGGAAATTTACAACCAAAACTTTTAAGGAGTGCACTTTGTAGGAGAAATTCCCTTAGGAAGCATATTACCAAAGTTTAGAGCACAATACATTCACACACACGTACTTGTTAAATTGGCTCACCTAGGAACTAATGAAATTCAACATGCTTGTCAAATTGGAAAACGTTTCTAAGAAGCCTTTATTTATGGTAGATCTATACCTTGTCTTTTTACTAGGCACATTAATACTCGATAATTTGCAAAATGATTTGCATTATTTACATTAGGTGCTACTATGATTACTTGACATTTCATAATTAGGTTATTAGAATGGCTACATCACAAGTATGAAACACTCTAAGGTAAAGGTTCCTTGTAGTTATATGCCCTTACAATGTAGAATAAATAATGTAAATTTGTCAACTTATTGTAAAGAATTTAAGGGTAAAAAGGATTTTGTATCATCCTTGTATGTTGACCAATCATAGCATCCATTTCTATTCTACACCTAGAATGTAGAAGTAGTTGAAAGTGGGGAAATGTGATATATTTACCAATGATGAAGTGAAGAATATAACACTCTTCTTTTCACAATCCATGACCTCATTTTTGCATTAACTTTACAGATTGACCCTCTATGTTTGTGCTATCCAGTGAAGCAAGTAGAATCTCTAACAATAAATCAAGAGAGGATATCACGAAGAAGAAAGCAAAGAAACCATTCTTAAGAGATTCTCCTTCTTCCTTTTTCATAATGCCGTTAAGCCTACACCATCACTCAATATTCCATCACAAGTCTCCTCTCTTTTCCCTCCTTTGATTCTATCCCTTTCTCGTTGCTCCTTTTCTCTTTGAAATATATTTCTCTATTTTTTTCCCTTATCCATCTCAAATTGTAATGAGATTATCACCTTGTAAATTGTGGTTTCATATGATTAGGATTGCTTCATTATTTTCCCATGATCTTGCAAATACTATATTTTGATTATAGTTTCTACTACTACTACTACTACTACTACTACTACTACTACTACTAATATTGATGATGTAATGACCAAGTACTTATAATATTGTTTCCATAAGCTCAATGGATGTTGACATTAATAGCTTTGTGAAAATTTCCATTCTAAATTTTCTAATTGAGTTAAATGCTAAAGTTTACCATTGATACTACACCGCATTTCCATTTTGAAATATGCATTGTTGATCACTTCTTTTACTTTCAAAAAACTTTAGATGAATATTCATCATTTGAGACTAAATCTTGGTAGATCTTGAGTAGATATACCTTCAACATGGATGTGTGGCTATAGGCATGACCGACAATAAAACTAACGTGTACAAGCACATACCATTATCTTATCTTTTCAAACACCATTGAGTAAATAAGTAAATGATTTCATGTATTTTCTTTTATGAGTTAAAATAATGATCATGGCCTTCTATATAGGTTGCTCATTGTTTTTAGTAAACATCAATTTTCCTCATGCATGTCATTATGCTAACCACATGATAAGAGTCCATAATGTGTAAATGCTAGGTACGAGATTAGTCAAACCTCTTGCATTCAATTTTTTTAAAAACATCTATAGAGGGATGATGAGGTCAATTATTGGTAATATAGAAATTTCAATGCCTTTGTTTAATAACTATTTATTCAATTGATTGCTAAATGAATCTGAACTAGTGGATCAAGTAGTTAATAGAAGGTGTGGTGAGGAATAGAAGAAAATACTTTTCTAGCTACTACATACAAGAGAAACTACTAGAGTAACATCTTTAACTTAACCTATACAAAAGAAAAGAGTATATTAACATGATATTAACACTCCTAGGGATAGCCACATGCTTTGAAAGTACACATCAACATTAGATAATCAAGTAAGAGCTCGAAATGTTTTTATGCCCGTAATATAGGTGGTTACTTATTACTTGGACACATAGAGAGTGTAAAAGAGATGAGAGGGCGTGTTTAAAGTCCTTGTTTTTTGGCATGTGACTTTTTAAAGAATGCTCCCTTGGGTGACATTTTCAATGAGATAACATAAAAGAAGACATGAACATATTCATCCATAAAACTTTTATGGATGTAGAGGACAAATATTCCTTAGTTAAACTAATGGGAATCCTTTAATGATATTGATGAAGCATGTGACCTTGATAGTGCAAGTCATGTATAATTGGATTAGTTTGCATTGGATAAAGTTTACGTGTGGGCATTGAAAGTACCGAATGAAAATATCAAAAGTATGGGGTAGGATAATCATACCCCTTGTGGTACCAAAAAAGTGAGATGATATAGAAATACCCTTTGGTAGAAATTTAGTCAAGAGAATCAAATTAGAGTATACTAATGTGGGCCACTAATAAAGGTAAAGAATATGAGGAATCAATGACCAACTTAAGACTTGTGTGTTATTTCTTGGTAGCATGAGTCCACAATGGAATCTAGGCCTTGGTATAACTTTGATTTTTGGCAAGACTAAATTTGCAATTGTATGGAAAAAGTAATATCTATCAAATGTGATTAATATAGCATGAAACTTTCCCTCAATATTGGTCATATGTGTTCATAAATTACCAATCATACATATACATATATATAGATATATAGAGGTAATTGTGGAGTATGTCATGAGAAATGACACTTTGTATTGGAGGCTCCTTGCATGTACATTTCTCCCTTAGAATTTAACCGCCTTGTCTATCAATAAATGTGTAAAAATGCAGATTCCTCGACACACTTGGAGGTCCCAATGCTTAAAAGTTGCCAATGCTGAGCTTTTTAGCATGTTATACTACACTTTAGAGATCGTGGATTCCTAGGGAATTTACCATGGATAATGTCAAGAGGTTGAGGGCTAGCTCTTGAGAATCTAGGTGCAGAGCACCTAGTAAGTCCTTATGGTTAGGTGTGAATGAATATACATAAACGATGATTTTCATGAACTTGATGATTTGCTTAAGGTGATATACAAAGGGTGATGTTGGCAATGTTGGCAATGTCAGTGATGTGATGAAAAGCATACAAAGCAAGTGGAGGTGTCATGAGGATCTTGAAGAGAAAGGCAATTATAGAGTGGGATTGCATAGTCACACATATCTCAATCTCTCTCCTCTCCTACTCACACACACACACTCTCTCTCTCTCACTCTCACTCACTCTCTCTCTCTCTCTCTCTCTCTCGCTAGGGTTGTGGCGTGGAATCAAGTAACACCAGGACGGTTGAAAGGCTGAAATTGTAGGTAAAGGGGCATAATATGAGACGAAAAGGAGTTCCATGGAAGGATTATATGGTGCTTTATATTCTTTCCACTTTAGGGGAGGACATGCCAATGATTCATTGGGCGAGAGGGACACTCACCTCGGAGTATTACTATAAAAGCGCAAGTGCGAGGTGCAGCCTGTGATCGGCGGGGAGTGAGAGAGCAGCTCTTGGCCGACGTGCTCATTCATCAGCGGCAATACTACCAATATAATCATCCATGGGATTTCAACGCTCTGTGGTTGGTGAGTTTCCTTGCATAACAAGGTGGCGTGCGCGCTAAGGCACAACCATATATATATATATATATAGAGAGAGAGAGAGAGAGATTGATTGAGTATGATATGGTAGTAGGATATGCCTGTGGATCTGACTTGACTTAACTTGAGAGGTTATATTCGTATTCCATGGATAGTTAGATGCCTTATGGATCTCACTTATCTTGCTCCTCAAGTTGAGCTCCATATGGCTTTATCCATTGAGAGATGACCTTATCCTTTGGCCCCCCCCCCCCCCCCCCCCAACTCTCTTGGGATATGCTTTAAAGGATCTTTGGATTGTTCCTACCACGTAAAAATCGATCTCTTCCTCCCCCCTTAAAGATCTTTGGATTCTTCCCCCCCCACCCCCACCCCCACCCCCTCTCTCTCTCTCTCTCTCTCTCTCTCTCTCTCTCTCTCTCTCTCTCTCTCTCTCTCTCTCTCTCTCTCTCTCTCTCGGGATATGCTTTAAAGGATCTTTGGATTGTTCCTACCACGTAAAAATCGATCTCTGTGCCCCCCCCCCCCCCCCCCATCTTGGATGGGTTCTACCCCTTCCCGAATTGGGTGCCTTTCTACCATTTTTTCCTTCCTTCCTTCCATAACCACTACCCTCCCTCCTACCACCCTCGAGTGCACCGTCCCAATCCAAGGTTGAGTCATTCTAATCCTATGGCTTTCCTCTTCACAATAGTTACTTTGTGCTATGTTTCATTAATAGAATAGTTACCATGGAGCTTATTCTTGTCAATGTTAATTTGTTCAATCAATAGAATTGTTGTTTTGGACCATGCGATTTTGTGAATGTATAATGTTCTAGTTTTGTTTAAAACAAGAGTAGCTGTTCAAAGTCATGTCAAGGATTATGGAAATGGATGGTCATGAAAGTGCAAGGTCAAGGAATATGAAAGTGAAATTGAAAGTGAAATGTCAAAGCACTATGAATTAAGCAATAGGTCATGTAAATGAAGTGAAGATAATAAATGATCCCTTAAGGGATGCCCAATAAGAAATCATCCATATCATGCACATTCAAAAGACAATAGAAAACACATTCCAATTACATGTTATAGGGCAAATAGAAAGCCCCCTTTTCCTATAGGAACTTACAATTTTCTTCAAATTTCAAATGAAAATTTTATTTTGTGAATAAGCTCTTATAATGTTTTTTTGGAGAATTTACTTATACTGAGAATTTCTTGCAAAAAAACCATAGTAAGATTGATAATAAAAAGAAACCCATCAACACACTAGTGGTAGAATATAACATACATTCACATGCTAATTAATAGTAATGATAGTTTCCTTAATAAAGTCCAAAGTAACAAGGGGTGTACCAAAATAGAGCATAATCAACATGTTTTTGTTTCAGATTTCCTCACTTTTTCCATGATAAGGAATTATGTTCTTAGTGATGTCTTGTTTTATCCTTGTAGTCCCTAGGAACTTTCGACTTCTAGAGGAGCTTGAGAGAGGAGAGAAGGGCATTGGTGATGGAACTGTGAGCTATGGAATGGATGAAAATGCAGCAGATGATATTTACATGCGCTCTTGGACAGGAACCATAATTGGTCCTAACCATGTATGTTATGGGTGAAAGTGTGTTTGAAGAAAAAAAAAAGGTTTTCATTTTATATAATTTTCTATGAAACAAAGAGAGTTTTACATGTTTAAGTTGAATGAAAAACATATACCATGAAGCTTAAAATGTAAAATACTCTCCTTGATCTACAATGTCATTATCTAAAGTGTGTGATATTTCAACAAATGGTCTTTCATTTCTTTTAAAGTTACCAAATTTGTATAGATTGATCATGACCTACCCTTCAAATTAATTCATAGACTAACATTTACCTTTCTCTATATGATGTAGACGGTACATGAAGGAAAAATTTATCAATTGAAACTCTTTTGCGATAATGATTACCCAGATAAGCCACCTAGTGTCAAGTTCCACTCACGAATAAATATGGCATGCGTCAATCAAGAAAATGGGACGGTAAAATCTCATCACCATGTTTGCTTGATGCTTACATTACACATAAGAAAGAGCATACTTTAGAAAAAGATATGACTAAGATGTATTATGTTGTTCATGATCCCTTGCAATTTTCAAATAATGTGATATTAACATTTTGCAAAAAGCTTTAATGCCATGAGATGTTTACCAAATATACTCAAGATTTTACTATGAAATGCATTAAGCCATGTTTATTTAGTTGTTTCAATAAGTGTGCACCAATTTTTATCCATATAAACAATGGCATGTGATTACTTAGTTCAATAAAAAGTATGCTCCCTTAAGAATCTTAAATTCATGTTTTGTCTAACGCAAGGACAGGTGGAGCCAAAATCATTCTCCTTACTTGGTAAATGGAAGAGAGATTATACTATGGAGGACATATTGGTTGAACTAAAAAAAGAGATGTCACTTCCCCATAACAGAAAGCTACCTCAACCCCACGAGGGTAGTACCTTTTAGAAACTATGATATTGCTAACCAAAGTCTTACATAGCATGCATATTGAACCAAGGGTTTCCTGTCAACTTAGCACAAACTTCATTGCTCAAAGCTCTATGGTTATAGTAGAGATGTATTGGTTTACTTTATATAATGGACAATCTCTAAACCTAAATCAATGTACCATACTCATATTACACATCCTCAAGTGGGAATCTTTCAACTTTTTAATTATGTTCTTCGATTGAAAATCATAATAATTTTATATGTGTTCAAGTTACCTTACGTCTTAACTAGGATGACATGCTACAAAAAACTAGAAGGATACATGTGCTCAATTGATCCCCTTGAATGGGGATGTCTATTTGCAAGTTTATTTATACATCTATATGACTAGTTAATTTGAAAGTAGTCTAGATGTATGCAAACAATGCCTATCCTACCTATCAATGCAAATTTGTAGAAAAATTCTCTATTGTATTGACATGAATATAAACAAGCATGGAGATGTGAATCTGTGCTCAATTATTATCTTAACACGAATGTGGTTTGATATGAATTAGGAGGTGAAACATAATAAAATAATTAGATGTTGTTTTAGCCAAACTATGTACTTGAAATTTATTATAAATGTGCATTAAACTCCCAATCAGATTGATCCATATGCATCGAACACATTATCAACATATCAATAGATAATGCATGCATGTATTCACAAAGAAAGTTGAAATATATAAGAACCATCGGCCTAATGTAGAAAATTTATAGCAACGCAATGACTACCTAGGATTGAATCTAATCCTCAACAAGAGAAACCCTAGCCAAACTATATACTTCAATGTCCATACCGATATATAAACCTAGAAAATATATTGATCTCACTATTAACGTACTAGTATTGCTAATATGCTCATCAACAATTACTTTGCAATTGTGTTTCTCATGTGTAATGACCTTGTCATGATCTATGTCTCCTCTAGCTCTCTAGTACCACAATAATCATGGTCTGCAGCTACCATGATATACATCCAGGTGCTCTATGGTTATAAGTGTATCATATACTCCCTAGAGATAGGGATCATGTTCCAACATTTATTATTCTCCATTGTTGGTTGAAAGACAACCTATTCAAGCATAAATAGAAGCCTCATACTCATGATACTAAGAAGTAAATAAAAGGTAGAATAATATGTATGTGAATAAAAGTTAAATATATGGTTTTCAAATCCACATAAATACTCATATTGTTGTGATACCACTAGTCAATACATTTTGCTCTTGCCATACCTTCATAGAGTTAATGTTTACAAATCCATTTGTATAGCATTCGACCAAAGTCACATGCAAATTTTAGCCCAATGGCTAATTTTTGGATGTATTTTGGATTAAAGGCTATACTTCTAGGCTTGAAAACTCAAATGATAACCCAAATATACAAAAAATGGCAATTTTGGTCTAAAATTTTCCCAAAAACACTAAAAGTAAGGTCTTTTTACAACATTCACCTAGTTTTTTGAACTATTTTTTATTTACAAAACATTCACTCACTATTTACAAACTTGAAATTACAGGGAGCTCTTACTTTTTATCCTACGTTTAACTATTACATTAGGGCCCATTGTCACCATATTCTTAACCAATTATATCTTTAACATATACATAGAAGCTTCAAAACTTGATCTTAATGATATCTTGGATTGTGCCATATCCATCATCCATGTTTCCATGGACTCTCTAAAAGCTAGAAATGGGATCATAATCTTGGGTGGTCCTTTTCTTATCAATCCTTCAACTACAAAAATGTTTTTCATGCACACCACATAGGATTGACCATTGAGCACCGTTTCAAGATAAAAGAGATTGGATAGTATCCAAAAATTTCTCAACCAACATATATGTAACATTGCATGTGTTAACCCCCCAAGATGTCCTATTTTGGGATGAGAGTGAGGATGCAGATCATTGTGAGATTTTCTACGAGTCTGTGTTCTTATGTGATGGTTGAGAGCATTCTCTTTGACAAATCTTGATGGACCGGGCATTGTAGATGCTGCTTCGAGGCCTAGTTCTCTCATAGATTTTGGTGCATCCATTGGGCAATTCCAGCATCATGTGCTTACCTTTCATAAGAATCCTCAAGATTAGTCCCATTCTTCCATTGTGATATGCATCCCCTCTTCTTCTCAAAGTATCTCTATAACATCATTTAGCTATTCCACAAGGAGGGCCTTTGGCAATGCTTTAGATGTGGAAAGTAGGTATAGTATGCCCATGGTGTATTTGAAAGTTTTCACTCTCTTTGTCTTCTTAGCTTTGCTTTCTCATATATCATTGCCCATATTCTCATCACATCCCTATTAAGCATGCAAATGGTATTCATATTTATATGATTCTTTATTGTTGTTACCTTGTTTTATCACTTGGTAAGAATGAGCTTATCATGGAGGACATTGGGGCCTTACTACCTATACATACCATGTTGCACATTTACCCCATACTGCATGTTGTAACCATGCTGCCCATGAATGCCATGTTATCTAATATTGCCATGATGGCCATTAATACCATGTTGTCCATGATTGGACTGAGCCAAATAAGTTCCATTAGGGCTTCTAGGGAGAGTAGGAGGGCTTCTACCAATGTGGGTGGGTGTCTCATTGAAGGGTTGACTGCATGGATGATAGGAGAGCTCAAAAGAGGATCATCATTAACATAGGAGGGCTCACTAACATGATAGGTGCTTGATGGGATACCCTTAGCTCCAAGGATACCCTTTGGGCCATGTATCAGCTCCAATGGTGGAGGTCGACGTGCTTTGCCCTTGGACTCATTTTCCTTCTCTTGCATCGATGTGGTGGCCAACTAGGCTATAAGAATGGCGACCTACTCCAATGTATCTTGAGTCTTAGAGTTGGAGAGAGACATTTTCTCAATCAATAGGTCAATCTTAAAGAGCATGTAATGATGATTGGCAACCATGTCATTGTGCCTCTGCATATGACGATGCTCATGAGATGACATAAAGTGTGATTGAGCATACTGTAAGGATCCATGTCAGACACCTCTTCTTCTAATTCACCATTGTAGTCTTTGGATGAGCTAGGTTACTCATTCATTTATACTCAGGAGTCCCAAATCTCCCTCTCAACATCATCCAGGGCCTTGACTTTGCCTTTATGTCCTACCATCTTAGTGTAGTCCACACCATTATTAGTAAGTGGGCATAAATTTTGGGGGATAACTTTGATTGGAGTAATTTTTAATTCAAATAAAAGAGGAAAATGCCCTCTTCAAGATGAGATATGAAGCTTTATGAAAAAAAAAGATAAAAATTTTTGGCAATGTAATCTCTATGACTATCTTGGAGTGGTTTGCACCCTGTCCATAGTGACCTCTATGCACAAAAGTGGCAATATCTCCTAGAACTTTGCTCTAATTGGGGAGGTTTTTATTCAAATTTAAGGGGAAAATGCCCTCTTTGACATGAGATATAGGGTTCCTTTCTAAATTTAATACATACTTTTTTGCAGCAAGTTTTCTATCTGTGTCGAGATTCTCACAACTAGCACACTAACTATCATGGTCCAATTTCTCATTGTTTAAAGTGTCTTATGGGCTGAAAATCCTTAGCATCATTGTATCCATCATACATGATATAATAACCATGATCCCACATCCATCAAAGCATCAATTTACTCTACAAGTAGTGCTTATGAATCCCTAGGTCTCTCCCACAAGTGGATTTAGCTACGCAGTAAGTGGAAATGAGAAAGAGAGAGACCAAGAATGAAAGAAGTACCTTGTAGTAAGCTTGATGTATGTTGCCTTCACAAGCCAAATCCAAGTCCCTCCTCAAGGATCTCCAATAGCTCTTCCATGATAAGTGGATGGACTTTACTTCCCAAATTCATGTTCCATAATGTCCACATGAGCTTCTTGATTGTCAATAAGCTCCAACACTTGAACTCTTTATCTTGATCCAATGTAAGCACAAGATGACTATGAGGAGCTTCAAGGTTCAATTTCTAATGCTTCTTGAAGGAATTTGAAGCTCTTAGAAGTGGCCATGGCTTCTCATGAAGAGATCCTCTCCATCCTTGTGTTAATCCTTCCAATTCAGCCTCCAATGCTTACATGATTAAGAGAGCTTGTAGAGTAGTGGTCTTGAGGTCAAAGAGCTGAAGCACTTTACTTTGAGTGAGCTTGTGAAGAATCCATGGTTGCCCAAAATTTTCCACCTACCATGTCTTAGGGTTTTTGAGATAGGGGAGCTCAAATGTTGGAGAGAAGAGGTCAAGATTTTAAGCAAAAGGGAGGAAATGATTGCATGAGCCCTAGGGAAGTATCAAGGTAGATGAGTGTGAATGGATTTGAGGGAAGGGGAAAGCCTTAACCCTAGCCATCCAAAGGCTATTTAAACATCCTAGAGGTCACTATCGAAGGTAGAGAGAGTGCACCAATTGTGCTTGTGAGCAACTCATTAAGCAAGATCTTCTTCTTGTACTTGAGCTCTCTTCCTCTTGTGCACACATTCTCATGCCATCACTATGATATTTCAACATGGTTTCAAAGCCATCTCTAATCCATTGAGCTTCCCACAAGCACATCTTAGCTTAAGTGCACAAGGGACCTCTACTTCTTTAACCTATCCTTCTTTTCACCATAGCTAGTTTGGACCTACCTCCATTGAAGGAGTTGGTGTGAGCAGAGGAGGCCATATTTTCTCCTAATTCCTTTTGGAGATATCTTCCTCAGGTTGTGGCACAATATCCTGGTACCTCAAACCCAAAAATTGTGGTCATAGCAGCATAATATTGTTGCAGACATAGATTTGGTGTAGTTTTTGATAGTTGCATACTTTGAGTTGTAGTGGGAAGCATAGGGTGCAATGGAGGCAGCTACTATGGGTTTTCATAGTCCCCCCAAGAGGGCTATCTACACCTTAGAGGATTTAGAGAAATTACTTCTCTATTTCTCATACTAATAAAAACCCTAACTATGGTTTTTTATGGTAGCCATAGACAAGGAGATTTCTTCCTTAGCTGATGGCCTAGTATCTTAGTACCTCAAGCCCTGACATTGTGGTTGTAGCAGTGCATTATTGTAGACATAGATTTGGTGTAGCTTTTGACAACAACGTACTTGGAGCTACAACACAAGAAACACAAGGTGCAATGGAGGTCGCTACCATGGGGCTCTCATAGCCCCCAAAGAGGCTATCTAAACCTGAGAGTATCTAGAGAAATTCCTTCTCTATTCCTCATACCAAGAAAAACCCTATCTGTGGTTTTTTATGGTAGTCAGCAAAAGCTTCAAAGCTTTGGTTTTTGAGTTTTCTACTCACTGTAGTTATCAATAGAAATTTTAAGCAATAATTAAGATTCTTTGGATTTTATTGCAGAGCTAAAAACTCTAAACTCAGAGCATCCTCAACAAAAGGTGACTCTTTAAGATAATTACAATCGGATTAATGTTAAGTGATTTACCTATGCTTGGCAATGAGTGCTTCTTAGTACTAATAATACTTTTTTCTATCACTTCCTACTATTTATTGTTTTTAGAAATTTGAAAAGTTTTAAACCTTAAGCATGATTTAGTAAGTGCCCAAGTATCATCATCCCATTGATCGTTGTAAGGCTATGTGCTAGTTATAAACACATAGACGATTGTCATCATCTCTTATCTCATCTTGTAGAACATCACATTTAAGCTTCCTACTTATTAATGTAAGTATCATTTCTTCTTTTTTTTCACTTATTGGCTATTGTGTAAAGGATTAGATATTGCCATTACCTAGTGGAATTGGTAAGACCTTCCCATCATGTCCATGGCTTATGTCAATGTTAGACCTCAAACCTGTAAGTTTGATGGAAAAGACTTTCATCCATGGGAGGTGTTAGTGAAGCACAAATATATGGAGTGGGGCTACTGACCCTTCATCAAAGGGACCAAAGTTATTGATCTATCCAACTTGATTGATGTAGAAGATGATGGATGAAACATCCCAAGACATAATCATGCTTCATCTGGATGAATCTTTGATTCATCACATTAACCAACTCTCCACTACCAAGGAGAAATGGGATGAGCTTGAAAAGCTTTATAGGGCTAGAGGAAATAACTCTAAAATCTTCCTCAAGATCAAACATTTTAAAGCTTGGAGTATAAGCAAGGAGAAGACCTCGATAAGTTCATCTATCACATGAAGGGGTTCATGGCACATCTATCCTTAGTCCAAGCTCAAATTCATGAGATGAAGATACCATTTTAATTCTCTTGAAAGTTGTAAAGAAGTTATTCTCAACCCTTGGAACTTCTCTTACAAATATCCCAAATTTGACCTTGCAAAGTACAATCCAATCTTGTTTGGATGAGGAGAAAAGAAATGAGAGAGAAGGCAACACTAGTCGGCAGGCATCTACTTCAATATTTGGAGCAACTCTCAGTTCATATCGTTTCCACTAAATGCTCATTTTGCAATAAAAAGGGACATCTTGTAAGAAATTGTTGGAAAAAATAACCTGACAAGATGAAGTGCAACAAATGTAAGAAGACAAGGCATATCACCAGTAAATGCCCTACCACGCTTGAAGTACCAAAAGAATTGGAGGCCAACTTTATCTCCACAACACATGATGATGGACTCTTCTAAATCTATAAATCCTCTACCTAATAAGCACTCTTGTAGCATGATTTATAAAGTCATCTCATTTGTTTGAGGGGGGAACATTTATATGTCTTGTAGTTCAATGCCACTTTGGCATTGAGGGGGGGGGGGGGACCATGTTAAGAGATAGGCATGTGAACCCTATGTATTCAAGTGTGGATAAGGCTAGATGAGTGTGAATGGAGTGGAGGATAGGGAGAAGCCCTAATACTAGCCATCCAAAGGCTATTTAAATAGCCTAGAGGTCACTTTCAAATGTAGAGAGAGCGTACCAATGATACTTGTGAACAACTCACTAAGAAAGATCTTCTTCTTGTACTTGAGCTCTCTCTCCCTCTTGTGCACACCTTATTGTGCCATCACTCTGATATTTCAATACCTGCACGATATAGATCACTTAGCTCTAGTCTCTTTTCTTCACCTAAAACAAAATTGAAGAGGCATTATTCAACTCGTGCTTGAGTTTAATCTTTCATATATTTTTAGCTACTAAAAACATATTCTCGAAGGTTATCCAAGCTGTATGTGAACTTTTTCATTTTTTATATGCCCTAACATAGTGTTATGAATGATTGTAGATAGCTAATGTATTTCTTTTTTGTCTTTTTGGATTCCATTCTTTCCATTCCTTTAATCTCCCTCCCTCCCTCTCTCTCTCTCTCTCTCTCTCTCTCTCTCTCTCTCTCTCTCTCTCTCTCTTTGCTTTGTCTATAAAAGGACACCCCCTCCAAATCCAAACTGTCATTTTTGTCCCCAACCTCAATATGTGATTCTCTCTCTCTCTCTCTCTCTCTCTCTCTCTCTCTCTCTCTCTCTAGGAGAGTCTCAACTTGGCTTTGTTCTTACCCAATCATCGTGTTTACTTAATTTACAAATGGTTAATGATGATGGGAAATCTAGCAATTAATATCTTAGCTACAAGAAGTAAACCTCAACTTCGCCATCATGGTGAGATGAGTTTTAAGAAGATAGGATCATGTTACCCATTACAAGGGAGATCAAAGAATAGGAGAAGGCTTGGCCCATTATTGGACATTGCCCTCATAGGGCTTACTCCCTAGGTGAGTGGTCATACATCAGGGAGGTGTGAAGGCATGGTATAGGTAATACCAAGATCAAATTCAAGTAAAATAGAGTGATGAAATGGTTGATCAAATTAATAGTAAGAAGCTCCTCTCTTCATGTATGTTATTATGCTTTACCTTATCCTTGTACATTGCATTGGATCATTGTGCAGAAAAGAGAGCAGTGATTTGATGAGTCTTTAGAGAAGGACTCTAACTTGCCCCCTCGACCAAGAGCAAGATAGCTGATGGTCAAGTGATTACAAAGGGGGAGATGCCCTCCAAGAGTGAGGAGGAGAGCAACAAAATATGATCATTGACATCCGTAAAGCTAGATGTAGCCATTACGCTTGCATGTGGGGGAGGTGTGACATCATAAGAGGGTGGACATGCTTCAATGATGTTAATGAGGAAGGGCAAGAGACAGCTCATAGTATTAGAGAGTGAAGCCAACAAGGCTAGAGCTAAGGAGGGTGATGACCAAAGAGCATTGAGTCATTTAGTGCACAACAGAGGCGTGGCTACATGCAGAGAAAAAATAAGCTGATGCAAAGAATCGGGAAGGAGCGCATGATAGAGGTTGGGTATATGATGTGGTGAGACTGCTCTCACAGTTGCTTGTGATAAACATATTGTGCAAGCTTGCATCAAGAATCAAGCTCGAAATTAATGGTGAGCATTTGTTAGAGATGTTGACATATTATTGATCATAGTTTTCATGTTTTCATATAAATATAGATATATATCTCTTTACCTCACATCCCATTATGCCATTTGATTGCCATGTCTACAATAAGACAAGTTACAACAAGGTACAACAACTCTCTGAGATTTTTTTTAACAATGGGTACGTTTAGAGGGATGGCTATATTCATAGTATCATTGGAGTCTCCAAGACATCAATGTAACCTGGTTGATGATTCAATTAGAAAGGAGTGGGACACCAATTAGCTGAAGAAGCACAAGGAGTTGGAGGTAGAAATCAGCAGCACCGATTGGGCCTTTATGTCAAATTGTATATTTTATGTTTGAGATGAAAAGAATTAGCTTAAAGCATGGATGAATGTGACCATAAATCCTTAACATTCTCCACTATGTTTGTTGTTTGTATTGCTAATTCAATTTTACTTGGAATATTGACCATGTGGTGAACTCTTGCAAAAAGTATTGTGTGGAGTGTCAAGATTGTGGGAGAGAAGGAAGGAATCTCACTTGTAGATTTCTCACTTACACAATGGGAGAATACACACAAAGGTGGAGGCTGAAAACAGTTTTCCTCTTCTTAGTTGAGTAGGCCAAAAGAACTCTAGTACAGAGAAATAGAAGAACCCTATATATGGGTCTCAAAACCAAACTCAACTAACTAAGCTGGCATACTAACTGAGCCATGAACTAGAGTAGATAAGGATAGCTGTCATCTAGCTATTATTCATGGGCGGTGTACCAACCGCATCTGCAGCTAACAAGTTGGTGACATAAATGCACAACGGTCACCTTGGCATATCACGAGTGGAGCTCGATATCTCAACACTCCCCCTTAAGCTCAATCCCAATTCCTACACACCAAGCAGGTCTCTGAACTTGCGCAGCTTCTCTGTGCCCAATGCCTTTGTGAATATATTAGCTACCTGATCCTCTGTGTTGACATAAACTAGATCAATAAGACCTAGTAAAACCCTCTCCCGCACATAGTGATAATGCACCTCAATATGCTTTGTTCTAGCATGATAGACTCGGTTATTTGCCAAGTGTATATTGCTCAAGTTGTCACAATAAATGACAACTGGCCCAAGGCTGATGCATATCATAAAGTAGCTTATGCAACCAAGCTACCTCACATGCAGCCATTGTTGCATCCCTGTACTCAATCTCTATGCTCGACAAGGCAACTGTAGGCTATTTCTTGCTGCTCCAAGTGACTGCAGCACTCCCAAAAGAGAACACATATTCACTGGTAGATCGTCTATCCGAAATACTACCAGCCCAATTAGCATCAGTGTATCCATGCAACTGTATCTAAACCCCAGTCTCATAAAATAGTCCATACTACAATGTGGACTTCACATACCTGAGTATGCGTCTAGCCGCATCCAAATGTGGTTTCCTTGGAGCCTGTATAAACTGACTTACCAATCCAATAGCATAGCTCAAATCTGGCCTGGTAATAGTAATATAAATCAAACTTCCTACTATGCGTCTGTACATAGTAGGGTCTTCGAGAAGCTCACCTACATCTGGGCTCAGCTTCACATTCTGCTCCAAAGGAATTGAATTAGGCTTACAGCCTGTCATCCCATATTTGGACAGCATGTCCAATCCATACTGCCTTCGCAAGAGCTGTATCCCACTTGGTGATCTAATCAACTCAATGCCCAAGAAATAACGCAGCTCTCTCAGATCCTTCATCTCAAACTTCTACTTCAATAGCATTTTCACATGAAGGATGTCTTCATCACTATCACCTGTCATAATCAAATCATCAACATAAATGACAAGTAGCATAATACCTTTCTCTGTTTTTCTCACATAAAGTGAGAAATCTGCCTTGGAAATCTGAAAGCCAATAGTGACAAGGTACTGTCCTATCTTGTCAGACCATGCTCTAGGTGCTTGCTTCAAGCCATACAAGGCTTTCTTCAACCTGTAAACAAACTCAGGATGAACAACATGCACATAACCTGGTGGCTGCTCCATATAGACCTCTTCTTGCAAATCACCATGCAAGAAGGAATTCTTTACATCCATCTGATGTAAAAACCATCCCTTTGATGCAACCATAGAAATGACTGCTCTTACGGTTGCCATCCTTGCAACCGGACTGAATGTTTCTTCATAATCAATGCCATATGTTTGTGCATACCTCTTGACTACTAATCTTGCCTTGTATCTATTCACAGAACCATCTGCATTGTGCTTCACCTTATAAATCCACTTACAACCAATTGCATTCTTATCTTTAGGCAAAGGTACCAATTCCCATGTAGCATTTGCTTCCAAGGCATCCATTTCTTCATCCATGGCTTTCTCCCATTTTTCTTTTCCCATGGCTTGCTCAAAAGAAGTGGGTTCTGGTTCCTGTATCACTTTGACCATATAGGCATAGTGAATGGCTGTAAATCCATCATATTTCAGCCTATCCACAGGATACCTAGATCTGGTAGACATGCGCAAAGTAGGTTCACTCCGAGGTTCTCTCAAAACATCCCTGGTCTTCCTTACTCTAGGTATGACAATAGAAGGAATACCCAACTCATCATCAATGCTCTGTTCTGAGCCACTAGATTCACCATCCACATAAGAGTGACCTGCATTCACATCAAACATGGGCTGATCTACCTTCTCTTTTCCTTTTCATGAAACCTGCATACCATTATCTGCATTGTTTTGAGGAGATTCTCCTGATCTCAATCTACCTGTCCATGGCGAAGAATGTGAACCACTGCTAGAGGACACTCCAGGTCCACTAATATTTTGTGAATGCTGCTGTAAATTCTGTGCAGCATTACCATTTTGTGCATCTACATCGTCAATCACATTTACTGGTTTATACCAGCTACTCATCTCATCAAAAACAACATCTCTGCTCACTGTAAACTTACGAGTAGAAGACTTCTCAGCTTTTGGATCCAACTTGGATCTCAACTCATCTGGCACATGAACATAGGCAATGCAACCAAAAATCTTCAAATGAGAAATATGTGGTTTCTTACCAGTATACCTCTCCTCTGGATTCATCCCATGTATTGCTGCAGTGGGAGTCCTGCTCATTATGTAGACTGTTGTAGCAACTGCTTCAGCCCAGTAAAAATCTGGCAAGTCTTTTTCGTTGAGCATGGCACGAGATACCTCTCCAATATGCCTATTTTTCCTTTCTGCAATTCCATTTTGTTGTGGGATATGACTGCATGAATATTGTTGCTTTATGCCATGCTCTTGCAGGAACCTTGCAAACTCATTTGAGAGGTACTCTCTCCCTCCATCTGACCTTAGGCATTTTATTTGCAGGCTTGTTTCTTTTTCAACCATAGCTTTAAGAGTTTTGAATGCCCAAACACTTCACTTTTCTTTTTCATAAAATACACCCAAACCTTTCTGCTATAGTCATCAATAAAAGTTACAAAATAATGACACCTTCCAATAGATGCAGCTTTAGTAGTCCACACATCTGAGTGGATTAATTCCAATGGCTTCTTACTCTCTTAAATATGTCTAGGAAATGGTTTCCTTGCCTGTTTTCCAAATTGACAGGCTTCATATACCTTATGCATTTCTGCAACCTTGAATTTAGGCAATCCTGCAACAATATTTTGGGCTTGCATTGATTTAAGTCGTTGTACATTAACATGACCAATGCCTTTATGCCCGATATCAATCCTTGCCTGTTTTCCAAATTGACAGGCTTCACATACCTTATGCATTTTTGCAACCTTGAATTTAGGCAATCCTGCAACAATATTTTGGGCTTGCATTGATTTAAGTTGCTGTACATTAACATGACCAATGCATTTATGCCAGATATCAATATCTGCAACTACACCGGTCCCATGTGCAAACATTGTTGCACTCAATTTAGGCATATCTGCATCTAACGTAAACATTCTGCCCTTCTTCTTTCCTTTTGCTATCAAGTGACCTTTATTTTTCATATCCTCAACAAAGCATCCATGAGAATTAAATCTGACCTGCAAGCCCTTAACCATTTGACCAATAGATTCCAGGTTCTTGGTGATATTCGGGACATGAAATACATCCGAAATGTATTTCTTTTTCCCATCCTGCCTAGAGAAAGGAATTTTTCGAATCTACACAATAGGATGTGCAGTATCATCACCAGTCTCCACAAATCCTGGTTTTTCCATTTTCCTTGCATCCTGCATCCATTCTGCATGACTTGTCATGTGGTTTGATGCACCTGAGTCAACATACCACACATTGTTGCTTTCTTCTACACTTGTCAAAGAATTGTTCATGTGCTGCACCATAAACAAATGCTCATTTCTGTCATCACCTTGTCTACTAGAAGATGCATAATTCCCTTGTTGCAATTTTCCATTCATGATGGCATTCTACTTTTTATAGCAGTCTTTAGCCATATGACCCATTTTACCACAGTAGTAGCATTCAACATTGCTGTTTGCATTTTGGCCTCTTTGCCATCCACCACGACCTCTTTGGCTCCCCCTGCCTCTAGAGTTACCACGTCCTCCTCCATAAGACTAGTTTTCTTGAGTTTGCTGCATATTCTGATTTCTACCACGGCCTCCAGATTGGCCTCCTCTACCTCTGCCTCTACCTCTTTCAGCATTTGAGTAGAAGAAAGCTTCTTTTGAAGTTCCTCCTGAAGAAGATGCACCACCATTTCTCTCCTCCTCAGAAATTAGAAGAGCAATCAACTCCTCAAAATCGGGAAATCTTTCACGGATGGAAATCGATGTTCGAAACTGTGCATAATCCTTTCCTAGACCATTCAAGGTCACAGAAACTAAATCATCATCTTCCACTGGCGACCCAATGGAAGCAAGTGCATCTGCAATCTTCTTCACCTTCATGTGGTAGTAATTGATGCTCATACTTTCTCTTTGCACATTGTGCAACTCTTGCTTGAGCTGCATTTTCCTGGCTTGCATATTTGTGCTATACATTTTTGACAAAGTATCCCATGCCTCCTTTGGCGTAGTTGCATCCTGAATATGCCCAATCATAGAGTCTGAAATACTGATAGATAGCTAGTACATAACTTTTCTGTCTCTCTCATGCCATCCCTTAAATTCCTGCATTTGTTGCTGATTGGGAACATCAGGAAGAACTGGTTCTTCTTCGTTTCCTGTAACGAATTCCCAATATCCTTTTCGCATAAGGAAATTCGTCATTCTAAACTTCCATGCTTGGAAGTTGTTCTTGTCAAGCTTTTTAGTGACAATATGTGAAAGAGAATCAGACACCATTACAAAACACTGCAAAAAATTCTGTCACTGCAAAAAACACAGCTTGAGCCTCACAAGGCAAATCTGCAAAACTGAAGAAAGTGGTATTTGACCACACAGTCACTTCCTAGTGACGATTTTGCATCGACAGGCAACAAGGATGATTCTGTAACTCCCAATGTCTTTGCGCACAGGCATACGATGAAATTTCTACGGTAACTTTTCACTGACCTATAGAATAGTGGTCGCACACCAAAAAACAGGGCCTTTTCCTGAGTGCGTGCAGAAAACTTCTGCCTCCTAAACAAGCCCCGAAATGGCCTCGAATCAAAAAAACAGGGCAATTAAGGGCTAAAGCCCTTTCCCACAGCATATACTGCCCTCTTGCTACACCGCGAAGGGCGTCTCAATCTGAGGCAATGCACTCTTGCACTTTCTGGTTGTGCTACCTATAGAGACTTGCTCCCAAACTCAAAAAATGAAAGCAACACTGGTCCTCTTACCAGATCGCCGCAAACTTGGTTTGCTTTCTTGAGCTCCTTACCATGAACCAGGCTTTGATACCATATCAAGATTGTGGGAGAGAAGGAAGGAGTCTCACTTGTAGCTTTCTCACTTACACAATGGGGGAATACACACAAAGATAGAGGTTGAAAACAATTTTCCTCTTCTTAGTTGTGTAAGCCAAAAGAACTCTAGTACAGAGAAATAGAAGAACCCTATATATGGGTCTCAAAACCAAACTCAACTAACTAAGGTGGCATACTAATTGAGCCACAAACTAGAGTAGATAAGGATAGCTGTCATCTAGCTATTATTCATGGGCGGTGTACCAACCGCATCTGCAGCTAACAAGTTGGTGACATAAATGCACAACGGTCACGCTGGCATATCACGAGTGGAGATCGATATCTCAACATGGAGAACTTTGCTGAGTTTGAAATTCTAGCATTTCTTGTGGTTGAAAAGGATACCAAGGAGTATGTGCATATACCTATTGGGACCTCACCATCAGAGAAGTCACTATTAACAAGGAAGTGCAGGTCTCATTCTCTCTAGAGGTTTTGTGCAACAGAGGTGTTTTGTTATACTCATTCTAGAAAATGCATACTTATGTCAAAAGCTGCTACATTCATTGCATATACTCTTGTTAAATATCCTATAAAATTTGATGAACAAAAATTGGAGGAAGCAAAATATTCTAGCTTCTACCTTTTGGATGAGGAGGTAAATGAGAAGGATGCAGATGAATGTTTTGACCCTAAAAAACAAGAAGCATATATTGTTGGCAAACTAGATGTCACTGAAATCAAAGCTGAGACCATTACTGAAGAAAGCCATGCAAATGTAGATATTTTGTTTGACTCCTTTCTTTCTATATTGTACCTTCTCTTCCAACTTTTCCTATTAAGGACAAGGAATACATACTACTATTAGACATCCAAAGGCTCATTAATCTTAGGAAGGATTATTGTTTAACAATCATTGTAGAGGATTTTGATGCTACAAATGGCATAGTTGATATCGAAAATGAATCCAATGGAGAGTTACTTAAACTGGACACCAAAATTATAGATGACAAGCTCTTTGATGCAAGGGATGCCCTTTCTCTTTGCTTCAACAAGGCAAAGGATGTTGGGAAAGAGTTGGGGATTATTGATAAATAAGTTTAATTGTTTTCAAGACTGACTTAGAATTTTCAATTTTGGAAGAGTTAAGGATTACCGATAAAGGAGTTCAATTGTCTTCAAGATTGACTTAGAATTTCCAATTTTGGAAGAGTGTAGTTAGAGTATGTTAAATAATTGCCAGATACCAATGAGATGTCATCATCAATTAATCTATGGAATCCAATAATGCTAGAGCATGATGAAAACCAAGTGGTACTATTATCTCCAATTTTGTAAGATATATTAATATGTTTGAGTTCAACTTTCAATGATATTTGTCTTTTTTGTAGTTGGAGATTGAAGATTCTGATCAATTATTGGGATAGGGCAAAGGGTCGAGAGCTAGTACTAATTCATTGAAGGATGTTGCACTTGGCCATTACTTGGAAAGCATTGATCCTCATTTTCTTAGTATTCCATATCTTCTAAGAGGAAGAAACATGGTCTATACCATGCATTAAGGCACTTACAAGGCTACTTGGTTTCTCTGGGTTACAGTATAATGCACACAAAGTAATGCTTTTAGAGAAGACATCATCAATTAGGATTTTTTGTTACAGTCATGGTTTCTCTACTTCTAGAGTAGGATACTTTTTGGCTCTCTCATCTTATACTTTGGTAACATAAAATCAAATTGATATAAAATCCAGAGTTAGCTACAAGAGAAGAAAATTTCTACGTTATAGAGGGAGGATCCTTGAGGAGGAAGAAGATGTAAAAACTTTTGAGAGCTAGCTTTTTACTTTTCTATATTAAAGAATACTATGAATTCTCAGGTTTCATTGACATGTTTAGTATTCATTATTTGAAGCTATCATTAACACAACTGATTGAATAGCTCCTCAAGAGCATTTCTTTTTGTAGCTCTTCCTCCATGTCTTGTGCTTTGAAAAAAACTTGTACTTAATAGTGAGATTTTTCCATGCCTTGGCCACTATAAGTTGCTAGGAGGCCTTTCTGCTCCACAAAGTAAGGCCCATGGATATGAAGGATGTGTTGTAATACAAGAGAGGTTACAATAATTTTACACAATTGAAAATTTTATCAAAGAAATTTTGGATTGAATATTATCTCTCTTACCAAATAAAACCTAATATTCTTTTCTCCCCATGCCTCCTTTATTTCTTGAATAATATTTATAATTGAACATTTAAACTCTTTTAGAGCTTTAGAAAGACATCGAGGTCTCTCCAAACCTCCATCCTTAGACATGCAAGTCATGGTGTGCTTGCAACGTTTGTTGTTATCCCACACATCTCTCTCCAATACTCCCAAGTAATGCTCACCTATTTTCTTGTATGGTTTCCTAAAAGACATTTGGCTTTTGAGCCTCCCATAGAGACATTAGCCAAGAAACACTATATTGAGAATTCAATGGGAATCTCTCAAGTTCCACTTTCAAATAAGAAGTAAATATTTGGGCACTTGGCTAAATTTCAACCCCTTATTTGAAAGTGGGATTCAAGAGGATTGACTGTATGGAAGATTCTGATCTATAAGTAAGAGGATAAGATTTGACTATGTGGCCAAATATTAGCTTTGTTGGAAATTCCCAAAATATATGAAAAATTCCAAAGTTTTTGCACTACAAGGGAATGGGGCAATAGCGACGCCGATTAGCGACGGCGGATATTGGCGTCGCTATAGGCGTCGCTATTGGCATCGCAATTGGCGTCACTATTTGTGTCACATTTGCGACGCAAATAGCGACGCCGCAGGGAAAAAAAGCGCGGCCGAAACCAGAGCGCCGTTTTCATTTTCTTTTCTTCGCCTTTTGAGAGCGAGAGCGAGGGAGAGAGCGAGGAAGAGAGCCAAGGCTTTGTGAGAGAAGAGGAGGAAGAGACTTGCCGCCGCCGCCGCTGCCGCCACCGTCGTTGTTCGCGAAGGAGAGGAGGAGCCCTCGTTGCAAAGAGAAGCCGCCTACACTCGCCATATCTCATTGGTGAGTCTCCCTCTCTCTTTCTTTTACTTGTTGAAGGTTTAAATCGTTCTCTTTTGTTTGTTTAGGAGAGGAAATGAAAGAGAAGGAGAGGGAGAGGGAGAGAAAGAGAGGGAGAGTGCATTCTCTCTCTCTCTCCCTTTTGCTTGTTTAATGTTTAAATTACTTTCTTTTTTGCTTGTTTAGGAGAGGAAACGAGAGAGTAAGAGAGAAAGAGAGGGACAGGGAGAGGGAGAGGGAAAGAAAGAGAAAGAGAAAGAAAGAGAAAGAGAAATAGAGGGAGAGGGAGAGGGAGGGGGAGGAAATAGGAGAGGGAGAGAAAGAGAAAGAGAGGAAGAAGGAGGGAGAAGGAGGGAGAAGGAAGGAGAGGGCCCATACAAGGCACACTCCTAGGGATTATGCATACCTAGTGGATGGCAGGTCAAGAGCCATCATCATGAATGATGAGGGGAGGAGGGTGATGGCTCGCATGAGGGAGTTGTGCCAACAAGTTTTTCGGCACAACGTCCTGGATCATTGGAGGAACATACCGGAGGGGAGCAAGGAGTACATAGTAGCATCCTTGCACGAGGAGTTCCTGGTGCCAGCCGCAGTGGATAGATTCTCTACGGGCTGGATGATGGATTGCATGCGTGCATACATGTCACATAGACGATCCGACGCACGCAAGGCAATCAAGAGTGGGGCTCCAAAGCCAGAGTGGTTAGATGCAGACGACTGGCACCGACTGAGGGAGGAGGCTACAAATTCACCAAGACGTTGGAGTCAGCAGCGGGAGGCGGCGAGGGCACGAATTGAGGCTAGATCGGTACATCATCTTGGGAGTGGCGGCCACAGGACATATTTGGAGGACTTTGTAAGTTTCTCTTTTGTTTTGCTTATTTGTTTTTTTGAGATATTCTTTGTACTGACAATCATGTTTCTAACAGTTAGCATTTTGTTTTCTTTGCAGCACTCCATTACAAATCGAGATCCGCAAGGCCTTGAGACTCGATATGCAGAGAGGCACGGTCTCAGATCATTGATCGATCGATTGTATAGACGCGGCGGCCCAGTAAGTCACTCATCTTTCTTGTCCGTAGTTACCATGAGATATTTGAATGCATTATTGTATGGTGGATTGATATGTTGTTTCTTTTTCTGCAGAATCCGTTTGATGCTCCTTTACAGCGGGAAGAGCTTTCGGGGGACGACGATTTGTAGCTCGCCCTTGGATCCTTAGAGCTCACATACCTTTAGTTTTTAGTCGCCCGATCTATGTAGACATTTTCTATGTATTAATGATATTGTTTTATGATTGTACCAATCGCATTTTATGCGATATCATGTATTTATTTCATCTATCAGTTTTATGATTTCAGCAAACAAAATTTTTTTCTCTGTTACCGTTGCTATTTGCGTCGCAAATTTACTGCACGCGTCGCTATTGTCGTTGCTATCAGCGTCGCAAATTCTCTGTAACCATCGCTATATGCGTCGCATTTGCGACGTATATAGCGACGCATATAGCGACGATTCTATGGTGTCGTAATAACGACGCTTTTTGTGACGACGGGGGCAAATTTTGTTGTTTGTATTTTCGTCGCTTTAAACGTCGCTATAAGGTCTATATCTTGTAGTGTTGATATAGTGTTTAAGACATCTCTTTTTTTTCCTAAAAGTGTTGAATATTTTCTCATGTGAGCTTGAACCCCCATGAAAACCCATTTTTGAGAGTAATGCCTTACATTTGTTGATACACTCATTTGATAAAGACACGAGATTAATTGAATACGCATAGTTGAGATGCAAAATGAGAATTTTATTAATTATTCTAATATGAGAATGCAAAGTACAAATATGAACATTTCTAAGAGGAATTGAAAGAATGGGATTCCATATGTCTTCTATATTTTTAAATTTCCTCAAATCTATAGAGTCTCTAGTTGTTGGGGCTCTTCTTGTGGGGCACAAGTTGCTCCAATATTTAGACCCAACATTTTCTATGCAATAAACAAAATGATATTTTACATTTTCTTCATTACATATTCCTAGCATACATTTGATAGTTTTTAAGTCAGCACCGCTCATATGCCATTCTATTAAGAAACACAAATCTAGAGCTACTTAGCTATGGTGGATGCAAATCAAACACACGATACATTATCAGAATGAGAGATTGTAACTCAAGTGAATTAGGTTCCAAGATAGATTAGCTTGGACTCATAAAGACACTATTGAGTAACTCAGACTGATAGTTCCATTTCCCTTGTTATATATGTCAACAACCAAGTACATGACTTTATAGCTTTTTGGATAGTACCATTCTTCTCATTGTGCATATGGGATTCTAAACATCTCTTCCTAGAGCACACATTATTTATCTATCTTCTAGCCTCTTCATGCTCAGTGAGTTTGAGATGGGTACATTGATGTGACTTGACATTACATTGGCATTGAACATTTGCACATGGTGTAGACAAATCATTTTCAAGTCGAGAAGGTCTTACCGATTGGATTTCCGCTCAATGGAAGTGTCTAATCCCGATTACAATTTCAAGAACTGATTTGAACCAGGTTTTGCAAATGACAATATGAACCGAGCTTGAATTTAAGTGAAGGTTTCAATGCAGCCATAGGTGTGTGTGAATGAGGTTTTCAAGAAAGGGCGAGTGTGAATGAAAAATTAATGAATAAAGCAAGGTGTGAACAAGGTTGTAATAGGGGAGACTTCAAAACCTTTAATGATAAGGTTTAATATATTATTTTGATCAGTAGGCAGTGAATCAAAATGGCATCATCTTTTGTATTCAGTGGTGTGTTTTTGTCAGTGTCAATCCATCCACCAATGATCCTGGGAGATGTCATCAATGATTGTGCTCTTGATGTAGTTGGCTTGTTGCTTCTACCACTGAGATTAAATGCAAAGGCCTCTAATCTCCCTGTTGCTTTGATGAAAAACCAGCAGGGTGACCGCTCGCCATTAAAGACACGGTAATTTGATCCAGGTGATGGAGAGCCTTCATCGAGTGTGATACCCAGATTGAGATCAGAGAAGACTGACGATGATTGAACAAAGCTACCCATGCCATCTTTCCCGCCTATCTCCTCATCTGGCACAAAGGAGATGTGGAGAGTGTGCACGGGCTAGAATCCAAGCTTGGTCTTAAAAGTACTCTAATGGCTTCAAGATACTACATGCTAATGCACTTCATGTTCTGTGAGCCACGGGCATAGATATTTCCATAGGCATCCATATGTGTTGTAAAGGAGATTTGGAGCCATTTCTGAGGCTCAGTCATGACGACATCGGTGTGCGAATTGAGCATATTCATGACAAATTCAGTGGGAGAAGGTGTCCCAGCCTTCAAGTACACAGGGTTGATGGATGTAACCTCTCCTTCTGTAGCACAGCTAGTTTTCACAAGAGTAAATTGTGCCTGCTTGAAGTAGGTAATGGATTCAAAACTCTTTATCAGGTTTTCAAGTGCACTGTTATCATAAATCTTGGATCCATGGTGACCTCAGCTCTTGCACCTCGTCGTTGCCTCAATGTAGACTCCAAATCAAGCTTCTTGAATAGCACCTCCTTCCTTGAGCTTCTTCACCTTGTACGCACAATGGATATTGGATAGCTTGAGATACTACAATGAAAATAGGCTTGTGCAAGGGAGAGAATGAGAGATTGTAACTCAAGTGAATTAGGTTTCAATATAGATTAGCTTGGACTCATAAAGACACTCTTGAGTAACTCAAAATTTTAGTTCCATTGCCCTTCTTATATATGTCAACAACCAAGTACATGCCTTTATAGCTTTTTGGATAGTACCATTCTTCTCACTATGAACATGGGATTCTAAAAATCTCTTCATAGAGCATACATTATTTGTCTATCTTCTAGCCTCTTGAGGGCATAAATTCAGCCTCTATGGCATACATCTGGCCTTTATGGCCAAGCATCATTTTCTATTCTCAACACATTCCACATTAAGTCTACCAATCCCATCAACCATCAACATTTATCCTTCAATTTTAGACTTAATTATTGAGATTTATGCAATCACACTCCTAAAACAACCTCTTTATATTGAGCAGTAGGGCAATGGATATGCAACATCTTGGAAGAATTTTCCTTTATCCCATAAGCACAATCACTACAAGATACAAGCCTCATACTGACGTTCAAAGTGACACAAATGTTCATTAAAAAATTTCCTCCGTCATCGCTAAAAGCATTGGTATAAACATCTCTACAAAATTGTTGTAGAAAACCATCACTAGTGATGCAAATAGTGACGCAGATAGCGACACTTTGCAACATGCATAGCGATGTCAATAGTGACGCACATAGAGAAATCAATGACGCTAATAGCGATGGTTACACAGATAGCGACACTTTGCAACATGCATAGCGATGTCAATAGTGACGCGTGTAGAGAAATCAATGACGCTAATAGTGATGGTTACAGAGAAAAAAAACTATGTGGCAATATAGCACCATGTGTTGTATAATATTCTACAAAACAATTCCATATTGGTTATGCAATGGTCATCAAAGACAAGCACAAAAACTACTTTGAAGCCACGTCTGATAATTCATAGAATAAGTACAACACTAGTGATGAAAACTCATGACATTACATGGAACCATGGAGAGAGAGGTGAGCCTAAACAAACATAAAATTCTATCTGCAATTATCGCAAGATGCAATTCTATACAAAGGATGATAAGTACATCTAAGGAATAGTACATGGAAGATACATGCATAGGATCACACGACCAAAAAAGAAGAGGGTGTGCACTCCACAAATCCAAGCGTGAGCTATAGATCCTTGCCATCAGAAATCTCATCCTGATGCAAAGGAGCATCCAACAAACTTTACAAAATGAAAAACTACACATCTGCCCATCATACATAATGCATTAAAAAAATAGTAATTATGAACAAGAAAGATGATTCACTTACTAGGCTACTGCATGCGTACAATCTCTCAATGAGTGTAGTGAGACCGTGTCTCTCTACATATCGAGTCTCCAAACCTGTGGGGATTGTGGTTTGTGATGGAGTGCTGCAAAGAAAACAAAATACAATTGTTAGAAATATAATTGTTAGTACAAGTGATTTTGCAAATAAGAAAGCGAGAAGAACAAAATAAAAACTGCTATCACCAACATCTTAGAGAATCTATAGCCTCCTCCTTGAGTCTCTGCCAATCATCTGCATCTAGCCACTCAGGCTTTGAGGTGCCATTCTTAAGTGCCTTGCATGCCCTCGATCATCTATGTGACATGTATGCATACATACACTCCATCATCCACTTAGTGAAAAACCTCTCTTTTGCGGTAGGTACCAAAACCTCCTCATGCAAGCATACCACTATATAGTCCTTGCTCCCCTTGGGTATATTCTTTCAATGATCCAAGACGTTGTGCCTAAAAACTTGTTAGTAAAACTCTCTCATGCAAGACATCAGCCTCCTTCCTTAATCATTCATGATCACAGTACCTATCTTGTCATCTACGAGATATCCATACCCCTCTGGGGTATATTTAAGGTGTGTCCTCTCCCACCTATGTCCATGATCTTGGGCATAACCAAGAAACCCATGTATATCTGGTGTACCCGTGGGGTAGTATCTCTTAGAGTAGCACCCATAGGGGTACCACCTGTGGACAACTAAGAAAAACCCAAAGTCATAGGAGTAGATGTTCCCACAGGTGTGACAAATCCTGGAGAGGTGACAAGTATCCACCAGAATGACAAGATGGAGATACTGTATCGGTGCATCCACAACACCCACCTAAGCCATCCTCTCTAGACCTGTACAATAGCAAGGAGTAGCACCCCTATCTGGAACTGACCATGGGATCACAACATCCATATCTCTATAGTACCCCCTAGAACCACTCCCTCTATCCGGGCCCACAATCTAGAGCATCGACCTCGTCTACTAGAAATCAAAGCATCAGAGCATGCCGAAGTAGATCTCACACAATAGCTCGATGGTGTCCGAGACATCTCTTGGTCCACCATATCTCTAAATTGGGCCATCTGATCTAGAGACATACGTGTGAATATCTCCTGCAACTCCTCATCACTCATGCCTCGACTCATCCTACTTTCCAAGTATCATCAAAGGTAACCTGCACTAACAAAAAATTATGTTAGCATAATCAATATAAAGATTTAAGTAAATCATGGTAATATAACTCTGAAAAAAATTATGCTAATTAAAATGTATATTCTAAAGTACCCTTAAAATTGAATCATCAATGAATTGAGTAGGCAGATGCAAGTATGACCCAACCTATGGTCCCATGTCAATCTCTTAGCACAACTCCCCGTACACTGGAAAGTCTATAGATAGGTCACCATAGAAGGAGGAGTCCACTTCATTCTCAAAGAATTCATGGCCTCTTGTCTTTTTGCCATTGTTGCATGTGTCTGCGTCCTCTACATACTCTAAGCCCTCTTCGACCTCCACACTCTGCAATATCAACCCCTCCACCTACATACTCTCCTCGTCTACACTAGAAATTTTGCTTTCATCATATACTCTAGCACTCCAAGGAGCTGACAGAACAACATACCACCATCGAGGTTTTCAGGGATTTTGATAAAAAATTACTTGTTCAATATCACATATAAGAGTGAATCAACATTTATAAATGTTTCTTGTTATGAAAAAAATTAGAAAAATAGGTCATGCACCTGTTCGCAATGGGTTGGTAGGAAAAATGTGTCACATAAATCCATCCATCTTTTCTCAAAATCTATTTCTAGAAACTGAGATGGACCTTTCCGAATGGTTGCCCAACTCCTTCCAATACCACTTTGAACCACTATACATTGAATATGATCATGGAGAAGCTACAATAATCCACTGAGATAACACTTTGTAAGTTTCCAAAATACTCCATCTCATCTATAATGATGTTTGGATCCATGTCCCGCTGTCAACTCTCTTGCTTGAACCTCACCACGATACCACAATCCATTATGGAGTGCATTTTGACGATGTGCTCAATGTGGAAATATCACTTGCGTGACCATGCCGCACTATAGATTTGTAATGTACACTAAAATTGTTAGATTAGTTGTCACATATAAAATCTAGATACAACATCATATTGGGGAATATGGAAATTTCCCATAAGTTTGGGACACGTGGTTAAATCTTTGGATTTGTCATAACTTGAATACTATAACTCCAAATGGGGTGCTCTATAGCTCAATAGATTTGATTTTTCAAGTGCTTTCCAATGATAGGTCATGTCATATGGTTTTGAGAATCTTATGGGCATGTTATCCGAGTGCTAGCTTTTTAGTATTCAAAAAATGGAAATTGGGAGATTCCCAAACTCACTAATATTGTGTTATATGATAGCTTATAAACATGCAGATACCTTCGAAGGACTACATCTTCTCAAGAATTCCTACTCCTCAATAGAGACCTCTACCCCTTCGCAAGAAGCTATGATCAAAGCTCCATGTAACCACTACATAAGCATAAACCATGGCATCTCCTCCATGCACCTCAGGATATTGAATCGATTGATGGCGTGTACTACATCAAAATTCCGATTGCGCTTCTTCCCAATCTTTCCTAGCATGCTCGTACCTAGCGAGCCACTTCTCCATGGATGCATGATGCAACATACAAAAGCAATTCACTTTCTCCTCCATTGTAGCATCCATCCATTTTTCTACCCCATTTCCAACCACCACATCTCTAGTTAGTCTATCATCGTACTTCAACATAGCCAACCTTCATCCATGCTACCTTCTTGGATGAGCTTGTTGTCGCACAAAGCCCTTTAGGGTTTTCATGAAGTGCTCCAAGAAGAATATCCATCACATATGGATGGGTCCCACAATCTCCACTTTATCTACAAGATGCACTAGGAGGTGAGTTTGTATTGTGAGTATGCTAGTGGCTAAGTACTTCTCAAAGAGATAGACTGTCTCCATCACTCCCCGCCTTGTAGATTTAATAAAGGATGTCTTGATTTGTAAATTTTATTGTGTATTTTTAGAATGGGCCATCCCGCAATTGTCGATCGATAGTACAAACTGCCACAAATGAAGAAGCATTATGAACATATACTAGACATTAAATAGCAAAATATGTAGGCTTCTTACAATCAAGGCCATGATGACAAGCCTGACATATCTTATGCCAATCATAGGATTTTAGCCCTGATAGTTAGTCATCTTTTGAGAAAGAGAATCTGAGGGAATGCATTATACCCATCGGGGTGTGAATAGACCTGATAATTTTCTTCACAATGTGCTCTTCTTTAGTGGACAAGACCCAAGTAGCATGAGGTAGTTGCAAGTGACCATTAGTGCTCCAAGCATCTCCATCTTGCCTACCTCCTTCAAATCCATTCATGTCCCTAAAGTGTCTCTCTTCCTTGTGATGTGGTCCCATAACAAACTACCCATATTCTTGAAAATATGCATGGGATTGAAGAAATGGTCGCATTTCGTTTGGATCTGACTCCGTGTGGACCATTTTCAACTCGTACTAGCTTTGGGCGTTCATTCCTACTAGATGTCATCCAATAAAACCTTCCCTTAGTTCATGATGCTGCGGGCAAGAAAGCAACGTGTCCTTGATATACCATATTCTTTATGGTTCATGACCTTCAAGAGTCTAACTGTGGCCCATACAATGGACATGCATGATAACCTGAGGTAACCAGACCTATCTCAACACCCCTATTTAGTCAACAAAAACTTGAATGAGCTATGTTAGATATCACCAATGAGAACAAAAGCCTAATTATGTGAGCACTCCGCAAATCTTAAAAGGTTATGCATGGTCCACATGAGAATGACTCATATATGGTGGACCGTTGACCATCACACTTGCTCATGTCTTCCATGACAACCCCTTCCTCTCACAAAATCTTGAGCTCATTAACTAATGGAAGAAGGTAGACATCCATATTCTTGACTTTGCACTGCCCAAGAATGAGCAAGCTAAGGATCAAGTGTCCTTTCTTTGTAGAAATCCATGGCGGGATGTTGTACTTAACAAGGACTACATGCCACATTCTATAAGAATTTAAGCAGAGATTAAATGGATTCACACCATCCATAGCAAGACTAAGCCAAAGATTCCTTGGCTATCATGCAAAGCTTGGAAAGGTGGAGTTAATGTAGCTCCATGTACGTGAATCTATTGATATTCATTGGATTCCATTTGTGGATTTACTTTATGTATGCCACATTGTTAAGCTCGCAATACCCCACATACAAAACATGTGACGTATACGCAATATAAGTAGAAAGTATCTAAGAACTTTTTGAGGGATGGTTTTCCCTTGCAAGTCCTATCAATGCATGTGAGCACGACACTTTGGAAATGTCTCCATAGTCCTATAGTCTCCTCAAAATAGAACGCAATCATTGACACATGCATGGATGCTATTGTAGTCCATGCCAAGCTTTCGTAACACTAGTCACGTATCATCTCGAGACTCAGGCATCATGTTTCTAGGTGGTAATATATGATATTTTAGCAACCTAAAAAAAAATCAAAAGATGCCTTGAAAAAGCATAAGTGTTTTTTATAATGGAGTCAAAAAAATCAATGAATCGTAGAATGTACCTGAACAACCCGGTCACACTCTCGAGGAAGTTACTATATGTATATCCTCTACATCACGTGCGTTCAATGCCTATTTATAAATATCCTTTAATATCTATGAAATTTTTTGAATAAAATATAACCCTTTTTTATTCAATTTGTAAATAACCCCATTATATTACACATTTCTATATGTAAAAAATATTTTAAAATGGTATTTTAAAAATACCTTATTTTGAACTCACGTGCTGCACATATATATTGATGAGTAACTTACTCGAGGTCACAATCGCATTGCTCCACCCATACTTTGCTTGCATACTTACGAGCACAAGCAACATCTTCAAGTGAGGAGATACTCGGCACCCATCATATAATGGCATGGACGCATCCTCTCTCAATGGATCAGATGACTCAACATCCATGGGCATCAATCTCTTTTCCTCTCCACTCGCACTTGATGCATCTTGTTACAATCAAAATCAAAGATAGAAAATAAACACCTCATAAAACAAGATATTGAAAGATCCTCTCTCCCCACCCCTTTTCTTGTCTCTCTTCTCTCTCTCCCTTTATTTTTTATCATTTCTTTCTCTCTAATTCTGTCAATGTTTCCATTTTCTCTCTCCTTCTCTCTCGCTCTCTATTTGTTGTTTTCTTTATCTCTCTTTTTCTCCCTCTTTCCGTCCGTTTTTCTCCCCTTCTATTTCTAGCTCTCTCTTTTTTTTTCACTCTCCTTCCTCTCTTTAGCTCGCCCTTTTATCCACCTCTCCCTTCACTCTCTATTTCTTTTTCTCTCCCCCCTCTCTTTCTTTCTATTTTTCTCTTTCTTTGTTGCCTCTCTCCTTGTTTCTCTTCCCCCCCTTGTTGTTTCTCTCACTCGTTCGCCTCTCTCCCTCCCTTTCTCTCTCTCTTTCTCTCTTTCTTTGTTATCTTTCCTCTTTTTTCTCTCTCTCATTCTCTTTTTATTTTCCTTCCTTCTTCTCCCTCTCTCCTTTCCTCTCTTTCTCTCTCAATGCATCTTATTACAAAGAAAAACAAACAAAAGAAAAAAAGAAAACACAAGAAAAAAGTAAGAAGAGGCCATGTAACTACCGCAAAGGCTTGAGAATGGACTCTTCGTCTCCTCTTCGCAACGTCCCTTCTTTCTCCCTCATGCACTTCTCCCTCTTCTTTGCATATTGGTGGTAGCAGTGAGAAGCTCTCCTTCTTTGTCTTTCCCCCTTCATCTCCCTCTTACTCTCAAGGCCACGATCTCTCTCGCTCTCTCTTGAAAATGTTTGCGGCAAAAATAACCCGCTCAAGTTTTTGGTGCTTTTTTTTTCTCAAAATGGCATCGCTATTAACATTGCTATTTGCATCACTAATGCAATGCTGTTAGCAATGCTAATATCGATGCCACTATTTTCCATTGCAAATGGATGTCGCCATTTGCCCATTCCCTTGTAGTGAATGAGAAAAGTGGTACCATCATGCAACTATAAAGCGATGTACTTGACAATAATTTGAAGAGAAGGCTATTGTACTTTGTACTTTTAGTCTTGTCTCTCTCTACTCAAGTTTGTGTTTATGAATCCAGGCTAATCTATCTTGGAACCTAATTCACTTGAGTAACAGTCTTTGTCATCATGCATCTTTTCATTGACTTTCGTCCTCCATAACTAAACCTACTCAAGATCCATGTTTCTCAACGTGGTATTAGAGCCATGGTGAGCTTGTTTTAGCTCAATTTAGTGCCAGTTCAACCTCCCTAAATATCAATCTAGCTCAGGTTTAGTAGATGACTTTATCTCTCACTAAATTTTCACTCTACCCTTCTTACCAGCCATAGCCAGTAGTACTTACTTGTGTTGGAGCTCCTTGATCTCTCCATCCAAGCAAGATCTTAACTAGCTTTCTTTTGGAGAGGTGTTTCTTGACTCAAGATGCAACTTTCTATCACATCAAACCATGACATTGGCCTCTCTCTTGCTCAGCATTGTGTACTGATACGTTTGCTGCCAAAATTGTGCCCTATTGTTGTCGTACAACTCATGTCAATAGCATCAACCATTGTGTTAAGCCTTGCAGCCATAGGGAAGTCAAAGCCTATGACTTAAGCTTCCTACCCACCAAAGATCTCATGAAATATTTGCTTGCACATGCTACTAGAAATAAAAATTTAGATGCATGTCTTAGAAACCCTAAATTCACCATAGCCATTTTCACTCAAGCTCATCTTTTCCTTCATTTTCTCACTTTCCTTAGCTCAAATAGCCCATTGCAACTTTGATCCACTATAACATTGAAGTTCTAGTAAGATTGCCATATCAAATCAACAAGGAGGGGAAGATTCAACCATCAAAGTTTAACATTAAGCTCAACAAGCACATCATTTTTTGATATTGATTAGTGCTTCTTTGCGCTTGTGTCTCTTGACACATTCAACTTAATTGCTAGTCTAATTTGAGATTTTCTATGCTAATTTGCTACTGCTCTTGCCATCCAATATGGGAAAATATTCACCATCATTCTGCTTCAAAGGAATGGGCTTCCACACTTGGCAGACAAGGATCAAGTTGATCCAAATGAAAAAGGGCCTGTGGTCAATAACCAATAGCCAAGAGAAGAAAGCTAGAGATGTTGCTCTTGCAAAAGCATGGCAAAAGAATGATGACAAAGCCCACGCCATCATCAAGCTTGAACTTCATGACAATTTTATCCACCATATAGACACATGTAATACATCTCCTACCACTTGGAAAAAATTGGATACATTGTTTTGGTGCCAATCTAAATCCTCAAAATAGGGATTGTTGATTGATTTTTTCAGGTTGTATATGAAGCTAATATATCCCTTGCTACTCACCTTAATTATATGGAAAGTTTGTTAACTCAACTTGTAGGGATTTGCTTAAAAATGGAAGAGGACATATGCATTGGAGTCTTGCTGAAGAGTCTTTTGCCAGAATTTGGTAATGTCTCCACCACATTAATTAATATTCCAAATCCAAAGTTGGTAGACATCAAAGCATCACTCCTTGAAATAAGAGAATGTAATATTTCTGCTCAAAATATTAAGGATCTTTGATCACCGCACGCCCACATAAAAACCTGTGCAAGGTTATCTCCTACATCGTAATTATTGGCAACTTAATCTGAACCTCGCACTCGGAAAAATGAGCCCTCCACATTGTGCAATTGAGGCCGGGGTTTAAGACTGCAAAGCCGTGGGAGAACACCCTTTCTAAAGGGGCAATCGGATAAACTTTAGGCAAAATATTTTTTTCTACTTATCCCTTCCTCCAACTGATGCATGGCTGGAAGAGAGGGAGTAGGAGAAGAGCAAGTGAGGTGTGTGGGGAGCTTGTAGAGGTGGAGTGCATGGGGAGAAGAGGGAAGCATGGGGGCTTGGGCTTAGGCCATGCAGGCTGCAGTAATCCCATATGCACAGAGAGGGAAGATTGCTACCCATCCAACAACTATAAAGCATTGTACTTGACTACCACTTTTCAACATAGAATGAATACAATCTCATGATGCTTTGTACTTTCAGTTAAGTGTCTTGTCATTGTCAGTACTACACAAGAATGTCTTTATGAGTCCAATTCTCAATCTTGGAACCTAATTCACTTGTGTAATAACAATTGTCTTCTTTGTCAATGTCATCATGAGTTCTCTCTTCATCTTCCATCCTCCATAGCTTCCGCAGTTTGCCATGCTCTAGATCCCGTGCATTTTTAACATGGTATCATTGGGCATGGCAAGGTTTCTCCAGCTCCAGTTCACTCTCATTTAGCTCAGTTTGAGCTCAGTCCAGCTCATGCTAAGTCTAGGACCTCATCTCCTACTCTTTCTTCTGATTGGCTACACATCACATACCCTGCGTTGAGCACTCATATCTCCCCATAGAGACCATATCTCTTCACGATTCCATCTGGGGAAATCTTCCCCAACTCAAGGTCCCCTCTCTGTCACATCACAGCACGACATTGTTGCACCTACCTCCCAGCATTGCGCAATTAGCTCGTCGTTGTCCAGATCCAATCGCCTGCTGGTCATACGCCTCGTTTGCGCTGTACTGTCTGCAATTAAACCTGCGACCATAGGGCATCTAAAGAGCAGTGTTCAAACCTTCTTCCACTCAAATATCCCACCAAATGATCAAGCGTGTGCGTTGCTGCAGCTGAAAACACTGTCGCCTGTCTCTGAACCCTAAAGAAGAAGCCATAGCCACAACATCAAAGCTTCATCTCTACTTCATTTTTTGGCTCAAGGATCCTCTGCCACTCAGATTTGACTGAACACTGAAGATTCTAACAAGGACTGCTCATCAAATCACATCAAGGAGGGGAGATTTGTGCTTGGAAGATTTGAAAGAGTTGAAGAAATCAAGCAGCTCAAGCAACAACCACATCAAGCTCCTGTTCAAACTCATCCTTCTCACTCTTCTCACTCAACTGAAGGTTTTGCTACTTTGATCTTCTCCAAAACTCAGTCTTCAGCAAGAAATCAAAACATCAAAATCAACAAGAAGATGGTTCAAGAAGATCCAGCATCAACATCAGGCTCATCAAGAACAGTATCTATTACTACTTATCAAGTGTTATTTGGCACTATTCTTCTTGTATCCTTTGATACACTTAAGTAGAACACTCTTATTGATTTATCTCAAATTTGAAGCTGATTCTTGGTCATATCAATAACAATCAAGAAGATTTCTATGTGGATACACTTCACGAAGAGTAACATGCCTTGTGTTCCTTATTTACATGACATAGAAGATGTTCTTACTCTGCCTGCAGAAGGAAATGGAGCTGCCTACACCAAAGAGAAATCAATGAATCCATTTGAAGACCTTGAAGACATGAAAATGTAAAAGTTTGAAGACATTTCCACTGTCCCAAAGATTGTACCTTTGCTTGAGGGGGATCAGAAAGACAAGAACCAGATGACTAATGCAAGCAAAGTCCATGAAAATGATGACCATCAAGGAAAGATCAAAGAGAAAAAGAAGAAGTAGAAAAATCATGAAGACTCTGAAGCGGCAAGAAAAGTGAAGAGTAAGTACATGATCAAAAAGGGCAAGCTGGACTACTCCGACAAGATGACTTAAAATGAATTGAGTAATGCTGAAAACTGCAAGGGCCTGTCGGTCCTTGATCCAATTTTTTACTGACTTCTTTAGCCTTATAATGTCTAGCCCAAATGTCTTTATCATAAGCTTGTAAAACTCCTCATGTAGCCTTGTACTACAACCTCTATAAGGCCCATGCTACAGCCTCTGCATGACCATCATGTTTGTGGTACCCACACTTAGCCTTTTCTGCGATAGCCTCTAGTGTTTTGCCATGTTTATGGTGTGCTCACACTTTGCAAGTGTTACTTTCACTAAAGCCTGTACACACTTTGTACTTTGTGGTTGTGATTGAGGAGGGGTGTTGAGATATTTGCAATCACGCCTAATGTAGCCTCTTTGTATGAGGCAGTTTGGGCTTAGGACATGCAGGCTGCAGTAATCTCATATGCCTAGAGAGGGAAGATTGCTACCCATCCAACAACTATAAAGCATTGTACTTGACTACCACTTTTCAACATAGAATGAATACAATGTCATGATGCTTTGTACTTTCAGTTAAGTGTCTTGTCATTGTAAGTACTACACAAGAATGTCTTTATGAGTCCACGTCTCAATCTTGGATCCTAATTCACTTGTGTAATAACAGTTGTCTTCTTTGTCAATGTCATCATAAGTTATCTCTTCATCTTCCATCCTCCATAGCATCCGCAGTTTTCCATGCTCTAGATCCCGCGCATTTTTAACATGGTATCAGAGCCCAGTCGGGCATGGCACTGCTGCTCCAGCTCTAGTTCACTCTCATTTAGCTCAGTTTGAGCTCAGTCCAGCTCATGCTAAGTCTAGGACCTCATCTCCTACTCTTTCTTCTGATTGGCTACACATCACATACGCTACGTTGAGCACTCATATCTCCCCATAGAGACCATATCTCTTCACGATTCCATCTGGGGAAATCTTCCCCAACTCAAGGTCCCCTCTCTGTCACATCACAGCACGACATTGTTGCACCTACCTCCCAGCATTGCGCAATTAGCTCGTCGTTGTCCAGATCCAATCGCCTGCTGGTCGTACGCCTCGTTTGCGCTGTACTGTCTGCGATTAAACCTGCGACCATAGGGCATCTAAAGAGTAGTGTTCAAAACATCTTCCACTCAAATATCCCACCAAATGATCAAGCGTGTGCGTTGCTGCAGCTGAAAACACTGTCGCCTGTCTCTGAACCCTAAAGAAGAAGCCATAGCCACAACATCAAAGCTTCATCTCTACTTCATTTTTTGGCTCAAGGATCCTCTGCCACTCAGATTTGACTGAACACTGAAGATTCTAACAAGGACTGCTCATCAAATCACATCAAGGAGGGGAGATTTGTGCTCGAAAGATTTGAAAGAGTTGAAGAAATCAAGCAGCTCAAGCAACAACCACATCAAGCTCCTGTCCAACTCATCCTTCTCACTCTTCTCACTCAACTGAAGGTTTTGCTACTTTGATCTTCTCCAAAACTCAGTCTTCAGCAAGAAATCAAAACATCAAAATCAACAAGAAGAAGGTTCAAGAAGATCTAGCATCAACATCAGGCTCATCAAGAACAATATCTATTACTACTTATCAAGTGTTATTTGGCACTATTCTTCTTGTATCCTTTGATACACTTAAGTACAACACTCTTATTGATTTATCTCAAATTTGAAGCTGATTCTTGGTCATATCAATAACAATCAAGAAGATTTCTATGTGGATACACTTCACGAAGAGTAACATGCCTTGTGTTCCTTATTTACATGACATAGAAGATGTTCTTACTCTGCCTGCAGAAGGAAATGGAGCTGCCTACACCAAAGAGAAATCAATGAATCCATTTGAAGACCTTGAAGACATGAAAATGTAAAAGTTTGAAGACATTTCCACTGTCCCAAAGATTGTACCTTTGCTTGAGGGGGATCAGAAAGACAAGAACCAGATGACTAATGTAAGCAAAGTCCATGAAAATGATGACCATGAAGGAAAGATCAAAGAGAAAAAGAAGAAGTAGAAAAATCATGAAGACTCTGAAGCGGCAAGAAAAGTGAAGAGTAAGTACATGATCAAAAAGGGCAAGCTGGACTACTCCGACAAGATGACTTAAAATGAATTGAGTAATGCTGAAAACTGCAAGGGCCTGTCGGTCCTTGATCCAATTTTTTACTGACTTCTTTAGCCTTATAATGTCTAGCCCAAATGTCTTTATCATAAGCTTGTAAAACTCCTCATGTAGCCTTGTACTACAGCCTCTATAAGGCCCATGCTACAGCCTCTGCATGACCATCATGTTTGTGGTACCCACACTTAGCCTTTTCTGCGACAGCCTCTGGTGTTTTGCCATGTTTATGGTGTGCTCACACTTTGCAAGAGTTACTTTCACTAAAGCCTCTACACACTTTGTACTTTGTGGTTGTGATTGAGGAGGGGTGTTGAGATATTTGCAATCACACCTAATGTAGCCTCTTTGTATGAGGCAGTTTGGGCTTAGGACATGCAGGCTGCAGTAATCTCATATGCCTAGAGAGGGAAGATTGCTACCCATCCAACAACTATAAAGCATTGTACTTGACTACCAATTTTCAACATAGAATGAATACGATGTCATGATGTTTTGTACTTTCAGTTAAGTGTCTTGTCATTGTAAGTACTAGACAAGAATGTCTTTATGAGTCCACGTCTCAATCTTGGATCCTAATTCACTTGTGTAATAACAGTTGTCTTCTTTGTCAATGTCATCATAAGTTCTCTCTTCATCTTCCATCCTCCATAGCATCCGCAGTTTTCCATGCTCTAGATCCTGCGCATTTTTAACATGGTATCAGAGCCCAGTTGGGCATGGCACTGCTCCTCTAGCTCCAATTCACTCTCATCTAGCTCACTTTGAGCTCAGTCTAGCTCAAGCCAAGTCTAGGACCTCATCTCCTACTCTTTCTTCTCACTGCCCTACTTGGCAGCCATAGCTACACATCACATACCCTGCTTTGAGCCCTCATATCTCCCCATAGAGACCATATCTCTTCACGATTCCATCTAGGGGAATCTTCCCCAACTCAAGGTGCTCCTCTTTCTCACATCACAGCACGACATTACTGCACCTATCTCCTAGCATTGCGCAATTAGCTCATCGTTGTCCAGATCCAATCGCCTGCTGGTTGTACGCCTCGTTTGCACTATACTATCCGCGATTAAACCTCCGACAATAGGGCATTTGAAGAGCAGCATTCAAACCTCCTTCCACTCAAATATCCGACCAAATGATCAAGCGTGTGCATTGCTGCAGCTGAAAACACTGTCCCCTGTCTCTGAACCCTAAAGAAGAAGCCATAGCCACAACATCAAAGCTTCATCTCTACTTCATTTTTTGGCTCAAGGATCCTCTGCCACTCAGATTTGACTGAACACTGAAGATTCTAACAAGGACTGCTCATCAAATCACATCAAGGAGGGGAGATTTGTGCTTGGAAGATTTGAAAGAGTTGAAGAAATCAAGCAGCTCAAGCAACAACCACATCAAGTTCCTGTTCCAACTCATCCTTCTCACTCTTCTCACTCAACTGAAGGTTTTGCTACTTTGATCTTCTCCAAAACTCAGTCTTCAGCAAGAAATCAAAACATCAAAATCAACAAGAAGAAGGTTCAAGAAGATCCAGCATCAACATCAGGCTCATCAAGAACAATATCTATTACTACTTATCAAGTGTTATTTGGCACTATTCTTCTTGTATCCTTTGATACACTTAAGTACAACACTCTTATTGATTTATCTCAAATTTGAAGCTGATTCTTGGTCATATCAATAACAATCAAGAAGATTTCTATGTGGATACACTTCACGAAGAGTAACATGCCTTGTGTTCCTTATTTACATGACATAGAAGATGTTCTTACTCTGCCTGCAGAAGGAAATGGAGCTGCCTACACCAAAGAGAAATCAATGAATCCATTTGAAGACCTTGAAGACATGAAAATGTAAAAGTTTGAAGACATTTCCACTGTCCCAAAGATTGTACCTTTGCTTGAGGGGGATCAGAAAGACAAGAACCAGATGACTAATGTAAGCAAAGTCCATGAAAATGATGACCATGAAGGAAAGATCAAAGAGAAAAAGAAGAAGTAGAAAAATCATGAAGACTCTGAAGCGGCAAGAAAAGTGAAGAGTAAGTACATGATCAAAAAGGGCAAGCTGGACTACTCCGACAAGATGACTTAAAATGAATTGAGTAATGCTGAAAACTGCAAGGGCCTGTCGGTCCTTGATCCAATTTTTTACTGACTTCTTTAGCCTTATAATGTCTAGCCCAAATGTCTTTATCATAAGCTTGTAAAACTCCTCATGTAGCCTTGTACTACAGCCTCTATAAGGCCCATGCTACAGCCTCTGCATGACCATCATGTTTGTGGTACCCACACTTAGCCTTTTCTGCGACAGCCTCTGGTGTTTTGCCATGTTTATGGTGTGCTCACACTTTGCAAGAGTTACTTTCACTAAAGCCTTTACACACTTTGTACTTTGTGGTTGTGATTGAGGAGGGGTGTTGAGATATTTGCAATCACACCTAATGTAGCCTCTTTGTATGAGGCAGTTTGGGCTTAGGACATGCAGGCTGTAGTAATCTCATATGCCTAGAGAGGGAAGATTGCTACCCATCCAACAACTATAAAGCATTGTACTTGACTACCACTTTTCAACATAGAATGAATACAATGTCATGATGTTTTGTACTTTCAGTTAAGTGTCTTGTCATTGTAAGTACTAGACAAGAATGTCTTTATGAGTCCACGTCTCAATCTTGGATCCTAATTCACTTGTGTAATAACAGTTGTCTTCTTTGTCAATGTCATCATAAGTTCTCTCTTCATCTTCCATCCTCCATAGCATCCGCAGTTTTCCATGCTCTAGATCCCACGCATTTTTAACATGGTATCAGAGCCCAGTTGGGCATGGCACTGCTCCTCTAGCTCCAATTCACTCTCATCTAGCTCACTTTGAGCTCAGTCTAGCTCAAGCCAAGTCTAGGACCTCATCTCCTACTCTTTCTTCTCACTGCCCTACTTGGCAGCCATAGCTACACATCACATACCCTGCTTTGAGCCCTCATATCTCCCCATAGAGACCATATCTCTTCACGATTCCATCTAGGGGAATCTTCCCCAACTCAAGGTGCTCCTCTTTCTCACATCACAGCACGACATTACTGCACCTATCTCCTAGCATTGCGCAATTAGCTCATCGTTGTCCAGATCCAATCGCTTGCTGGTTGTACGCCTCGTTTGCCCTATACTATCTGCGATTAAACCTCCGACAATAGGGCATTTGAAGAGCAGCATTCAAACCTCCTTCCACTCAAATATCCGACCAAATGATCAAGCGTGTGCAATGCTGCAGCTGAAAACACTGTCGCCTGTCTCTGAACCCTAAAGAAGAAGCCATAGCCACAACATCAAAGCTTCATCTCTACTTCATTTTTTGGCTCAAGGATCCTCTGCCACTCAGATTTGACTGAACACTGAAGATTCTAACAAGGACTGCTCATCAAATCACATCAAGGAGGGGAGATTTGTGCTTGGAAGATTTGAAAGAGTTGAAGAAATCAAGCAGCTCAAGCAACAACCACATCAAGCTCCTGTTCCAACTCATCCTTCTCACTCTTCTCACTCAACTGAAGGTTTTGCTACTTTGATCTTCTCCAAAACTCAGTCTTCAGCAAGAAATAAAAACATCAAAATCAACAAGAAGAAGGTTCAAGAAGATCCAGCATCAACATCAGGCTCATCAAGAACAGTATCTATTACTACTTATCAAGTGTTATTTGGCACTATTCTTCTTGTATCCTTTGATACACTTAAGTAGAACACTCTTATTGATTTATCTCAAATTTGAAGCTGATTCTTGGTCATATCAATAACAATCAAGAAGATTTCTATGTGGATACACTTCACGAAGAGTAACATGCCTTGTGTTCCTTATTTACATGACATAGCAGATGTTCTTACTCTGCCTGCAGAAGGAAATGGAGCTGCCTACACCAAAGAGAAATCCATGAATCCATTTGAAGACCTTGAAGACATGAAAATGTAAAAGTTTGAAGACATTTCCACTGTCCCAAAGATTGTACCTTTGCTTGAGGGGGATCAGAAAGACAAGAACCAGATGACTAATGCAAGCAAAGTCCATGAAAGTGATGACCATGAAGGAAAGATCAAAGAGAAAAAGAAGAAGTAGAAAAATCATGAAGACTCTGAAGCGGCAAGAAAAGTGAAGAGTAAGTACATGATCAAAAAGGGCAAGCTGGACTACTCCGACAAGATGACTTAAAATGAATTGAGTAATGCTGAAAACTGCAAGGGCCTGTCGGTCCTTGATCCAATTTTTTACTGACTTCTTTAGCCTTATAATGTCTAGCCCAAATGTCTTTATCATAAGCTTGTAAAACTCCTCATGTAGCCTTGTACTACAGCCTCTATAAGGCCCATGCTACAGCCTCTGCATGGCCATCATGTTTGTGGTACCCACACTTACCCTTTTCTGCGACAGCCTCTAGTGTACTTTTGCCATGTTTATGGTGTGCTCACACTTTGCAAGTGTTACTTTCACTAAAGCCTCTACACACTTTGTACTTTGTGGTTGTGATTGAGGAGGGGTGTTGAGATATTTGCAATCACGCCTAATGTAGCCTCTTTGTATGAGGCAATTTGGGCTTAGGACATCCAGGCTGCAGTAATCTCATATGCCTAGAGAGGGAAGATTGCTACCCATCCAACAACTATAAAGCATTGTACTTGACTACCACTTTTCAACATAGAATGAATACAATGTCATGATGCTTTGTACTTTCAGTTAAGTGTCTTGTCATTGTAAGTACTACACAAGAATGTCTTTATGAGTCCATGTCTCAATCTTGGATCCTAATTCACTTGTGTAATAATAGTTGTCTTCTTTGTCAATGTCATCATAAGTTATCTCTTCATCTTCCATCCTCCATAGCATCCGCAGTTTTCCATGCTCTAGATCCCGCGCATTTTTAACATGGTATCAGAGCCTAGTCGGGCATGGCACTGCTGCTCCAGCTCGAGTTCACTCTCATTTAGCTCAGTTTGAGCTCAGTCCAGCTCATGCTATGTCTAGGACCTCATCTCCTACTCTTTCTTCTGATTGGCTACACATCACATACGCTGCGTTGAGCACTCATATCTCCCCATAGAGACCATATCTCTTCACGATTCCATCTGGGGAAATCTTCCCCAACTCAAGGTCCCCTCTCTGTCACATCACAGCACGACATTGTTGCACCTACCTCCCAGCATTGCGCAATTAGCTCGTCCTTGTCCAGATCCAATCGCCTGCTGGTCATACGCCTCGTTTGCGCTGTACTGTCTGCGATTAAACCTGCGACCATAGGGCATCTAAAGAGCAGTGTTCAAACCTTCTTCCACTCAAATATCCGACCAAATGATCAAGCGTGTGCGTTGCTGCAGCCGAAAACACTGTCGCCTGCCTTTGAACCCTAAAGAAGAAGCCATAGCCACAACATCAAAGCTTCATCTCTACTTCATTTTTTGGCTCAAGGATCCTCTGCCACTCAGATTTGACTGAACACTGAAGATTCTAACAAGGACTGCTCATCAAATCACATCAAGGAGGGGAGATTTGTGCTCGGAAGATTTGATAGAGTTGAAGAAATCAAGCAGCTCAAGCAACAACCACATCAAGCTCCTGTTCCAACTCATCCTTCTCACTCTTCTCACTCAACTAAAGGTTTTGCTACTTTGATCTTCTCCAAAACTCAGTCTTCAGCAAGAAATCAAAACATCAAAATCAACAAGAAGAAGGTTCAAGAAGATCTAGCATCAACATCAAGCTCATCAAGAACAGTATCTATTACTACTTATCAAGTGTTATTTGGCACTATTCTTCTTGTATCCTTTGATACACTTAAGTACAACACTCTTATTGATTTATCTCAAATTTGAAGCTGATTCTTGGTCATATCAATAACAATCAAGAAGATTTCTTTGTGGATACACTTCATGAAGAGTAACATGACTAGTGTTCCTTATTTAAATGACATAGAAGATGTTCTTACTCTGCCTGCAGAAGGAAATGGAGCTGCCTACACCAAAGAGAAATCAATGAATCCATTTGAAGACCTTGAAGACATGAAAGTGTAAAAGTTTGAAGACATTTCCACTGTCCCAAAGTTTGTACCTTTGCTTGAGGGGGATCAGAAAGACAAGAACCAGATGACTAATGTAAGCAAAGTCCATGAAAATGATGACCATGAAGGAAAGATCAAAGAGAAAAAGAAGAAGTAGAAAAATCATGAAGACTCTGAAGCAGCAAGCAAAGTGAAGAGTAAGTACATGATCAAAAAGGGCAAGCTGGACTACTCTGACAAGATGACTTAAAATGAATTGAGTAATGCTGAAAATTGCAAGGGCCTGTCAGTCCTTGATCCAAATTTTTACTGACTTCTTTAGCCTTATAATGTCTAGCCCAAATGTCTTTATCATAAGCTTCTAAAACTCCTCACGTAGCCTTGTACTACAGCCTCTGTAAGGCCCCTGCTACAGCCTCTCCATGACCATCATGTTTGTGGTACCCACACTTAGCCTTTTCTGCACAACCTCTAGTGTTTTGCCATGTTTATGGTGTGCTCACACTTTGCAAGTGTTACTTTCACTAAAGCCTCTACACACTTTGTACTTTCTGGTTGTGATTGAGGAGGGGTGTTGATATATTTTCGATCACACCTAATGTAGCCTCTTTGTATGAGGCAGTTTGGGCTTAGGACATGCAGGCTGCAGTAGTCCCATATGCATAGAGAGGGAAGATTGCTACCCATCCAACAAATATAAAGCATTGTACTTGACTACCACTTTTCAACATAGAATGAATACAATGTCATGATGCTTTGTACTTTCAGTTAAGTGTCTTGTCATTGTAAGTACTACACAAGAATGTCTTTATGAGTCCATGTCTCAATCTTGGAACCTAATTCACTTGTGTAATAATAGTTGTCTTCTTTGTCAATGTCATCATAAGTTCTCTTTTCATCTTCAATTCTCCAAAGCATCCGCAGTTTGCCATGCTCTAGATCCCGCGCATTTTTAACATGGTATCAGAGTCCAATCACGCATGGCACTGCTCCTCTAGCTCCTGTTCACTCTATCTAGCTCACTTTGAGCTCAATCTAGCTCAGGCCAAGTCTAGGACCTCATCTCCTACTCTTTCTTCTCATTGCCCTACTTGACAGCCATAGCTACACATCACATACCCTGCTTTGAGCACTTGTATCTCCCCTTAGAGACCATATCTCTTCACGATTCCATCTGGGAGAATCTTCCCCAAGTCAAGGCGCTCCTCTTTGTCACATCACAGCACGAAATTGCTGCAACTACCTCCCAGCATTGTGCAATTAGCTCGTCGTTGTCCAGATCTAGTCGCCTGCTGGTCGTATGTCTCGTTTGCGATGTACTGTCCGCGAGCGATTAAACATCCGACAATAGGGCATTTGAAGAGCAGCATTCAAACCTCCTTCCACTCAAATATCCAACCAAATGATCAAGCATGTGCACTGCTGCAGTCGAAAACACAGTCGCCTGTCTCTGAACCCTAAAGAAGAAGCCATAGCCATAGCATCAAAGCTTCATCTCTACTTCATTTTTGGGCTGAAGGATCCGCTACAACATAATATTAGTGAGTTTGGGAATCTCCCAATTTTCATTTTTTAAATACTAAAAAGGTGGCACCCGGATAACATGCCCATAAGTTTCTCAAAACCATATGATGTGACCTATCATTGAAAAGCACTTGAAAAATCAAATCTATTGAGCTATAGAGCACTTGATTTGGAGTTATAGTGTTCAAGTTATGATAAATCCAAAGATTTAACCACGTGTCCCAAACTTATGGAAAATTCCCATATTTTCCAATATGGTGTTCTACCACTTAGATATGACTGAACACTGAAGATTCTAACGAGGATTGTTAATCAAATCACATCAAGGAGGTGAGATTTGTGCTTGGAAGATTTGAAAGAGTTGAAGAAATCAAGGAGCTCAAGCAACAACCACATCAAGCTCCTGTTCCAACTCATCCTTCTCACTCTTCTCACTCAATTGAAGGTTTTGCTACTTTGATCTGCTCCAAAACTCAGTCTTCAGTAAGAAATTAAAACATCAAAATCAACAAGAAGAAGGTTCAAGAAGATCCAGCATCAACATCAGGCTCATCAAGAACAATATCTATTGATACTTATCAAGTGTTATTTCACACTATTCTTCTTGTATCCTTTGATACACTTAAGTACAACACTCTTATTGATTTATCTCAAATTTGAAGCTGATTCTTGGTCATATCAATAACAATCAAGAAGATTTCTATGTGGATACTCTTCATGAAGAGTAACATGACTTGTGTTCCTTATTTACATGACATAGAAGATGTTCTTACTCTGCCTCTAGGAGGAAATGGAGCTGCCTACACCAAAGAGAAATCAATGAATCCATTTGAAGACCTTGAAGACATGAAAGTGTAAAAGTTTGAAGACATTTCCACTGTCTCAAAGATTGTACCTTTGCTTGAGGGGGACCAGAAAGACAAGAACCAGATGACTAATGTAAGCAAAGTCCATGAAAATGATGACCATGAAGGAAAGATCAAAGAGAAAAAGAACAAGCAGAAAAATCATGAAGACTCTGAAACGGCAAGCAAAGTGAATAATAAGTACATGATGAAAAAGGGCAAACTAGACTACTATGACAAGATGACTTAAAATGAATTGAGTAATGCTGAAAACTACAAGGGCCTGTCGGTCCTTGATCCAATTTTTTACTGACTTCTTTGGCCTTATAATGTCTAGCCCAAATGTCTTTATCATAAGCTTGTAAAACTCCTCATGTAGCCTTGTACTACAGCCTCTATAAGGCCCATGCTACAGCCTCTGCATGACCATCATGTTTGTGGTACCCACACTTAGCCTTTTCTGCGACAGCCTCTAGTGTTTTGCCATGTTTATGGTGTGCTCACACTTTGCAAGTGTTACTTTCACTAAAGCCTCTACACACTTTGTACTTTGTGGTTGTGATTGAGGAGGGGTGTTGAGATATTTGCAATCACGCCTAATGTAGCCTCTTTGTATGAGGCAGTTTGGGCTTAGGACATGCAGGCTGCAGTAATCCCACATGCACAGAGAGGAAAGATTGCTACCCATCCAACAACTATAAAGCATTGTACTTGACTACCACTTTTCAACATAGAATGAATACAATGTCATGATGCTTTGTACTCTCAGTTAAGTGTCTTGTCATTGTAAGTACTACACAAGAATGTCTTTATGAGTCCACGTCTCAATCTTGGAGCCTAATTCACTTGTGTAATAACAGTTGTCTTCTTTGTCAATGTCATCATGAGTTCTCTCTTCATCTTCCATCCTCCATAGCTTCCGCAGTTTGCCATGCTCTAGATCCTGCACATTTTTAACAAAAATCTGTTGCCCTGCTGCGCCACAGGCCGCCTACAGCGAGCCGACTGTTGCTCATACTCCCGCCACCATCACCATCGATCACTTCCCCCCCTTTGTCGTCGAAATCTCCTTTTCCAATCATTGGCCTCCATCCATGTTGTCCTGGGAAGCAGAAGATTCCTAGAAGCTTCTAAAGGAGATCCTCTTAAGCCTTGTTCACGTGTCTATTTCCCCAGGTCTTAATATCCACACCTTGTAAAAGGGAAATTCATGCGCAAGGGAGAAAGCAAGTGGCTTGGAGGTTGTTTTGCCAAAGCTAGGAGGAATCTACGGAGTTCAAGTCATCAACAAAGAATTCCAAGAAGACGCAAGGTGCACCTGCGGGTGGTTCTTCCCCAAACTTACAGGTGGACATCCCCACGAGCACTCAAGTCCAAGTTCCACGAATTTAATTCCACATAAAGAAATGCTTTAGGCACGCTTAATTCCATAGGGAGAATGCATTTTATACTTATCGTTAATTCATATAGTAGTGATAAAAGTACATTTGAGAAATTATCTCTTTGAATGATGGACAAGGGTTGGTGCATGACATGAAATTGGATCGTTTGCATTTCCAAAGTTGTGAACATAAACTACTTGTCTATCTTAGGAGCTTAGCTGCATGTTTCTTTTTTGTGCACTTAGAAAGTAACAAGCCTAAGCGCATATTGCTTAAAGTTAAAAATTGAAATTGTTAAGAGCATCCTTGTTTGGTCGTGAAAGAACCAGCATATCTTGCTTTTAGTCAATAACTTCCTTGTTATGACTCGCATGGAAAGAATTGATAACATCCATTGCATAGCATGGAAATGGAACCATAGACTTGCACGTTGCATGCAAAGATGTTTGTCGAATGGATTAAGGGTTGCAAGTCACATGAACTTTATTCACAATGTTATATCTAGAAAAGGGTTGCATGGTACATATTCGTCATGCGAAAAAAATTCATTTCATCAAGAGTTGCATTTAGGAAAGGTTGCATGGCTTATCAAAAGCATGAAACTCAAATGCTTAGACAAAAGGTTGTAGGCATTATTCCTTGATGTAAATTCTAGTAGGTCCTATGCAAGTTATTCTCCAAATTGTCATTCGTCATGACTTTAGCAAGGAAAGAAGTAGTTATTGCAAAACCTTTTAGATGCCTAAAAGTAATGAATCGCATGTTGCAACTATTTACACCTTTAGAATAAGTTTAGCATCTCTAGGAAAGGTTCATTCCTTGACACATGAGACAAGTAGTCCAATTTAGCTAAATCACTTAACCTTCAAGGGATTCGTATAGACATAACTAGTCGATATGATAAACACCTCAAGTAATAGCTAGGGCTTGACATGTCAGAAATGCAGCCTAGTATCGTACTTGGATGCCAAGTCGAAACCCTCAAACCCAAAGATCCTACCCACATTCATGGAATGTTTCGGTCAAGTGGACGCCCATGCAAACAACGATCTAGGGGTCTACCCTAAGGATCGACCGACTTAATGTTAAAAATCAGATTGAGTTTGGAAACCCTAGGACCGTCGGCCTAGTACAATTAAGGTTAGGTTGTTGGGTAAGAAGACATCCTAAACCCCGCGTCATGTCTAAACAAAATTCCTTGACCAAGAAATGCCGTTCAATGGGTGAAATGATCCCATGAGATAGATGCGATACTTTTGCAACAAGTTGCAAAGTCACATGGCCTTGTGGTTTAATCAAAAGAGAGAGTTCCCATTCCTTGGAATGAGGTTGGCAGGTTCTAGCGCAAGTCTAACTTGCAAGAGGATGAGTAGTCATCCTGTTACAACACCTTTCTTGGGCTGTTTTGCCAAGTTAAGGGAAGTTATGTATTGATGGTAAGCAAAGGATCAAACAAGTTGGAGCGACGTGGTCGCCAGGATTCACCGTCTTGACTTAAGGAACTTAAGGTGTTGGTTAATTTGGGTTGACAGGGTATGACCCTAACCCAAGGAAAAAAGGGTAAACAAACAATCCCTTGGGGATCTTGCCAAGTCACAATTGATCCCGGATCGAATGCTGGATGCATTCAGAGAGAAGAATTCAGTATTTAGCAGTTGGACAATTAAACGACCACTGGATTGATTGTGTTTGTAACAATCTAGGAGCAGTGTTTGCATTGTTTGCTCAAGGAACTAAAGATGGAAATATAATTAATGCTTCAGGTTGAAGGCCTGAAGGGAGAGGCATCATCAATTACCCCTGACTGTCTGCCTAACCCTAACCAAGGGGGTTGTTAGCCGCGCCGAGAACGTGGACCAAACCCACCACGAGAGGTCTCTCTGTTGGGCACTACTTGGAGCAGGAGGATGCTTGGGTGCGAGGGGGGCTCGGGTCGTAAATCCCTTGCCTTCCGAGCCTTGCACAAGAGGCCAACACGACTCGGGATTGGATCTCGAGGCCCGCATACTAGTCTACGGGCCGAATCTTGGATTAGTAATCCCTGTGGATTGCTAGATAGCCTTTGGGTGGATTATGGATTGCCTTCAAGTGGATTATGGATTAGCCTTTGGGCGGATTATGGATTGCCTTCATCGGATTATGAATTAGCCTATGGGCTGGATTATATGGATGTATTCCAAAGATAATAAGATAACATGTTGAGAAGGAACTTGTTTGACACTGTTTTTCTATGTCAGTGCTAAGATTACGTGAAGGAACCAATGTCTAATTGGCTAATTAAGGAAGCTATTTTATGCATGTCCAACTAAATCTAATAGGTAATCAGACAACTAAAACAACCCTGAGGAAAGTACGGTGGATGTGGCAATGGGTCCGTCCTACGGATGGGTGGTCCCGGTTGGTCGGGAACTTTTCTCAAGCGAAATAGATAGCAGGGAATTTTTCACGAAGGAAATGAATAGCAAGGAACGTTGACTAGAGTCTAGGATACTAGAACCTTGATTTATGTTGTTTTAGGGGAATGGAATGGGACTATGCCTTACGAGTAGAGAGGTCAAGCTTTGCATCCCTCTCGTTTCCCATTCTCCTTGAACCAAGTGCAGCTTGAATCCACTTCGACCTTCACATTTCTACGTAAAGTAGTTCACTTGGGTTCAATGCTAGTTACTCTCTAGGATTTTGACCACTAGAGGAAACCCTGATTCAGGTGGGTCCTAAGTGGGAACGGCCGGAATGCTTCCGCCTTGTGGCAGACTCGGGAAGACCTAGATCGCAAACCCTGTAACATTCCATGGGAGTGCTGGGTGGCGCTTTCTAGACCCTCTTCCCGATGGGCTGCTAAGACATGTCCTACAACTTAACAAGTGGACATGTTACAGTTGGTATCAGAGCCAACCAACGAAGGATTAGTCTTTATAAGAAAACTTAATAAGAAGAAGTAAAACAAATGTTGCTGTAAAGAACATTTCCTTACTTATCGATGCTGTCTTGCAGAGTTATGAAGCATGCAACAGATTCTTGGTGTTCTAGGTCATGTTTTTGACTGCGATGCATGCTTCAAATTATCGATGGAGGCTCCATATGATGAATATCCTAGACCGCATCTACAATCCATTGCCCTTGTACATGGAACGGAGATGGATGGGTGTTTCAGGGATCTATTACATAGCTGCCCATTGACTTGCGTACCTTCGAATCAACTTGAAGAGAATCAAGTGGATGGAGCACTTAAAGATCGTGAAGCTATTCATCTTTGTTGAGGCTCAAACAAATATAACCCTACATGTTGGAGGTCAAAGGGTTAAGAAGAACAAGTATGTGTACAAGGAAGTGACTCGAGTTATCCCTGCCGACAGGATCAAGGTGTTGGGGCATCATGAGAAGAATGGATATCAAAGGAAAAGATACCCTAATCTTCCAATGACCTATCGATTCTTGAAAATCCATGATCCCAATCCATACTACTACTCAGTTCCTATACCTGAATGTAACACAATCTTATTCTCCTCAAATTAATGTATCAGCTTGTTCCATCCCCGCAAGAAAAATTGTACTCCGAAAGGGCTATGCCCATATGAATGAAATAAGACTTCTTTTTATCAATGATTGTCTTGACTATGAGTATTGATAAAGAAGTTAAGTGATTAGGTCACTTGGCTAAAGGCTGAATTGGGCATAAAATGTTCAATTCCTACTGGGAGGAAAGTCGACTTCGGTCAGATTCAGGGTCATGAACCTAGGTATCCATGAGTGTTTGCTTGGAATGGATTGGCTTACACCTAATGATGCCCACATTCATTATGGAAAGGGTCAAGTTTCATTTCAAAAATTTGGAGGGGAATTGGTCACAACTCAACTAGAGGCTGGAAAGCCAAAAATTCAATTAGCCAAAGCATCTCAGATTATAAAGGGAGTTAGAAAGGGACTACCTGTCTATTTGATTAAGCTCAATAAGCTAAATCAGAATCAGGAGTCTAGTGATGAACCTTCATGGCTAAAGGAGTACGCAGATGTATTCCCTGAAGAGTTGATAGAACTTCCGCCTCAAAGGGAAGTTGATCATGAGATCAAGCTAGTGCCAGGAGCTGTGACTTTACCACAAACTATGCTTTGATTGCAGTGCCTCTGACGGATCTACTGAAGAAGCAAACATCAATTGTATGGTCACCTATCGAACAATCTATCTTTGACAGACTAAAGCAAAGTTTGGTATCATCACCTATCCTAAGACTTCCATACCTCAATAAGGAGTTTGAAGTAGTAACTGATGCTAGCACACTTGCCTTAGGATGTGTGCTTATGCAAGAGGGTCATCCGGTAGCATACTCTTCAAGGAAACTGAAGAGCCATGAGAAGAATTATGCCACCCATGATCTAGAGCTGTTAGCTATCCATGCTCTCAAGCTTTGGAGACACTACCTGTTGGGTAACAAGTTTACCCTAGTGACGGATCATAAAAGTCTCAAGTGGATCTTTACCCAAAACAAGGTCAACATGAGGCAACGTTGATGGATTGAAGTATTGGAGGAGTATGATTTTGAAATCAAATACCGGCCTGGAAATGAGAATGTAGTTGTTGATGCACTCAGTCTCGCAAGGCATTCCAGAATTCTCTAATCTTCCAAGATCCATCAACAGCTAGATCTCTAGCCACAAAGGTATCCATGCCAAACAACGCGATACTTGAGCTAGCTAGAGAAGAAGCTTGCCATGATCCAACCTATCAAAAGATGCTAAGGGAGATCCCTATCAAGGATCAAGACCCGAAGCTACAAGCTCAGTATCAAGAATTCTCTGTCAATAGTGGACTTGTCTACTATAGAATGAGATTATGTATACCGGCATGCTAGTCACTCAAGCAAAAGATACTTTGGGAAGCTCATAATTCCCCTTTCTCAGGACATCTTGGCTATGCCAAGACCCTCAATGCAGTCAAGAAGAGCTACTGTTGGGAGAGGCTTAAGGGTGACGTTCTCAAATATGTCACTGAGTGTTTGTCTTGTCAACGTATTAAGGCCGAACATGTCAAAATGCCAGGAAATTTGCAACCACTTGACATTCCCCAAATGAAATGGGAATTCATCAGTATGGACTTTGTTGTTGGCCTACCCCAAATTCAAGGGGGATACAACTCCATTATGGTTGTGGTTGATATGCTCACTAAGGTTGCACACATTATTCCTATTAAGACAAACTATAAAGCCTCAAACATTGCAAGGTTGTTCATCAAGGAGATATTCAAACTGCATGGGTTACCCAGAAGAATCATTAGTGATCGTGATTCTCTCTTCATATCATACTTCTGGAGAGCTATCTTTGAAGCCATTGGGACTCAACTTTGTTTTAGTACAGCTTACCATCCCCAAATGGATGGCCAAACAGAGCGAGTCAACCAAGTCATTGAGGATATGCTAAGGGCACACTGCTGCCATGAACCAAAAAGGTGGATTCAATACTTGCCACTGGTTGAGTTTGCCTACAATTCTTCTTATCAACAAAGCATTCAGATGACCCCTTTTCAAGCATTGTATGGGCATGACTGTCGAAGTCCTTTAAACTTCTCAAATCCAACCTTGAGGGTTGAAGATTCAAGGAAGATGCTAGAAGATATGGATGACCAAATGAAGTCAATAAGACATGACATCCAAGCCACCAAGGATAGATAGAAGGCATACGTGGATTTGAAACGTCAAGATAGAACCTTCGCTGAAGGAGTCATGGTCTTCATTCGCATATGCCCAAAGAAGAGTTCCCTATCCTTAGGAGAATGCAAGAAGATAAGTCCAAGGTATTGTGGACCCTATAAGATCCTCAAGTGCCTAGGACCCAATGCTTATAGACTACAACTCCCTGAGAACCTAAAGGTTCATAATGTATTTCATATCAGCCTACTGAAGAAGTATGTATCTAATCCTAGCCACCTACTTGATGACCAACAAGTTGTAATGCCTAGCCAAGGAGTCCTTGAGCTACGACCTGACAGGATCTTAGATGTTAGAGAGAGACAACTAAGATCCAGAACCTTGAGAGAATGTCTCATCCAGTGGAAAGATTATCCTGAGGAGGATGCCACTTGGATGGATGAAAGTACTCTCAACCAACAATATCCCCAGTTCTTTTCGAGATGAGGACATCTCGATTCCTCCAAGGGGGAGAGAATGTAATATTTTCACTCAAAATATTAATGAGCTTTGATCACCACATGCCCATGAAAAAACATGTGCAAGGTTATCTCCCACATCGTAATTATTGGCAGCTTAATTCGTACCCCGCACGTGCAAAAATGAGCCCTCCGCATTGTGCAATTGAGGCCGGGGTTTAAGACCACAAAGCCGCGGGAGAACACCCTTTCTGAAGGGGCAATTGGATAAAATTTAGGCAAATTTTTTTTTTCCAATTATCCCTTCCCCCAACCGATGCATGGCTAGAGGAGAGGGAGTAGGAGAAGAGCAAGTGAGGTGTGTGGGAAGCTTGTAGAGGTGGAGTGCATGGGGAGAAGAGGGAAGCATGGGGCTCCACGTGTGTAGAGTCTCTCCCCCCCCCCCCCCTCCCTAGCACTATAAAAGCCATCCTTATGCATGGGTTGAAGGCACGAACAGAGAGAGGGTGGATGAATGCTGCCGTATTGATTGACGTCGTGCTGCTATAGCCGCCAAAATCTGCCACCCTACTGCGCCACATGCCGCCTATAGCACCGACTGCTGCTCATACTCCCGCCACCATCGCCATCGATCACTACCCCCCCTTCGTTCGTCGAAATATCCTTTTCCAATCATTGGCCTCCATCCACGTGGTCCTGGGAAGTAGAAGCTTCCTAGAAGCTTCTTAGAAGCTTCTAAAGGAGATCCTCTTAAGCCTTGTGCACACGTCTATTTCCCCAGGTCTTAATATCCACACCCTGTTTAAGGGAAATTCCTGCACAAGGGATAAAGTAGGCAGCTTGGAGGTTGTTTTGCCAAAGCTAGGAGGAATCCGCGGAGTTCAAGTCATCAACAATGGCTTGCAAGAAGACGCAAGGTGCACTCGCGTGAGGTTCTTCCCCGAACTTACACGTGGACATCCCCACGAGTCCCACAGTCCAGGTTCCATGAATTTAATTCCACATAAATAAATACTTTAGGCATGCTTAATTCCATAGGGAGAATGCATTTTACACTTATCGTTAATTCATGTAGTAGTGATAAAAGTACATTTGAGAAATTATCTCTTTGAACGATGGACAAGGGTTGGTGCATGACATGAAATTGGATCGTTTGCATTTCCAAAGTTGTGAACATAAACTACTTGTCTGTCTTAGGAGCTTAGCTGCATGTTGCTTTTTCATGCACTTAGAAAGTAACAAGCCTAAGCGCATATTGCTTACAGTTAAAAATTGAAATTGTTAAGAGCATCCTTGTTTGGCCGTGAAAGAACAAGCGTATCTTGCTTTTAGTCAATAACTTCCTTGTTATGACTCGCATGGAAATAATTGATAACATCCGTTGCATAGCATGGAAATGGAACCATAGACTTTCACGTTGCATGCAAAGATGTTTGTCGAACGGATTAAGGGTTGCAAGTCACATGAACTTTATTCACAATGTTATATCTAGAAAAGGGTTGCATGTTACATATTCGTCATGCGAAAAAAATTCATTTCATCACGAGTTGCATTAAGGAAAGGTTGCACGGCTTATCAAAAGCATAAAACTCAAATGCTTAGACAAAAGGTTGTAGGCATTATTCCTTGATGTAAATCCTAGTAGGTCCTATGCAAGTTATTCTCCAAATTGTCATTCGTCATGACTTTAGCAAGGAAAGAAGTAGTTATTGCAAAACCTTTTAGATGCCTAAAAGTAATGAATCGCATGTTGCAACTATTTACACCTTTAGAACAAGTTTAGCATCTCTAGGAAAGGTTCATTCCTTGACACATGACAAGTAGTCCAATTTAGCTAAATCACTTAACCTTCAAGGGATTCGTATAGACATAACTAGTCGATATGATAAACACCTCAAGTAATAGCTAGGGCTTGACATGTCAGAAATGCAGCCTAGTATCGTACTTGGATGCCAAGTCGAAACCCTCAAACCCAAAGATCCTACCCACATTCACGGAATGTTTCGGTCAAGTGGACGCCCATGCAAACAATGGTCTATGGGTCTACCCTAAGGATCAACCAACTTAATATTAAAAATCGGATTGAGTTTGGAAACCCTAGGACCGAATGTTGTCAGCCTAGTACAATTAAGGTTAGGTCGGGTAAGAAGACATCCTAAACCCCGCGTCATGTCTAAACAAAATTCCTTGACCAGGAAACGCCGTTGAATGGGTGAAATGATCCCATGAGATAGATGTGACACTTATGCAACAAGTTGCAAAGTCGCATGGCCTTGTGGTTTAATCACAAGAGAAAGTTGCCATTCCTTGGAATGAGGTTGGCAGGTTCTAGCACAAGTCTAACTTGCAAGAGGATGAGTAGTCATCCTGTTACAACACCTTTCTTGGGTTGTTTTGCCAAGTTAAGGGAAGTTATGTATTGTTGATAAGCAAAGGATCAAACAAGTTGGAGTGACGTGGTCGCGAGGATTCACTGTCTTGACTTAAGGAACTTAAGGTGTTGGTTAATTTAGGTTGACAGGGTATGACCCTAACCCAAGGACAAAAGGGTAAACAAACAAACCCTTGGGGATCTTGCCAAGTCCTGTCGTACTGCTGCGCATCCGAGGTGTGGAATCCACCGAAAAGTTGTGTGTGTGACATTTGTTACTTTGTACATACTTAGTCATTGTGTTTACTTTTTTTTTTTTGCGTGCGAGTATAGTGGAGAGAAGTTTGGAAGCATAGTGATGGGTATGTATGGGAAGTTTGGAAATACAATGGATGCGGAGAATGTGTTTGTGAACATGCTGAGCATAATGTTGTATCATGGACTGCATGCATATCTGGGTATGCAGAAGGAGGAAAAACTTTAGCTAGTTTGTTGATGTTTGAAGAAATGTGCCTAGCAGGTATTGCTCTAGATGGATTGGCATTTCTCTCAGTTTTTTTTTTCTCTGCTTGTAGTCGTGCTGGCCTTGTTGACAAGGGAATTCAGATATTTGAGTCAATGACTGGGGTGTATGGCATTATTCCTACTGTGAAGCACTATGTAGCCTAAGGTGGACCTACTAGGATTTTGGCTTGGCAAGTTGCAACTTTTCGGATGGCTATTGTGGGATCGAACTGAAGGATAAAGCTGGTTGTGATTCATCTATTCAGGGTAAGATGAAGCTAAAAAGGGGGAACAAAAGGATCAAAATAGGGCCATCGACAGTCTGAAGGGATCAAGAAGGAGCACAATGCAAGGATAGGAGATCTATCAAAAGGGTAACTTGCAGAGTGTGACTAGGAGGACTTCAAACCATAGTTTATACAAGGATTTATAACTCGATTGGGGGCTGATTTCTGAATGTGATGATGGAAAGGAAGACATTGCTGCTTTCTGAAGACTCTATTGTGATAGAGAAGATGAAGGATGGGACGTAGCTATGGCAGTACAGAGCGATGAAGGAGGCTGTTTAACTCTGCCGAGACATATCTGTCTGATCACATACTCAACATCGAGTGGGACCGCAGCAGTTTAATATTGGCCTGCACTATCACGCCCACAATCTTAATTGAAGTCTTGGATTAGATAATCCGAAAACATCTCCTTGGAGATTTTGGATAAAAAAGAAGGACAGGTCCTAGATCAAAAAGGAAAAACTGTTTCGACATTGTGTATTCTGAGATTCTTGTGTGTGTGTGAATGGCAATTATCTTAAAGATGTAAAAGTGCTGGGTCATGATTGGTGGGAAAAGGTGGCTATAATCGATAATTCTCCTCAGGCTTTGGTTTTCAGGTTGATAATGGCATTCTGATTGAGAGCTGGTTTGATGATAAATCAGATTGTGTACTAGCAGGGCTCTAGCCCTTTTTGGAGACTTTGGTTGGTGTTGAGGATGTGTAGCCAATTATTGCAAATAAGTTCAATCTGCGATGAGTCCTGGATTTGATCGCCAGTTTTGTCGATCTAGAGGGGAAAACAAAAACACACTCTGATATGCAAAAAATGGAAAAAGCACGGCCACTGTCCTGTGGGGTGAACTCTCTAAGGCCTATCAGAGAGGCATATGTAAAAAAATAATTGGGAACGTCGACTTACTACTTTGTCTTCCTTGCGGATACTTGCAAGCATCAGAAAGCGACCAGCATTTACTGCTATGATTTTCTCTATGCTACTCGTTTTTTTTTTTGTACATCCAGCTTTGGGGTTGATTGCCCTTTTGCTTGCACATTCATGGAACCGTTATTCTATTCTCTACAACTAGCAGCAGCAGAATCTATCCATTCAAAGTCTTGGTCAAGGCGCTGATAGTCAGACAATTCCTACGAAACTTGATGCAAAACATTTGGGGAGTCTAAAGACTGTACTCAGCTTTGGAGACACACAACTAGAGATATTCAATTCTGGCCAAGGGTTGTTGCTGTTACATCTAATTACCACTGCCAAGCTTATACCTTCCCTTATTGCATGGGGTCAAAGGCTAGGGATGGGCAGGACTTTACTATGGATCCTTGATGCATCTCTTTCATTCAACATCGATATTCATGGATTTGTGGGAAGTAAACTAGATGTGAACATCCCATTAGTTCCCTTCATCATCTTCAACCAGTTCTGAAGTATGGATAGCTATAACAATTATAATCAGAAGCTTGATTATGTTTACAAAGTCATCATTTTCAAGAGTCTAATCGTCATGATTTGAAGAGCTATTCTCAGTTATCATACTTCTCATGAGAGGGTGACACAGATTTGTCAACTGTTGCAATCACATATAGATGATGCAAAGTAGGCAGAAACTGTTGTCAATTGTGTGCATTTGAAACCTTGCTTTTCATAAGCTTGGACTCTAACAAGAGCTTGTATACATGGCATGGGTCAATTGCATAGGTCACATGTGGTTTTGTTATGATGTTTCTCTATCCTCACAGTGATAACTTGGCAATAATACAATTGTTACTTGGCATCATATTTTTCTTGATTATTTGCTTCGCTTGAGCTTCCATCTTGGAATTTCTCAAGGACCTTTGTGGTCGCGACCCTGTTTTTGAAACCCCTTCGACATCTTTGGTGAACCCGACGTGAAAGCGTCGCATAAATTTCAAGATGGGAGATACTTCAGCATCCATTTCAGCCTCTTGTACAATTCCTGCTTCGTCCTCTACTTCCATCATTGACTGTTGCTTCAAGTACTTCAACGGATGATTTAAAGCAGATTTTGTAGAATATGTCTATGTATATGCAGCTTCAAAATCAGCAAACACAATTGTATATGTAGTAGCAGCAGCAATTGCATCAACAACAGTTGTCTCAGCAAAGGCAACTATATTCAGAGCAGGAAAATGCAATCAGCGCGACTAAGGCGATTGAAGTAGTTGAGAATGAGAAGAAGCTATTTGATGGCCGTAATGTTTCAGCTTACTTGAAGACGTATGAGATCAAGATGGGATTTTTTGGAGTACTAGCTGGACTTATGAGTAAGTATTTCCTTCATCTTGTCACACCCGCCTTGAGGGAAAAAGTGACTGATCTTTTTATTCAAAATTCGCATTGGCAAGATTTTAAGAAGGCCCTGAAGGAAGAGTATTTCCTTGAGGACTTTGGGATGGCTACACGACGGTCATTCCGAGAGTGGGTCTACATGCCAAATAAAGGTCTAGCTACTTCAGAGTTGATACGAGAATTTGAAGAGAGGTATAGTCAGCTTGATGCCATTGAACAAAGAGCATTGGATGTTGAGAAAGTTGAGCTTTTCTTGCAAGCTGCATATTGTGCTCTTCAGGAAGAATTAGGAGAGCTTCTTGAGGATCGCACGAAGCCTATGGGTCTTAAAACGGATTGGCAAGATGCCCACGATGCAGTCTCGACTTAGACCAAGAGGAGGATATAGAAGACCCGCCTACAGAATGGATCTATGACACCGACGCTGTCTTTTGCTCCTATGCCTGCTTCTATCCCTGTTATTTCTTCTCTTCCTCAGCCACTTTCTTGGCCTATGCCAGCGCCTACTGTTTCTACTCCTCCTATTCCTCCTGCTCCAAGACCGATGCCGGATCCTTCTGCTCCAAAACCATCCACTCCGTCGGTGCCTTCCTCTCTTAATGATATAATCAAAGGCATAACAGATTTGACACTAGAGTCAGTTAAAGTAGAATTAGTGGGAAAATTGAAAGAGCAGTTTGCTTCGACTGCGCCTACTATTTCTTCTAGTGCTCCTACTGTACCTAGGAGTGCTCCTAGTACACATAGGAGAGATCGAAGATGTATTTGGTGTGATAGTATGGACCATCAGCATTGCAGGGATTGTGAATCTTTTTAGGATGCAAGGAGGAAGAATTTGGTATTTTGGGGACAAGATGGTAAGATTTGGTTGACTGAAACAGGAGCTCCGCTTGCTACCAATTTTGGGAAAGGCGGAATGAAGAAACTAGTTGATGACATGGCTGTGTGTACTTCTTATGTGGCAGCTAGAGGAGATGCTTCTGCATATGAAGTCCAGATTGAGAAAAGATCAGAGAATCAATCAGCATTATGGACTTATGCTATGGAGACAAAAAACAAGGGAAAAATTCAGCAAACTTTTTTGACTAGTGCAGGCTCTAGCATCAGATCTGAGACAGGTTGGGATTCGCCTATTAACAGGTACACTATTTATGCCTACTTGGCTAAATCTCAGGGAGCAGATGTACTTGTTGAGGAGAAGCGTAAGAGGGATGAAGAAAATCCAAGTGCAGCTAAAAAGACTAGAGGGGGTGAGTTTGTTACTCCACCTACTGCAGGACCGTCTTTGAGACCAGGGCCAGAACGACAGATGGAAGATGCTCAAAAGAAAGAAAAGAGGCAAGAGCCTAGAGAGAGAAAGCAGCCAGGGTTTAGATTGATGTCTGATATTGAGACATCTACGGACATGATGAGAATCTTTAATGACAAGATACTTGGCAGTGAGGTGACTTTTACTATTTCTGAGGTTTTGGGTATCTCGAAAAGAGAGTTTCAAGATCAGTTCCAAGAAGTCTTGAAGAGGAAAAGACATGCATTGCCTACTACTGATACACAGGGAGTTTTGATTGGGGAGTTGGATGAGGATGAGGATGAGGTTATGGTTGAGAATGCTTCTATTTTTCCACAGATAGAGAAGAGGGTTCAGCCTATGCATTATGCTGAAACTGATGAGCCTGTCTTGATACCGCGTAGTCACTTTTCGCGGAGTCATTAGGCTAGGAAAACTACAGAAATGATGGTAAAAATTGGAGAGAAATAGGTGCCTTATGTTGCTTTGGTGGATCATGGTTCAGAGATTAATCTTATAGTTCATGGAGTTTATGAAAGTAATAGATGGCCTATGGATGTAGAGCATGGATGGCGTATGAGAGCCGCCAACAACACTGCAGGTGATTTGTATGCTGCCTGTTCCAGTGTCAGGGTTTCTATTGGAGATGTAGAGGAGGATTTCCATTTCTTTGTGTAGGATTCATGCTCTTATCCCATAATTCTTGGACAGCCATTCATCACAGAGATGTGCATGGAAACGAAGGTAATGGATGGCGGATCTGCTTATGCACGGAATCGCAGTAAAGATGGTATGAGAGCAGTTCAGTTTATGACTGTGTGTGTGAACCATGTTAGAAACAGGGATACTCTTAGAGATACACCTTTGCCCACTGTCAGGGATTGGAGTTCTTGCCTCCTGGCACAACAGTGTTTTCTCCTCCAGTTTTGTTGGAATTTTAGCAAACAGTTTGATGAGTTATCAGAAGACTTCTAAGTTGCCTAGAGTTGCCAGGCAGTACATATGCAGGAAGGAGAAAAATTTGAAAAATGCAGGGATTTTAGAGGATGATGAGCATATAGATGGGATGTATGATAGTATGATTTGTGCAGATACGATGACAGAGATGGAAAATATGCTGAAAACTGATATGCAGAGTTGTCACAGTAATGTATTAGTGCAATCCTTGGACATGTTTCATGAAATTGCAGATTTTGTGTCACAAATGGAGTCAGAGGCTGAGGTGACTCGGCAAAAAGTATTGAGTGCGTTGGAGTGCAGAATTGCTGATTTACAACAAGATTTGAGTAATGCAGAGGATCATAATGAAGCCAGGGTTAACACGAAATATAAAACTGTGGATAAGAAGGTGAAGCCGGTAGCAGTGCCGCTTCCACGTGACAGTGATCAGCAAATAGAGAGGGCTGCCAAATAGCCAATTTTGAGGAATCCAGAGCATATAGGCCATAAATTTTCAGCACAGACTCTTGCTGAATTAAAAATTGGAAATGGTGATTTCTTGCTACTCACAGAGAAGCAATGGTTTCAGAAGATGCTTGAGCGACATGGAAGGGGGTTTGCTTTTTTTCCCGCATGAGATTGGATGTGTGAATCCAGATATTGTTGCTCCTATGGTGATCTTTACTATTCCTCATATTCCATGGAATCTCCGACCTATTCCAGTGCCTAAGGCACACCTGCCAAAGCTAATTGACTTGTTGAATGAGAAAATCAGGATGGGAATCCTAGAGCCATCATCTGCACCATACTCAAATAGGTGGTTTACGGTTCCAAAGAAGAATGGTACTCTCCGATTTATACAGGACATGTAGCCAGTAAACAGAGTTACTATCAGGAATGTTGGTATAGGTCCAGTTGTGGATGAGTTTGCAGAAGCATTTCACTACAAGATATAGACCTTATAGCGACGTTTAAAGCGACGAAAATACAAACAACAAAATTTGCCCCCGTTGTCGCAAAAAGCGTCGTTATTGACGACGCCATAGAATCGTCGCTATATGCGTCGCTATATGTGTCGCTATATGCATCGCATTTATGCGTCTCTATATACGTTGCAAATGCGACGCATATAGCGACGCATATAGCAACGGTTACAGAGAATTTGCGGCGCTGATAGCGACGACAATAGCGACGCGTGCAGTAAATTTGCCACGCAAATAGCGACGGTAACAGAGAAAAAAAAAATTTGTGGCAGGGCAGCTTGCATATAGCACTGTGTGTTGTATGAGAGCCATACAAAATAGTTTCTGCACTGCTGCATACAAAGCGTTTGCAAACAAAAAGAATGTATACTGAAATCATAAAACTGATAGATGAAGTAAATACATGATATCGCATAAAATGCGATTGGTACAATCATAAAACAATATCACTAATACATAGAAAATGTCTACATAGATCGGGCGACTAAAAACTAAAGGTATGTGAGCTCTAAGGATCCAAGGGCGAGCTACAAATTGTCATCCCCCGAAAGCTCTTCCCGCTGTAAAGGAGCATCAAACGGATTCTGCAGAAAAAGAAACAACATATCAATCCACCATACAATAATGCATTCAAATATCTCATGGTAACTACGGACAAGAAAGACGAGTGACTTACTGGGCCGCCGCGTCTATACAATCGGTCGATCAATGATCTGAGACCGTGCCTCTCTGCATATCGAGTCTCAAGGCCTTGCGGATCGCGATTTGTAATGGAGTGCTGCAAAGAAAACAAAATGCTAACAGTTAGAAACATGATTGTCAGTACAAAGAATATCTCAAAAAAACAAATAAGCAAAAGAAAAGAGAAACTTACAAAGTCCTCCAAATATGTCCTATGGCCGCCACTCCCAAGATGATGTACCGATCCCGCCTCGATTCGTGCCCTCGCCGCCTCCCGCTCTGCTGCTAACTCCAACGTCCTGGTGAATTTGTAGCCTCCTCCCTCAGTCGGCGCCAGTCGTCTGCATCTAACCACTCGGGCTTTGGAGCCCCACTCTTGATTGCCTTGCGTGCGTCGGATCGTCTATGTGACATGTATGCACGCATGCAATCCATCATCCAGCCCGTAGAGAATCTATCCACTGTGACTGGCACCGGAAACTCCTTGTGCAAGGATGCTACTATGTACTCCTTGCTCCCCTCCGGTATGTTCCTCCAATGATCCAGGACGTTGTGCCGAAAAACTTGTTGGCACAACTCCCTCATGCGAGCCATCACCCTCCTCCCCTCATCATTCATGATGATGGCTCCTGACCTGCCATCCACTAGGTATCCATAATCCCTAGGAGTATGCCTTGTATGGGCCCTCTCCCATCTCCGTCCACGCTCCTGCGCATATCCAGGAGACCCCTAAACATCCGGTGTACCGACGAGGGTACCCTCTCCCGGAGTGCCACTCAAAGGGGTGCCACCAGAGGGGGTGCCACCAAAAGGCGTGACATCTGCCGACGGCTGCGCAAAAGCCGGAGTAAGTGGAGTGGACGTCCCCACAGGTGTGACAAATCCTGGAGGTGATGGAGCTCCAGCTGAACGACGAGACGGAGACACCGCATCCGTGTCTCCACAGCAGCACCCCCCTGATCCTCCTGCAATCGCAGTCCCTCCCTCTGGCCCAAGTCGCAAGTGTCGAGATCGTCTACTCGACTACTCGAAGCTGAAGCATCTAATCGCGCTGAAGCTGATCTAGCAGAGCGCCCTGACGAAGAACGAGACAGCTCCTGATCTGCCATCTCTCTGAATCTTGCGAGCTGATCTAGAGACATACGTGCCATCATCTCCTGAAACTCCTCATCGCTCATCCCTCGACTCATCCTGAAAATGTCGATACCTGCACATATAAAAAATAATGTTAGAATAATCAATTTAAACTATACAAAGCACATTGATATAAATCATTTTTGAAAAATCCCTCTTAAAATGCATATCTTATCTACCTTTATGGAAGATCTAAACAATGAATTGAGTAATACAATTCTCCAAGAATGAAGTATTCTATGGTCCCATGTTAATCTCCTGACACAACTCTGCATACACTGGAAGGTCGATAGACATGTCACCACAAAAGAACGAGTCTGCCTCGTTCTCAAAAAATTCTACGACTTCTGTATTTCCATCATTGTTAGCCGATGCGGGCTCCAAGCTTGCGGTGGCCTCCACCCCTTGTAATTTCGATCCCTCTATTTGCATATTTTCTTCATCTATGCCTGGAACATCGCTTTGATCGTATACTCTCGCACCTCGAGGAGTTGAAGGTATAACATACCACCATTGAGGTTTTCGGGGATTTGGATAGAAGATTACCTGTTCACAAACACTTACAAACCGTCTTCAAACCATTGTGACATAAACCATGTCGTATTACAATTAGCAAGCAAATGACTAGTTGTACCTGTTCACAATGGGTCGGCAACACAAAGGTGTCGCGCAAATCCATCCATTTTTTTTCGGAATCTATTTCGAGAAATCCAAATGGACCTCGTCGAACTGTTGCGCCAGCTCCTCCAAGTACCACTTTGAACCACTGCACATCGAATATTATCATGGAGAAGCTACGGTAATCCACCGTAATAATACTTTGCAAATTTCCAAAATACTCCATCTCATCCACAACCGTGTTCGGATCCGTTGCTCGTCGCCGGCTCTCTTGCTCAAACCTTGCCATGACACCACAGTCCATTGTGAAGCGCATTTTGTCAATATGCTCCACCCGAAAATGCCGTCCGCGCGACCACGCTGCACTATATATTTTGTACTGCACATTGAAACACTCAAATTAGATGTATCAAGAAAATTTAGATACGACACATTCTAAACCCCTCATTACCTTTGGACTACATCCCCTCGAGGACTCCCACTCCTCCATTAAGACCTCTGTCCCTTCGCTGGATGCTGCGGTCAAGGCTCCATGCAATCATCGTGTTAACATAAACCGCGGCATCTCCTCCATGCCTTCGGGATATCGAACCGGTCGGTGACGCGTACTTCGTCGGAATTCAGCTCGCGCTTCCTCTCGATCTTGCCTTGCAATCTGGTACTTGGCGAGCCACGTCTCCATGGAGGCATGGTGCAACATACAAAAGCGATTCACCTTCTCTTCCATTGAGGCATCCATTCTTTTTTCTACCCCATTTCCAACTAGCACATCTCGAGTCAGCTTGTCATCGTCCTTCACCGTCCATAGCATTTCATTGTCTGGTTCCACCGTTGGTAGCCATTGTGAGATATGCACTAACGCCTCTGACACCAACCAACCTTCCGCCATGCTACCTTCCGGACGAGCTCGTTGTCGCACAAAGCCTTTCAGGGTTTTCATGAAGCGCTCCAGGAAGAACATCCATCGCGTATGGACAGGTCCAGTAATCTCCACTTCATCCACAAGATGCACAAGAAGGTGAACTTGTATTGTGAGCATGCTAGTGGGCAGGTATTTCTCAAAGAGACAAACCGTCTCAACTGCTCCCCGCCTTGCGGATTCAATAGAGGACGTCTTAATCTCTTTCTGTGAGATCCATTGCACCAAAGTCGATAGCTTGTAAATGGCCCCGCGAATTTCTGGAGTTAGGCATCCCGCGATCGCGATCGGTAGGACAAACTGCCACAAATGAGAAAGCATTAAGAATAATGGTCACTTTTCAAATTTCAAAATGTCCACGCTAATTAAAATCCATTCTGTTCACAAACCTGACATATCTTATGCCAATCATGGGATTTTAGCCCAGACATTTGGTCATCTTTAGAAAATGCGGACCTGAGAGAATGCATCATACCCGTCGGAGTGCGGATAGACTTGATTACTTGCTTCACAATGTGCTCTTCTTTGGTAGACAAAACCCAGGGAGCATGAGGAAGCTGCACTCCCCCTTCAGCACTCGACTGCGGCCAAAGCGCCTCCATCTTACCTATCTCCTTTAAATCCATTTGTGACCCTATAGTGTCTCTCTTTCCTGTGATGTGGTCCCATAGCAAGCTGCCCACATTTTTGAAAATATGCATGGGATCCAACAAGTGGTTGACCTGTAAGTGGGTCCAATATGGCAACTCGTAGAAAACTGAGAACCGTCGCATTCCATTTGGATGTGATTCCGGGTTTACCATTTTCAGCTCGTACCAGCTTGCAGCGTTCATACGTGCTGGAGGTCGTCCAAGAAAACCTTGAGTTCATGATCCTCCGGCAAGAAAGCGGCGTGTCCTTGATATACCATCTTCTTCATGGTTCGTGACCTTCGGGAGTCTAACTGTGGCCCACACAATGGACATGCATGATAACCTGAGGTAACGAGACCTGCAAGGCGATCCACGACCTAGTAAATACTTGATTGAATGAAATAAAATATAGATATTACCGGCGAGAACAAAGGTCTGCTCACCTGAGCACTCTCCCAATCCCGGAAAGTCATGCATCGTCCACATGAGAATGGCTCGAATGTTGGCTGATCCCCGACCATCGCGCCTGCTCATATCTTGCATTGTGACCCCCTCCTCCCACAAAATCTTAAGCTCATCGACTAATGGACGAAGATACACGTCCATATTTTTTACTTTGTAGCGGCCCGGGACGAGCAAGCTAAGGATGAGATGTCCTTTCTTCGTAGAAAGCCATGGAGGAATGTTGTAGTTGACAAGCACTATAGGCCACACACTGTAAGAAGTCGAGCGCAGACCGAATGGGTTCACACCATCCATGGCAAGACCGAGCCGAAGATTCCTTGGCTCTCACGCAAAGCCTGGGAAGGTAGAGTCAATGTGGCTCTATGCGCGCGAATCTGCTGATATTCGTTGCACTCCATCCGTGGACCTATTCTGCACATGCCACGTTGTCAAGCTTGCCATGGCAGACGTACGAAACATGTGGTTTATGCGGGGGATGAGCGGAAAGTGTCCGAGGACTTTTTGAGGGATGGTCTGCCCTTGCAAGTCCTGTCGATACCTCTGAGTACCACACTTTGGACATGTCTCCATAGTCTCGTATTCATCTCGAAACAATATGCAGTCGTTGATGCATGCATGGATGTTATTGTAGTCCATGCCAAGCTTCCGTAAAACATGTCGTGCATCATCACGAGACTCATGCATGGTGTTTGCAGGTGGCAATATATGATATTTCAATAACCTGAAAAAATCATAAAACACCTTGAAAAATCCATCCATGTTTGCAATAATACTATTTTAAAAAAAAAACAATGAAGTCTGTGTGCAAGGTACCTGAATAACACAGTCACACTCGTATCGCTCCAACCGTATTTTGCTTGCACACTTAAGAGTGCAAGCAATGTCTTCAACCGAGATACTCGGCACCCATCATATAATGGTATGGATGCTTTCTCTCTAAGCAGGTCAGATGTCTCAACATCCATGGGAATCAATGCATCGATCATTGCCTCCATCTCAGGCTCCAAGATTATAGGCAAGTCGGGAAGGTTGTCTGTCTCCTCTGGCATTGACGGTATAGATGGGCCTTGCGAGTGGTCGATTGGCTCCTGCAATCCATCCATCGCACATCCACGAACTCTTCTAATTGGCCGCAAAGGGTGCACTCCCCCTTGGGTCGAGACATCACCCCCCTGGATACAAAATTTGCCAACAAGACCCAATCTTATTGTGTATGATTTTCAATTAGCTTGAGAGTACAATGCATGAAAAATGCTAACTTCAAATTACCGTTTGCTGAAAATCTGCAATCGCCTGATCAATGATCTCAGATTGAAACTCGCCAAATCGTCGTACGTATTCTATAGACAATCGGCGTTTTCATCTAATTGCCAACTTGCATTGAGAGCAAGGACATGGGACACGCTGATTAAGATACGACTCGCGGTCTTGAACAATAGGACCTTCTTCGTTTTCCATCTTATCTACATTACAGCAAACAAGGCTTAAATGGATAGCTTTATGGAGATGTACGTCAAGTTGCAAGTTGACCATAAACCTTGCATTGTATATAGTAGTCGAGAGATTTTCCGATGTTATATCTCGGCCTTGTATCATGCTCAACGATTTGTTTGTCCCGATAGATAATGTTTTGTTATATCTCAGCTTTGAGTATAAGTAATCTATTTTAAAATTAATGCGCGCCATCTATGAAATTTTATAACTATAGTAATAAAATTTATTTCAATCAATTCTACTCATAGTCATAAGACCTGAGAGAAATTATCCTATACTCAATTTAAGGGTTTCTTCTTCTATAACAATAATTTTGGGTTCATTTTGATGAAGTACGTGGCCGTATGCAAAGCACATTGCATACCATTATCGATACGTATATTATCTTAAATTTCCTTCCCTTCCCTCTCCCTCTCTTTCTCTCACCCTCTCCCTCTCCCTCTCGTTCTCTTTCTCTCCCTTTCTCATTTCCTCCCTCCCCCTCCCTCTCCCTCTCCCTCCCTCTTTCTCCCTCTCCCTCTCCCTCTCCCTCGCTCCCTCTCCCTCCCCCTCCCTCTTTCTCTCCCTCTCTCATTTCCTTCCCCTCCCCCTCCCTCTCCCTCTCCAACTCCCTCTCCCTCTCTTTCTCTTTTTCTCCCTCTCCCTCTCTATCTCTCTTTCTCTCTCATTTCCTAAACAAGCAAAAAATAAAGTGATTTAAACATCCTCCAAGCAAAAGGGAGAGGGAGAGATACAATGCACTCTCCCTCTCTTTCTCTTTCTATCCCTCTCTCATTTCCTTCCCCTTCCTCTCCCTCTCACTCTCTTTCTCTCTCATTTCCTCTCCTAAACGGCAAAAAATAAAGTGATTCAAACATTAAACAAGCAAAAGGGAGAGGGAGGGAGAGAGAGAATGCACTCTCCCTCCTTCTCCCTCTCTTTCTCTTTCTCTCCCTCTCCTATTTCCTCCCCCTCCCTCTCCCTCTCCCTCTATTTCTCTTTCTCTTTCTTTCTCTTTCTCTTTCTTTCCCTCTCCCTCTCCCTCTCCCTCTCTTTCTCTCTTACTCTCTCGTTTCCTCTCCTAAACAAGAAAAAAAGAAAGTAATTTAAACATTAAACAAGCAAAAGGGAGAGAGAGAGAGAATGCACTCTCCCTCTCTTTCTCTCCCTCTCCCTCTCCCTCTCCCTCTCTTTCTCTCCCTCTCTCTCCCTCTCCCTCTCCTTCTCTTTCATTTCCTCTCCTAAACAAACAAAAGAGAACGATTTAAACCTTCAACAAGTAAAAGAAAGAGAGAGGGAGACTCACCAATGAGATATGGCGAGCGTGGGCGGCTTCTCTTTGCAACGAGGGCTCCTCCTCTCCTTCGCGAACAACGACGGTGGCGGCGGCGGCGGCGGCAGCAAGTCTCTTCGTCCTCTTCTCTCACAAAGCCTTGGCTCTCTCCCTCGCTCTCTCCCTCGCTCTCGCTCTCAAAAGGCGAAGAAAAGAAAATGAAAACGGCGCTCTGGTTTTGGCCGCGCTTTTTTTCCCTGCGGCGTCGCTATATGCATTGCTATTTGCGTCGCAAATGCGACGCATATAGCGACGCCAATAGCGACGCCTATAGCGACGCGGATATCCGCCGTCGCTAATCGGCGTCGCTATTGCCCCATTCCCTTGTAGTGTTTGCTGGACGTGCCATCTATTCTTTAGGTGATTTGTATTCGGGATATGATCAGTTTCAGCTGGCTTTGGAAAGCAGGGACATAACCACTATGATAACTCCTATTGGGCTTGTCAGGATGTGTACCTTGCCTCAAGGTGCCACTAATTCTGTTGTGCATATGATGAATGCCATGCATAAGGTCCTTCGTGATTAGATACCTCAACTTACCATTCCTTTCTTGGATGATGTGCCCATTAAGGGGTGTGCAAAAGAAGAGAAGAATGAGAGTCTAAATGAGCAGGGATGCAGATACTTTGTGGCTGATCATATTTCAGCTTGTGAGAATATTTTGGCCAGGTTGGAAGAAGTGAACTTGACACTATCAGGGCAAAAATCTGTTTTTGGAGTAAATGAGGTTGTCATTGTTGGACATATGTGTGGGTATTATGGCAGGAAACCCTCACCTGAGAAGGTGGATGCTATAGACAAGATTACAGAGTATTGTTCTACCACTTCAGAGGTACGGAGATTCATTGGAGCTTGTGTGTTTTATATGATTTGGATACCCCATTTTGCACACATAGCAGATTGTTTATATTAGCTGCTTCGAAAGGGGCAAAAATTTTATTGGGATGAGAGCCACACTAGAGCCATGCAAAAATTGAAGAAGTTATTGCAGATTGCTCCTACTCTCAGGAAAGCGGATTATAATTGTGGAAGGCCTATTGTATTGACAGTTGACACTAGTCCAATTGGCATAGGTTGGGCTATGGGTCAAGATGATGCAGATGGAAACATGTATGCTATTTGGTTTGGGGCAAAAGTCCTAAAGAAGAGACAGGGGAGATATCCGCAAATGAAGAGGGAATTACTAGGAATTGTTACGGCGCTCAAATGTGACAAGGAGTACTTTATTGGAGCCTCAGTTGTGGTAGAGACAGATTGCTTGCCATTAATAGGTATGATTACGAGTTGCTCTACTCCAGATATAGCTATGCTGAGATGGATTGCATACATCAAGTCATTAAATCCAGAATTTAAAAATATAGCAGGAAAGGATAATCCAGGCAGATATGCTGTCTAGAGCCAAAGATGATGATGAGGAGACACTACTTGCAAAAGAGGATGATGCAGAAATTTTAGCCTCTATGGTTGATCATGTTTGCCATGTCTATGATATTATGGCATTCATAGAAGAACTCTATGTTGGAGATTGGTTGCAGATTGGCAAGTACCTTAGTACACTAAGCAAAAGAGATGAATGGACAGATGAAGAGTTCAAGAAGATCAGAAGAAAAGCCTATGGTTACTTTCTTAAGGACGGATTTCTTTGGAAGCATCCAAAGAAAAGAGGTGGATTACCCTTGCGGGTTGTCTGCGATAAAGAGACACAGTTACAGGTGATGAGGGAGTTTCATGAGAGTCCTTGGGTTGGTCATAAAGGAGTGTGGGCTACTTATGAGAAAATCAAGGAGAAATATTGGTGGAAAGGCATGTTTAGAGATGTTTCTCACTTTGTAGAGACTGCCAGATGTATTCGGTAGTGCGTCATCGAGATGAGCTTCATCCGACCTATCCACTATGCATTCATTATAAGTGGGTAGTTGACTTAGTTACTATGCCTATGGGTCTATGGCAGATGAGATATATTGTTTTGGCTAGAGAGGATCTTACCAATCATGTTGAGGGCAGAACTTTGAGAACGAAGACCACTAGTGCAATGTGTAAGTTCTTATTGGAAGAGATTTTCTGCAGGTATGGCTATGTGGGTAAGATCACTGCAGATCGCGGTGAATTGGATGCAGATGAAGCTAGGGAGTTTAAGTTCCGTCGATCCAAAGGGGAAAACAAAAACACACTCTGATATGCAAAAAAAGAAAAAAGCACGGCCACTGTCCTGTGGGGTGAACTCTCTAAGGCCTATCAGAGACGGACATGTAAAAAAATAATGGGGAACATCGACTTACTGCTTTGTCTTCCTTGCGGATACTTGCAAGTATCAGAAAGCGACCAACATTTACTGCTATGATTTTCTCTATGCTACTCGTTTTTTTTTTTTGTACATCCAGCTTTGGGGTTGATTGCCCTTTTGCTTGCACATTCATGGAACTATTATTCTATTATCTACAACCAGTAGCAGCAGAATCTATCCATTCAAAGTCTTGGTCAAGGCGCTGATAGTCAGACAATTCCTACGAAACTTGATGCAAAACATTTGGGGAGTCTAAAGACTGTACTCAACTTTGGAGACACACAACTGGAGATATTCAATTATGGCCAAGGGTTGTTGCTGTTACATCTAATTACCACTGCCAAGCTTATACCTTCCCTTATTGCATGGGGTCAAAGGCTGGGGATGGACATGACTTTACCATGGCTCCTTGATCCACCTCTTTCATTCAGCATCAATATTCATGGATTTGTGGGAAGTAAACTAGATGTGAACATCCCATTAGTTCCCTTCATCATCTTCAACCAGTTATGTAGTAGGGCCATCTATAACAATTATAATCAGAAGCTTGATTATGTTTACAAAGTCATCATTTTCAAGAGTCTAATCGTCATGATATGAAGAGCTATTCTCAGTTATCATACTTCTCATGAGAGGGTGGCATAGATTTGTCAACTATTGCAATCACATATAGATGATGCAAAGCAGGCAGAAACTGTTGTCAATTGTGTTCATTTGAAACCTTTCTTTTCATAAGCTTGGACTCTAAGAAGAGCTTGTATACATGGCATGGGTCAATTGCATAGGTCACATGTGGTTTTGTTATGATGTTTCTCTATGCTCACAGTGATAACTTGGTAGTAATACAATTGTTACCTGGCATCATATTTGTCTTGATTATTTGCTTCGCTTGATCTTCCGTCTTGGAATTTCTCAAGGACCTTTGTGGTTGCGACTTTGTTTTCGAAACCCCTTCGACATCGCAGTTGATCCCAGATCGAATGCTTCATGCATTCGGAGAGAAGGATTCAGTCCTTAGCAGTTGCCAATTAAACGACCACTAGATTGATTGTGTTTGTAATAGTTTAGGAGCATTGTTTGCATTGTTTGCTCAAGGAACTAAAGATGGAAAGATAATTAATGCTTCAGGTTGAAGGCCTAAAGGGAGAGGCAGCATTAGTTACCCCCGACTATCTGCCTGACCCTAACCAAGGGGGTTGTTAGCCGCGACAAGAACGTGGACCAAACCTGCTCTGCGACAGGTCTCTCCGTTGGGCACTACTTGGAGCATGAGGACGCTTGGGTGCCAGGGGGGCTCTAGCCATAAATCGCTTGCCTTTCGGGCCCTGCACAAGAGGCCAATGCAACTCGGGATTGGATCTCGAGGCGCGCATACTAGTCTACGGGCAGAATCTTGGATTAGTAATCCCTGTGGATTGCTAGATAGCCTTCGGGCGGATTATGGATTAGCCTACGGGCTGGATTATATGGATGTATTCCAAAGATAATAAGATAACTTGTTGAGAAGGAACTTGTTTGACACTATTTTTCTATGTCAGTGCTAATATTACGTGAAGAAACCGGTGTCTACTTGGCTAATGAAGGAAGCTATTTTATACGTGTCCAATTAAATGTGATAGGTAATTAGACAACTTAAACAACCCTGAGGAAAGTCTGGTGGATGTGGATGTGACCATGGGTCTGTCTTACGGATGGGTGGTCCCGGTTGGCCGGGAACTTTTCTCAAGGGAAATTGACAGCAGGGAATTTTTCGCGAAGGAAATGAATAGCAAGGAACGTTGACCTAGATTCTAGGATACTAGAACCCCGATTTATGCTGTTTTAGGGGAACGGAATGGGACTATGCCTTACAGGCAGAGAGGTTGAGCTTTGCATCCCTCTCGTTTCCCATTCTCCTTGAACCAAGTGCAGCTTCTTCTGCATAAAGTAGTTCACCTGGGGTTCGACGCTAGTTACTCTCTAGGAATTTGACCATAGAGGAAACCCTGATTCAGGTCGATCCTAAGTGGGAACGGCCGGAATGCTTCCGCCTCGTGGCAAACTCGGGAAGACCTAGATCGCAAAACCCGTAACATTCCATGGGAGTGTCGGGTGGCGCTTTCTAGACCCTCTTCCCAATGGGTTGCTAAGACGTGTCCTGCAAGGGAACAGGTGGACACATTACAAAGAAAAAGCTCAAAGAAAAATAAGAAGCAATCACTTCAAAGAAAGAATAAGTTCTCTATGTCAATAACAAGCACAAAGGGAAAAAAGACATTTTCAGTGACCTCCACAAAAGAATGGGACACATTGAAAAATTTTGTTATGCCAAGAAAAGATTTAAAAAAGGCCTACCTAGCAACTACCGAAGAAGGAAAAGACCATGAAGAGAAAAAAAAAGAAGATACTTAAGAAGAGTAGAAGGACAAGCCTCATTAGTCCTTCTATTCCCACTATTCAAATGAACTTTTTTAAGCCTTATATGTACTTGCATTAATTTTCCAATCATAAGCTTTGTGACCCTCATGTAACCTAACTTAGTGAGGCCTTATGATAACCTCTAGCCTTATATGGTTAATTTTTTCGTGTCTACACTTAGCAAGATTATACTTATGACAACCTCTATATACTCATTGCTTTTTATGGTTGTGCTTGAGGAGGGGTATTGAGATTTATGAAATCACACTCCTAAGACAATATCTCTATATGGAGCAATAGGGCAAGGAACATACAATAGCTTAGGAGAAGTTGCCTTTATCCCATAGGCACAGTGAGAAAAGTGGTACCATCTTTCAACTATAAAGCAATGTACTTGATAATCATTTGAAGACAAGGCTATTGTACTTTGTACTTTCAGTCTTGTCTCTCTCTACTCAAGATTATGTTTATGAGTCCAAGATAATCTATCTTGGAACCTAATTCACTTGAGTAATAGTCAATGTCTAATCTAAGTCATCATACATTTTGTCATTGACTTCTATCCTCCATAACTAAACCTAGCTCAAGATCTATGTTTCTCAACATTAATAATGTTTGGAATACATGTATGAGTGAACAACCATTTCAATGTTTAATGATTCTCAATTGGTACCTGGGCTGCACCAACCCACCAAATCTCTATCTCATACTAGAACTTATGCACTATTCTTGACCCCCACCATTGCTATAGTCTAATACCCTATTCATGATCAAATTTTGACTCTTTTCATCTCTTGTTCTTTTTGAATTTGTGCTTCATCTAACTTTAAGGTATAGATGGGTACCATTGCAATCTGCACTCTTCTTAGATCAACACATATATCATTAAACACATTTTATTCGAAAACAGATTTTGTTTTTGGCTTTTTCTATGGCATAGACCCTTCAATATGAATGCATTTTCCAAAAACATGTGGAATGTTACGATTCATAGTAGTCCTTACAATTGATACTGCAAGGGATTGAGGCAAACTAAATGCATTTATTCTATTACATTTAAGATTTTTAAACCATAATCTAGAGATGGTACGATAAACTTTTCAACTAATACCCACATTCTCACATGTCTCTACAATTTCATTTGATTTTACTGTGTCCTTTAAGTCATTTACCAATTCTTTGAGAGTTGGTCTTCTCAAATCCACATTTTTAGGTGACTTAATAATCCTCAAAATATCTTTCTTATTCAACTAATTAGAAACTTAATCATTTTCTTACAAATTTCTTTTTTTTCAAAGCATTTTTGTCCCTAATGGGTGCCAGCACATAGACAGCCAGCACCCATTCCCCCATGGTACAAGGTCCCTTTGATTGCTCTCGCCCACATTATGTGGAAGGTAGTTATTCAACCTTGTTTTATGATTCATTTAACCATTTTATTTTTTTTCAATGCAATAATATTTTCATAAATTACCAAGTGTAGGATGAGTATGATATGGCTGTGGGGATAATTGAACAAAAATGCATGCAACTCTTTGACTTTAAATTTAGAACCAAGTGGAGCAAGGCATAATACAATGTTAATGAAATCCTTGTTAAGAAAACTCAACATTTGTTGAGATTTATAGATCCTAGCCTTAGAGAGAGTGATATTGGTAAGTTGCTATCTATTAATACTTACCAACCGTATATGTGCAAACCGTGTTGATCTAAAGTAATAGTGTTTTTTACCATAATTTGTAGAATGGTCTCATGCTTGCAGTGGTGCTCCAAGTCTAGGGATGTTTTGAATGAGGACAGAGTATATGCATTGCTATCCTCAAAGCTAAACGAGTTAGATCGTGTAAAGATATTGAAGGCCACAGAGAGTTCTATCACGAAATTTTGATCATTGATGTTGGACATGCCTAAATGTAGGCTATTCACTTTGGTCTACATTAATTACATTGTAATCTAGATACATTTATTAAATAACATAACTTTTATTTCGATA